>NC_063055.1:2622500-2932500 GCF_018812025.1 Megalobrama amblycephala | reverse complement strand
TGAATGACAAATATCAGATTCAATGTGATTTTTGCTGTTTATATACAAAACTAGTCTGTGTGAACACAAAGAGAAAGTGGTAGAAATCTAAGGCCAATCAAGTCCAGTCACTAAAATTAAGAAATAATCTGTCATCCAACCAATCACAATGTCTGTCAGCATTACAGACTAAGGGATATTTAGATTCAAAGGAGTGTAAACACTCAATAACAAGTTTAAAACAATCCCCTGATCATGACTGAAACAGTGAGACCGATATTCTATTGTCAGTCAATTACTGATTAGAGGAAACACTAAACGCATGGCAATTAGGAGGCTACACGGACTGATTATATCGGACAAATTGGATTTGTAGTTTGGTAACAATTCCATGCTCATTCAGTGTGAAATTAATGTTGATTACCCACGGAAGGCTTTGAGAGCATTACCAGCTGACGTCTCCGCACAGACTAATGGAATAAAGGGGAATTTGGGAAATTTCACATTCTTTGTGTTCAGTAAGATTAATACTAGTAATCAAGAATGCATTAAATTGCTCAAATGTGACAGTAAAAGCATTTATAATGTTACAACAGGTTTCTATTCCAAATAAGTGCTTTTCTTTTGAACTTTCTATTCATCAAAGAATCCTGAAAAATGAAATATGAAGCAGCACAACTGTTTTCAGCACTAATAATCAAAAATACTATAGTAGTCAACAGGGGGCGAGATCTGTTTGGTTACAAACATTTTTCCAAATATCTTCCTTTGTGTTCAGCAGAACAAAGACATTTTTACAGGTTTGGAACAACTTGAGGGTGAGTAAATGATTTTTGGGTGAACTATCCCTCCATAAGGAGTTTTTTTTTTTATATAATATTCCAGTTACAATACTATCTTACTATGTGATATGGGGCATATTAACAAAATGCTCCTCTCTAAAGTTAATTTTTCTGGCTGAATAACGAGTTTATGGTCACTGGATTTGGTTTTATGAGGGAAATGTGACGTTACGTGACATCTTGTTGACAAGCTGTTTTTGACGTCTTCGAATTAAGCGTGTTTGAAGCACTGACTGAGCCATTACATGAGACAGGATTAATTTCAATAATTGTCCTGTATCTATTTACATACCTTTTGGTATTCATTCATGCTTATTTCGCGCTGTAGCCCGTAAATGGTATTGAAGATAGAGAATATCTGCACTGTGCGCAGGCGCTTCAGGCGCTTCAGTTGATCTGAGGCGCGCCACGTGATCTGTTTTTTTTTTTTTTTTTTTTTTTTTTTGACTCTTAGCTTATAGATACGACTGACAGACCACGACGGTTGGAGTGAAAAATCATAATTTGTGTTCTTCTGAAGAAACAAAGTCACCTACATCTTGGATGCCCTGGGGGTAAGCAGATAAACATCACATTTTCATTT
Source organism: Megalobrama amblycephala (assembly GCF_018812025.1). Taxonomy (NCBI): domain Eukaryota; kingdom Metazoa; phylum Chordata; class Actinopteri; order Cypriniformes; family Xenocyprididae; genus Megalobrama; species Megalobrama amblycephala. The sequence goes on along the minus strand of NC_063055.1, from coordinate 2,931,096 downwards.
TTGGGTGAACTATTCCTCTAAAGAGCGCCAAAATGGCCAAAATGGCGCTCTTGTTTGAATAATAATAAGACGGACAGAATTTGAATTATCAAAAGTAACAAAGCACAAATCTTATTGCGATTTAATGAATGAGAGGTACGCTAAAATGTTGTGTTCATTCATCAGCTGTAAACAGGCTAGAGTAATCGATTCTTGGGATATACGAATCGATATCGGTTTGTAAACATGAGAATCGATTAAAATCGAGACATCGATATTTTTACCCCAGCCCTAATTAATACCAATTAATTACCAATTAATTACCTGGAAAGTATATTTACACAATCTTTTGTGTACTATAAACAAAAAAACACCTATTGAAACTAAGTTGCAAAAATGGCTTCAAACGTCCAACAACCTTCTGACGTCAGAAACATGAATACATTAACACACAACGTCTCTATTTGCATGTCAATGGCATCAAACAGTCAGAAAATGGATGAAAAATGATATGATTGTTTTGGGTGCAAAAAGCCTCGACTTTAAGTTGGAATAATAAATACTTGTATGATGTTGAACAAAGACGTACTGTGATGTACAAACTTTCTGGGTTTACCTAAACTGTGATGAAGAGACGAGTAGAACTGTCTGGTTTGTTACTTGGGAGAAACCACTTCTGCCTCACAGTTCACCGCCACGGCCCTTTTTGTGCTTCGAGATGAGCGTTTCTCGGGGGAAAACAAGAGATTTGAAGAAAGAGAGAAAGGGAGACCTGTCCCCCTGAGAGACTCTGGGGTCTTTGTGATGATCAAAGCACGGCTCTGTGGTCCTGTGACGGAGCTCCTCTGGGAAAACTGAAGTGATGTTTGGAGGTAAATGGCTACTGGCTCCGTGATGAAAGAGGACAAGTGTGGAAATGGAAATGAAGACGGAGGCATCTGAACATTCATACCCGCCAACCCCAGCCATGACCTGCGGAGGAGAAGCAAAAACAAAAGCAAGAAAACATGGGGACAGACAGACTCACGCTGTACTGATGGTTTCAACCATAGATATTAGGGGTGTAACGATACATGTATTCATCCCGAACCGTATGGTACGGACATCATGGTTCAGTGCATACAGTCAGACGACGAATACAGTCAGTCACAGGCGATCCACGCTTCAATCCAGAAAGAGCCACGCACGGTAATGCAATGCTGTTTGCTAACAGGAAAAAGAGCTTTCAAACTAGTTTTCAAACTATGGTAATTTTTTAGTGTCATGTTAGCTGACGCCTTCGTCTTGTATTATGTTAGCTTCGCAAAATCATCTGCTTAAGCCTATTGCAGATATAGATATTCATACAGTTGCAGACGCACAGTCAACTTGCTCTCGAATGTTAACAGACCGGTGTTTTGACAGTTCCAATATGTCGGACGGCTTACATTGTAGCCCATAGAAACAGCCACTAATGAGGAATCTATGTGTGTGTGTGTGTGTGTGTGTGTGTGTGTGTGTGTGTGTGTGTGTGTGTGTGTGTGTGTATATATATATATATATATATATATATAAATGTTTCAATGTTCATGCAAATCAACTACATCTAAAGCTCAAATTGTGCATGCATTTCTGTACTATAAAAAATGAGTTGTCCAACAACAACAAATTGTTTCAACCAAGATTTGAGTTCATAAAGCGATTTCTGACATTTAATTGGCATCTTGGCAAATCTGAGCACAGTTTGAGACACTGTTGAGATCTCTTGTGAAACTCCAGGATTACTGCCATTTTTTTCTCAGGAAAAAAGTAGGAGACTTAAAGAAAAGTCTTAGTTTGTTTTGAATTTAATCTCATTGCTGTGTTGGAGAAACTGTTGAGATATTAAAGAGATTCATGAAGGCTGATGTCAGATAATCGCTCCCGGCTCCGCTCACATCTCTTCTGCTGTGAGATATTTGTATAAAAATACATCCCAATCTGCCGGGTGTGTGTGATGTACATCCGTCTCGAGAGGAACGTGCAGTTGTGTTGATTTGAATGAAACATGTAGAGGCTTTGTAGCAATTCCCATCATGCTCTTGTGTTACCGTTTCATGTCTGCATGTTACAGTGGTGTTATACGCAGATCGGTTTTTAATGTCTTCAGACTCAAGAGAGACAGAGGAATCTGGGATCTGCATAGGAAATTAAACTGAAAGATATACACCTGCAATATTACAATCAACAGTGAAGCTGAGAGAACACTAACACAGTACCATGGTAATATTGTAATTCTTTGGACATGTAACATGAAAATAACAATATACCTTGAAGCACTGCAAATACCATGTTATGTACATTCACTGGCCACTTTACACACACACACACACACACACACGTGTATATATATATATATATATATATATATATATATATATATATATATATATATATATATATATATATATATATATATATACATACACAATATTTAATCTGAATTTTTAATATTTAATATGAAATTTAATCTGAAATCAGTGTTTCTGTGAAAATTAAAAGCAAAGGTCTAGATCACATTAGCACAAGCAGACTTATTCATAATGAGCTTAATATCTGATGTTCATATGTTCACAGGCTTATTAATAAATGAAAGAAAAGCACTGAAGTCTATAAATCTGACATCAAATTTTAAAGGGATGTACATGGCTTTCCTTTCATCCTCTGCTGACATGATGACCTCTTTTTCGCAATACTTACGGTTAGAAGCCGCCGCTCATGGGGGTCATTTAATTGCAGCGATATATACACAAGATCACCGTGTCTGTTAACATAAATGTCCAGCAGGGTTAGTATGTCGGCTGCGTTTAGTGTAATACTCGATTCTGCAAGTGTGAAAAGTGCTGGCCAAAGAAATTGAGATTTCTCACAAATGTCAGGGCTCTGGATGTATTTGAGTAGCAAATACTCCATAACTTTGTGAAATGCTCCAATATCTTTGGATTGTATGATCTTTGTACAATATCAGTATTTAAATGCAAGATATTTTAAGTATACTTGCAATAGTTCCACTTTAGCACAATCTAATATACTTCAATATATCTTTAGCTGGACCTCAGTACAACTTCTGCACAATTAAAGTACAAAATTAGTTGTTTCAATTTAGCAGACTTTAAGTATATCAGTTTAGTATACCAAAAGTACAATTGCAGGGTGTTTTTATTAAGCACATAAATATGTTTTTGTAGTATACTTAGCAGAAAATAAATGTATTTCAAATATGTTTTAGTATATTTATTTTTCACTAGGGTAACTTCAATTTTATGAAGCGAACAAAAAAACATAATTTACCACTTTATTTACAAAATAATAATCCCCAACCTCTATTTGGGTGTGAGCAAAGACACGCCGTTTTTGTGTGTGTCCCTTTAAATGCAAATGAGCTGCTGCTCCTGGCCCCCTTTCCAGAAGAGGGCGGAGCTTTAACAGCTCAACAACAACAAAGCTGGAGAATCTCCCGCAGCCAAAATGAGGATTGTCAGTAACGGTGTTCAGCCTTACATTGTTCAAACCGGAGTCGACACTGATGGAGAGACTCAGGAAGAAGTTACAACTTTTAGAATGAAACTGGACGTTTCTGAATGGTTAGTGGATAAATTTATGTAGTTGCTGTGGAGTTGATTCAACTCATCCACTAGCATGTGCCGTCATGTTCATCTTTTATGCAAATCCAGCATTGAATTGACCCTCATTTGTGAAGCAGTCCGGCGGAAAATGACGGCATGTCAACAACACTCTACTAAAACAGCTCTTCCTCTTCTCTAAAGCAGCCCAACATGGCCCCGCCCCCTTTGTTACATGTTCTCGGGGGCGGGGTTTATGTAAATTGTGGGGTTTGTGATGTCACCAACCTGAAGAAGCTTGTTGTAGTCTCTACCAGCCGTTTGTTGTAGTCCTTAAAATATCTCCCTTTGCATTGAACTTTGAGCATCGAAATTTTGCTTTATGCTCAAACAGTAACATCACACTAACTAAAGTGAAATAATAATCAAGGACCCCTTTAATGTTTAATAGTTGCATATAAATTGTGCATTGATAGTGTTTATCCATGATGTTGCTTGCTTGCCTAGGCTTAAACTGTGAGTGCATTAATACAAAAAACTATGTAAATAAATAAAAATGCTATAATAGGACTATATCTCTCTCTCTCTCTCTCTATATATATATATATATATATATATATATATATATATATATATATATATATATATAATTTATTTATTTATTTATTTTAAATCGACATTCCTGCATCATTATGAGTTTTCTTTGGGATTATACACACTGCCAAATTGTTTAAACTTGATACTCAAATACAGTGAACATGGAAATCGCACTAGCGCTGTATTATTCACATTAGTAATTCAGCCTAAAGAGGCAGAATTCCTCTATGCTTCCCCTCAGACTCGCCTGAAACTGGGCCAAGTCAAGGTTACCCGTTAAGCCGGGGAAACTCAAGCCGTGTAGCCCGAGAGCCTATAGTATAAGTAGAGCCATAGGCAGCGAGGTTTTGATCTGGTGAGATATATTCTAGATGCATTAACACAGAGCCGTTGAGAGAGGGGCTTACGACGAGATCTTTAACTCCGAGCTGACAGATGTGCTATATCCTTCTCCATACGCAACACACGGCAGCTCTTGCCAAGTGTAGCTGTAGGTCAGGCCTCTCTCCGTCTCTTTTTGCACTCCTCTCCGTCCTTTTTTCGACGGTTTGGGTTACAATACGTGTGAAGCTCAAGTCGAGCATGAAAGTCATGATGTGAGAGATGGAAGGTGGCCTCGGGCTTTGGCACCATGGCTCTAGAACTGCCAAAACCTCCACACCCCTCAGTGGGACGATCACAGCACCGACCCGCTGCTGACACACACACATGACGGCCCTATCCTCACGCTCCATCTCCAGAATCCTCTGCTCAAAAAATGCTAATGCTGTGAAAAAGTCATCAGGGTATCGTATTTGAGAGGAACTTCGTTTGATTCCTTCTTTTCTGCACCAATTGAGCAGCCCAAATTCGATATTTGATCTCTTAGACCTTTGCATTCATTTAGCATTGTGGTTTAACAAGCCTGAGTTATGGTAAAATGTGTTTCACAGAGCTGAGAGTGCTGCACTAAACTATTGGTATCTGAAATGTTTAAAAAAAGAAAAATTTTCAGAAATTTCTACAGGCTCAGATGTGGACGCTAATATCGTTATTAGGCCTTAAAGGGTTAGTTCGCCCAAAAATGAAAATTATCCCCTGATTTACTCACCCTCAAACAGTGTATATGACTTTCATCTTTCAGTCAAACACAATCGGAGTTATATTAAAAAGTATTCTGGCTCTTCCCAGATTTATAATGGGAGTGAATGGTAACCGAGAGTTTGAAGCACAAAAAACCGCATCCATCCATCATAAAGTAACCCATACGACTCCAGTGGCTTAAGAAAAGGCCTTCTGAAGTGAAGTGATGGGTTTTTGTAAGAAAAAAATCCTTATTTATAACTTTATAGACTATAATCACTAACTTCTGGTAACGTCCATCCACGTGTTCACGAGAGAGTCGAGTGAGGCGTATGACGTAGGAGTAGTGTAATCTCTAACATTTCTCTTTAAAAATTCTCATTTTAGACTTGTAACTCTTTTTAAACCTTCAAAATACTTTGGTAGCATTTCCTTAGCAGTGCAGTGCGCTTCAGAAACCCTCCACCTTCCCCAGCTCCACCTGTATAGATCTTCTACGGGTAATTCAGTAATTCAGCATAGCAGATCTATTCCGCTAGTGACCAAACATACAACATTGTCATTACCATGGCAAACACTCTGAGAGTTGTCATGACAGATCTAATCCTTTAATATCATGCCTTAATGGTTGTGCCTCTGTGTGAATGTGTATAAAAACAGCACTGGAGTGCAACATAATGCAGGGGTTCCAAACTTTTTTTTAACTTGATATAGTATCTAAAAAAAACACTGAGATGAGACGTACATCCAGCGCATGCTTACAAAGCACAGATGAAGGTAAGTATAACATGCACAAATGAATGAAAGTAAATGCACATTTAATGCAAAGATAGCATGAAAGAGTTTCAAGTACTTACAAGTGCATACTTTGAATTCTGTGCATAACATGCACATGCAGTTCTGTCACATCCAGTATAGGATGGAGGTGATTTCAGAGGGAAAATCTGCAGAATAGATTGAAACATGACAAAAACTATTGAGATCTAAAAAACTAAATCAAATTAGCCAAAACATATTTAATAAAAAGAGAGATCTATTTGTTACATTTGTTGCTGTATTTGTTAATCTTTGTTAATGTTAGTTAATAAAAATACAGCCGTTCATAGTTTGTTCATGTTAGTTCAGTCCGTTAACTAATGTTAACAAATACAACCCTTGATTTTAATAATGTGTTAGTAAATGTTGAAATGAACATTAACAAAGATTAATCAATGCTGTAGAAGTGCAGTTCATTGTTAGTTCATTTAACCTAATGTAGTTAACTAATGAACGTTATTGTAAAGTGTTACTGTATACTTAATGTTCAAGTATATTTTAAGTATACTTTATGTAGTAAGTATACTAATATCAATGTACTAGTAGTATACTTGTAAGTGTACTACTTCAATGGTGCTTAGGGACTAAATTGGAATCTAAAATCTAAAATAGATGTCTAAGTGCACTATAAGTATAATAATAGTAAACTTTTAAGTGCACAACTACATTTCTCACTTGTACTGCATCTGTACTACAAGTGAACTTATAAGTATAATAGTAGTATAAAAGTATACTCTCAGTAAACTACTAGTTTAGTAGTTTAATACTATTTATTTCGATTAAATAATTGAGTACATGTATAGTCCAAAATAAGTCAAGTATACTTAAGTGCAATTTTAAGTATATTTCTGAGAAGTACATAAGTAGACCGAAAGTACAGTTTCTTATTTTTAGTTAAGAAGTATACTAATAACACACTTGAATAAACTTGTTTTTCATAAGGGATGTGCTGAATGCTTTCGAAAAACAAGGTTCCTGTTTAAGTCTTTTGTTTGTTACCGAATCTTAGATTCAGCAATATAAGCAAAAAGTCCCATCATGCATAATCATCAGATTATTGTTTACATTATTGATCAATGGTGTCACTTCAGAATGCAAAAGCGTAGTAACAGTATGTATTATAATATAATATGTAGCTCATATTCAGTACCTACTCTTAGACCTTTGCCGAGTTATTGCATCCTCCGACATGCACATGAATATGATACTAAAACTGAGCAATGTGGCCATTTTTGTGAGAATAAAACAGCAAGCAAAAGCCTCTCTTCCACCCACAACCTGTGGGAAGGCCAATCCAGGGCTATTGTTGGCCGTCGTCCTATCATTAGCACTAACCTTGAGTCCTGGCTGCGAGCTGTAATCTGAACAGAGCCATGCGGGAGTCAGAGGCTGCCTGCAGTGAATTATTAATGAACAGCATCAGGTCGCTCTCCCTTCCTGCTCTTCAGGAAACTGGGTGCTGCTCGCAGGCATTCAGGGTTACACACACACACACACACACACACACACACACACACACACACACACACACACACACACACACACACACACCTGCAGTATCAAGGTAAAACGGATCATCCGACTTCGGCTTAGTTAACCAAATTACAATAGATACGCGGATTTGATTCATCCGACCCTCCTACGCGTTACGCATTAAACAATATAAAAGAATCATAAATGCCGCAGAAGTAGAACAGTCTAATACGTGTTCGTTAAGATGAGCTTCATCAGCTCAGACGCTTGGGACGATCTGTCGACTGTCGAAATGCGACTAATGAGAAAGATATTGTGAGGTGGTGCAGTTATAATGAGAAATAACAAGAAAGGGGCTAAACTGTAGCCAGAGAGCTTGAATTATGTGAAATTAAGATGAGTGTGGAGGACTATTAAAGCAGCTGTTATCTGTTATATATTATACAGCGGACTGACAGACTCTAATGCTTGAAGAACTCACAGTAAACAGACCATAAACATCACATACCTTCAGACGAAGACTGTTTGTTGGATTCACCTGTTATCTGTTTTATTTATATATATATATATATATATATATATATATATATATATATATATATATATATATATATATATATATATATATATATATATATATTATTTTTTTATTTTTTTTATTTTTTTTTTTAATATATTAAAAATTAAATAAACAAAATCTTAATGAATGGAAAAACATTATTTATGCCTGAATAATAAAAGCTCAATATTGAGTTAACCTTTTTGTCAGTGGCACTGGTATTATTCCCATGAAATTTCCCCAAAGGGGTTTCAAAATATTCTTCAAAAAAGATTAATACGATGATTTGCTGCTCACGAACATTTATTATCAGTGTTGAAAACAGTTGTGCTACTTCATATTTTTCTAAAATCTGTGTTTTAACCCATCGATTGGGTTGTTTTAACCCAGGGATTGGGATGTTTTAACCCAGCGAATGAGATGTTTTAACCCAGCGAATGAGTTGTTTTAACCCAGGGATTGGGTTCTTTTAACCCAGCGACTGGGTTGTTTTATCTTAGCGAATGGGTTGTTTTAACCCAGGGATTGGGTTCTTTTAACCCAGCGAATGGGTTGTTTTAACTCAGCGAACGGGTTGTTTTAACCCAGCGAGAAATTAGGTTCTTTTAACCCAGTGATTGGGTTCTTTTAATTCAGCGAATGAGTTGTTTTAACCAGTGAATGGGTTGTTTTATACCAGCGATTGAGGTGTTTTAATTCAGCAAATGGGTTGTTTTAACCCAGCGATTGGGTTGTTTTAACCTAGCTATTATGTTGGTTTAACCCAGGAAATAGGATGTTTCTGATTCATTTATGATCCGATGCTTCCTGAAGCAGTGTTTTGAAATAGACCATCACTAAATAAGTCGTTGTTTTGGTTTTTTTGGCACTCCAAAAATATTCTCGTCACTTTATAATATTAATATTGAACCACTGTACTCACATGAACTGATTTAAATATGTTTTTAGTACATTAATGGATCTTGAGAGAGGAAATGTCATTGCTCCCTAAGGAGGCCTCACGGAGCCATCGGATTTCAACTAAAATATCTTAATTTGTGTTCCTAAGATTAATGAAAGTCTTACGGGTGTGGAACGGCATGAAGGTGAGTAATAAATGATAGAATTTTCATTTTTGGGTCAACTAACCCTTTAAATGTTTGCCCAACCAGCTGGGTTGTTTTATTTAACCCAACTATTGTTTAAAAATTACTGTATGGCTTATTTAAAATGAACCCAAAATAGGTTGGAAATTAAGAACTAAGCTGTCCTAAGGTTTTAGGACAACTTTGATGAAAGGTTTTGATCCACTTCAAATGTTGACTAAAACAATTCATTCGCTATATATATATATATATATATATATATATATATATATATATATATATATATATATATATATATATATATATATATATATATATACACTTTATTTTACAATGCCTTTGTTACAAGTTACATGTAGTTACTAAAAATTGTTACATGCAACTAACCTAAACCACATCCTAACCCTAACCCCACAGTAAGTACATATAGTTAAGTATTATTGCTCAGTACATGCATGTATAATTACACTTTAATACATAAAATAAAGTGTAACCAAAAGTTTATACTAAAAGTTAAAAAATAATTCAGTGTCATTATTACTTCTGAAACCTGACTGCTACACTCTATTATAGATAGATGACAGACTGATGATTTTTTATATAAATTTTCTTGGACTCCTGCGACAGCAGATGTCAGTATCAGCAGCAGTTGCTGTAAGGGTCTGTAAAGGCTGTGCCACATTTTCATCTACACATACTAGCCACACTTTTTAAATGTCTGCAATATCACAGATCTCCTGCCACAAATACTCACATGAATGTTTGACAGATGACAAATGTTTCTGTTTGCTATCAGGACGTTGCTCTGGTGCTGTACGGGTAATACTGACAGACATTATGAGCAGCAGGAGCACCTGCTGATTTAAATACAGGAAATGCTCAGGGCTCAATTACCGTCTCCTCCAGACAGCAGGTGGCATAATTGAACGAGACACCAGAAAGGTGTGTGTGTGTGTGTGTGTGTGTGTGTGTGTGTGTGTTTGCTGAGGAATGAGATTACTACAACTCGTTTTAACACACACACATTGCTTGTAAGACATTTTATAACTTGCCATTACTGCTGCAGGCTGTATTATTACTGTGCATTTGACAAATAAAGTTTGGATTAACTTGACATTAAGGATTAAGATTATCCACATCAGCCATTCAAAAACCCAACTGGTCAAACACAAAACTAAATTTAAATACATACACAAGGTTTGGAATAATTAAAGTCTCCCTGTAGTCAATAATTCTATCCATTAAAACTCATCTTTAATCACCAAAATGACATATTTAAATGTTTTTTTCCTTGAAATGCTTGAATGTAACTCTACACCCTTGCCTCATTTAGTATACACAGATCTATGAATATGCAAATTAGCTCCGCAATAAGTCACATTTACAGAAGTAATTTTTAGTTCAAGTATTTGTCTCCCTACATTCCTCAGTGCAGTTCAGTGTGTGTGTGTGTGTGTGTGTGTGTGTGTGTGTGTGTGTGTGTGTGTGTGTGTGTGTGTGTGTGTGTGTGACAGGCTGTGTGATTAGATAAGTCTTGCATGAGCTGCTTTAAGCTCAGTCACTGGACCCGTCCGTATCCTCTGAGCCGGCCTGTGCCCTCTGAGGCTGCTTACATCCTACCAGCCTTCTCCTGCTCCTGACCAGCATACCAAATCACACACACACACACACACACACACACACTCACACTGGATATCTGTCCCAAATAACTGACAAGACTAAGTGGCATGTTAGAACAAACTCTACAGAGCTTCACACACAGCTCCGTCATGTACCGTAGAGGAGGTTTCTACCTACCAAGGCTCCGGTTCTGCTCTGAAATCAAACATTATGTCAACATTTTACATCCATAATGTGATGCATTTCTACTAATCCAAAAAAGAAAAAGGTAATTCTCGCTATTAACTAGGTGCTTTGCTTATTAGCATGCATATTACTAGGATATTGGCTGTTTATTAGAACTTATAAAGCACATTTTAATGCCTTATTCTGCATGACCATAATATACATCCCATAATCCTGCCCAATAGCTAAACTTAACAACTACCTTACTACTATTACTATTAATAAGCAGTTATTAGGAGTTTATTAAGGCAAAAGTCATAGATATTAGTTAGTTAATAGTGAGAACTGGACTAAAGTGAAAATTTGTGTTAACCAAAAAGACAATATTATTTTACTTCAACCAAAGAAAGTCATGATGCTTTAAAATGCATCACATTAAAATGTTAAAGTACAACAATAATGATATGACCTTGCAATGTAAGTATCACAACAAAGCATCCAAATATAGTAATTTATTTAAGTATTTTTCTTTTGAACAAACATTGAATAAACTAATAGAAATTAATTTTAAAGTGCATGGTATACAGTAGTAAACACATCATATATTTTCTTTTAGATACAACAAGGAAATTCCTAAAAATATTAAACATAAAACTATACACATTTCCAAATTTTGGAGTCAGTAAGATTTTTAAAGAAATTAAAACTTTTTTCAGCCAGATGATCAAAATTGACAGTATAGACATTTATGTATGTTATAAAGATTTCTATTTCAAATAAATACTGTTCTTTTGAACTTTCTATTCATCAAAGAATCAAGACAATACAAAAATATGAAGCAGCACACCCGTTTTCATCACTGATGATAATTTCTTGATAATTGCTGAAAATTTTTCATAGCAAAACAAAATTGTGACAAAAAATTTGAGGACTTTAACTTGTAGTTGTGTAATTGTCAATGAAATGTTCATACACTACAGTTCAAAAGATTAGGGTTCTCTTTTTTGACAGAAATTAATACTTTTATCTATCAAGGATGCATTAAATTCACCAAAAGCAACAGTAAAGACATTTATAATGTAACAAAATATTTATATTTCAAATAAATGCTGTTCTTTTGAACTTTCTATTCATCAAAGTATCCTGAAAAACAAAAATATGAAGCAGCACAACTGTTTTCAACATTGATAATAATCATAAATGTTTCTTGAGCAGCAAATCATCATATTAGAGTGATTTCTGAAGGATCATGTGACACTGAAGACTGGAGTAATGATGCTGAAAATTCAGCTTTGATCACTGGAATAAATTACATTTTACAATGTATTCACATAGAAAACTTTTATTTTAAATGGCAATAATATTTCACAATATAAATGTTTTGAAAGACTTCCTTTTTTTTTTTTTTTAAATCCTTACCAACCTAAATTTTTGGTCCAGTAGTGTATATATGAAATAAATTGTCCTGTGAGAGGATGCGTAAAATAAACCTGCAGTATAGACTAGACTTCTGTATTATATTAACTATTATACTTTAACGAAAGATTATACTTCTTTAGAATGACATGCACTGAAGTTATTAAAATGAAACTAGGTTTTTGCCCACACTGGATTCATGTTGCAAACATGCTACAGTAAACGCTCCCCCACTGTTGAATCGCTTCCATTGTGTACTCAGACTGTGTAAACTGCAGCAAAGTCTCTGCTGTTAGTGTGTACAATAAAAAAATTGCTGCATGCACAACAATACGAACAATAGCGCAGGACAGCGTATGTGTTTGCTCAGCATATTAAGATGATGCTGCTTTAGAAGCAGAGCACACAATGCTTTAATCACATGTACACTTAAACAAAAGGAACGGAGGAACAGCGAGACTTTAATTGGGTGTTTACGTGGTTCAGGCTCTGGGTAGTCACAGAATTAGTAATGAATGGAGACACAGTAATAATCATGGTAAGAAATTACACTCCTCTGAGGTTAAGAGACGAATGAATAAACCAACCGCTTAAACAAAAACAGCTATTAAAGGGGAATTTCATCCAAAAAAAAAAGTAATTTACTCACCTTGAAGTAGTTGGAAAACCTGTATGACTTTCTTTATTCTGTAGAACACAAAAGAAGATATTTTGAGAAATGTCTCAGTGTTTGTTTTTTGTCAATATAATAAAAGTCAAGTACACTCTAAAAAATGTTGGGTTAAAAACAACACAAGATGGGTTGAAAATGGACAAACCCAGTGATTGCATTGTTTTAACCCAGCAAATGGGTTGTTTTAACCCAGTGAGCAATTGGGTTGTTTTAACCCAGTGATTGGCTTGATTTTAACCCAGCAAATGGGTTGTTTTAACCAATTGGGTTGTTTTAACCCTTTAAATGGTGTTTTAACCCAGCAAGAAATTGGGTTGTTTTAACCGAGCGATTGGGTTGATTTTGACCCAGCAAATGGGCTGTTTTAACCCAGCGAATGGGTTGTTTTAACCAATTGGGTTGTTTTAACCCAGCGAATGGGTTGTTTTAACCCAGCAAATGGGTTGTTTTAACCCAGCGAGTGGGTTGTTTTAACCCAGCGAGTGGGTTGTTTTAACCCAGTGAATGGTTGTTTTAACCCAGCGAGAAATTGAGTTGTTTTAACCCAGCAAATGGGTTGTTTTAACCCAGTGAGCAATTGGGTTGTTTTAACCCAACGATTGGCTTGATTTTAACCCAGCAAATGGGTTGTTTTAACCCTTTAAATGGTGTTTTAACCCAGCGAGAAATTGGGTTGTTTTAACCGAGTGATTGGGTTGATTTTAACCCAGCAAATGGGTTGTTTTAACCCAGCAAATGGGTTGATTTAACCCAGCGAATGGGTTGTTTTAACCCAGCAAATGGGTTGTTTTAACCCAGTGAGCAATTGGGTTGTTTTAACCCAGCGATTGGCTTGATTTTAACCCAGCAAATGGGTTGTTTTAACCAATTGGGTTGTTTTAACCCTTTAAATGGTGTTTTAACCCAGCGAGAAATTGGGTTGTTTTAACCGAGCGGTTTGGTTGATTTTAACCCAGCAAATGGGTTGTTTTAACCCAGCGATTGGGTTGTTTTAACCAATTGGGTTGTTTTAACCCAGCAAATGGGTTGATTTTAACCCAGCAAATGGGTTGGTTTAACCCAGCGAATGGGTTGTTTTAACCAATTGGGTTGTTTTAACCCAGTGAATGGTTGTTTTAACCCAGCGAGTGCTTGGGTTGTTTTAACCGAGCGATTGGGTTGTTTTAACCAATTGGGTTGTTTTAACCCAGTGAATGGTTGTTTTAACCCAGCGAATAGGTTGTTTTAACCAGCGAGCGATCAGGTTGTTTTAACCCAGTGAGCGATTGGGTTGTTTTAACCCAGCGAGATATTGAGTTGATTTAACCCAGTGAGCGATTGGGTTGTTTTAACCCAACGAGATATTGCGTTGTTTTAACCCAACGAGATATTGAGTTGTTTTAACCCAGCGAATGGGTTGTTTTAACCCAACGAGATATTGAGTTGTTTTAACCCAGCGAATGGGTTGTTTTAACCCAACGAGATATTGAGTTGTTTTAACCCAGTGAGCAATTGGGTTGTTTTAACCCAGCAAATGGTTTGTTTTAACCCAGCGAAAGGGTTGTTTTAAACGAGCGGTTGGGTTAAATGTTTGCTCAACCTGCAGGGTAGTTTTATTTAACTCAACTATTGTTTAAAAATGACTGTATTGCTCGTTTAAAATGAACCCAAAATATGTTGGAAATTAGCATTTAGTATTGTTTAATAAATTAACATTTATTAATAAGTTTAATGAATAAACTATAAACATTTATTAAATTGCTTAATAATATATGTTCACCTTTTGATTATTATTGTTGCCTCTAGTAATTTTTAATTTCCAGCCTATATTTTAATCCAGCCATATAGTAATTTTTAAACAATATTTGGGTTAAATAAAACTGCCCAGCACGTTGGGCAAACATTTAACCCAACGTCTGGGTTAAAACAACCCAGTCACTGGGTTTGTCCATTTTCAACCCAACTTGGGTTGTTTTAACCCAGCATTTTTAAGAGGGTGTTTGGTTACCAATGTGCTTCAAAATATCTGGTGTTTCACAGAAGAATACAGGTTTTGAAGGACATGAGGGTGAATAAACGATGACAGAAAGTGCTTTACATTCTTGCAAATGCATGATTGCAATACAATCAGCCATCTTCACACAAAGAGGTTATCAGCATTTGCAATTGAATCATATGAATTTACTGCAAATATGGACGACGTGTATTAACGGCATGAGCTGAAGCGCGTGTGGGGATTCGCCGCGGGGACGGATGCTGTCACCGCGGCCCATTTTTCACTGGATCATCAAAAAAAGTATCAGAACCTTTGTCGGCAAAAGACAAGCTTGCACCGTCATCAGATTTGTTGCTATGCGAATGAGTCTTTGTTCACACAGGCTCCATTTTGCTTATTCTTTCAAAACAACCCGGATACACAAGAGAGAGACGGAGAGAGCGAGAAAGAAGGCGGTTACGCCACACACCAGAAAGCGTTTGCTGATTTGACAAGCTCCTACATACACAGAGAGCTTGTTCAAATTAAGCTCCGGCTGTTTATCATTCCTCAAGCGGCGGATCATCAGAAAGCATTTACCTTCAATCTACCACATTACCATGAGTATTCCTAGCAGCGTCTTTCTGTTTACATGTGATTTCCGTTGGGAGAGCTTCTGTGTGTATCAGAATAGCGTCGCTCCTGTTATGTAACAGTGTCTTGTTTATTGTAGTTGGACAGTCGACAGAGGTGCAAATGAAAACAGGCGGCCCTGAGCTACTCCGAAAATCATTTCAACCTTTTGAATCAACCCCTCAATTTAGCAAATTAAGGCTCTCAGCCAAAGCGGGCCCTGTAAATGTATTCACTGGTAATGTGCCAATGCAGCTCAGGGAATTAACTTAATCATCTCCTTCATTTACAAAGCCAAGAGGGCAATTACTGTAGTATAGACGGGTGGTTGAAGCAATAAAGCCACGGATCATTCTGCTATCACTCATTTTAAACTGTGTGGCAATTTGCGAAGCATTAATTACACTTTGGTAAGTGCGCAATTAGTCTAATCGGTCTGTTGTAGGGATGAGCTCTCCTCCTGCATTCGTCACTGTGTTTTCAGAGAGACAAATCATTTGTAGGTAGTATGTGGATAAACAGAGGTGCGGTGTGTGTAAATATACTTTCTCTTATCTAGTGTTGGGCACGTAACTTTAAAAAAAAGTAATTAGTTATAGTTACTACAGTTGTGGTCAGAATTATTGGCACCCTTGGTAAATATGATCAAAGATGACTATAAAAATAAATCTGCATTGATTAATTTTTTTATCTTTAATTCATAAAATGAGTAAAAATCTAACCTTTCATTGAAGGAAAAGAATTGAAAGTGGGGGGAAAATAACATTATGAAATAAATGTTTTTCTCCAAAACACGTTGGCCACAATTATTGGCACCCCTGGAATTTTTTATGAGTAAAATATCTCTGAAGTATATTCCCATTCATATTTACATTCTTTTAGCACACCGGGGTGATCATGAACATAAAATTGTCCAGCCATGACTTCCTGTTCCACAGGAGTATAAACATGAGGAAACACAAAGGCCAAATTCCCTTAATCATTCATCACAATGAGTAAAACCAAAGAATATAGTTATGATGTGCAGCAAAAGATACTACAAAAGTCAAATATTATCCTTATATTGTAATCATTATGATCACAAGTTGCAATTGCCTAACGTGTTCATAATGCCTGCATAACTGAATACATGATGTTTACTAACATGTATTATTACTGACATATGAACATTACTTTGACAGAATACTTCCTAACATCGAAACATGCATTTTATGTGCGCTGCTTTGAAACAAAATCTATTGTGAAAAGCGCTATTAAACTGAAAACAAACTGTGGCTTTTCCTGTCTAAGTAGGCAGTTATTAGTTATAGTTATTAGTTATTTTATGACATTTAGTCAAAGGTCTGGCTATGTGAGCAAAAACAGGACGTCTATAGTACCTGGAAAGAGCTGTCTGGTAGCATTCCCGTTCATCTCAATGATCAATGACAGGCGTTTGACTGGAAGTATGGAAGTATGTCATCTCTGCACTGGAAAAAGTCACACAGGGAAAAATAAAATAAAATAAAGTCAATTTTCAGTCTTCAAAAAGAATTAGGCACTTTATAATATAATATAATATAATATAATATAATATAATATAATATAATATAAAGCTGCAAGCAGCGATGAAAGGGCCCTCGCCTTAGGTAAACAGTGAATAGTGGGTGACATGCATGTAAGCGAGTAAATACAGGAGAAATATGACAAAGTCATTTCGACATGCCTCACTTCCTGCTGCCAACCGGTGGCACTTTGACTATTACTGAATATTGCCATGTAGATGTCTTCAGGCCAGGACTCTTATCACACATGTGAAGTTTGGAGCAGATCTGACATTGTATGCCTGAGTTACAACAACTTCCTGTTTCATGGCGAAACATCGAATTTTGTCAGGCTGCCACAGACACGCCCTTCAACGAAAACTCTAGATCTTCGCAATTTAACCCTTAAATGCATGACTGTTTCGCCAATCATTCTTACATATTCGGGGCTTTATCGATCCTGATCTATATCTAACACGGAAGGATCTCTACCTGTCGCGATAATATAAAACTACTCTTAGAGTAGCAATTACAGAAAAATAAAATAAATCATATTTTGTTACCTTTTGGAGCTTGAAAGGGTTCAGTTTGAGCAGATGTTTTATGCCATCATCACTGAGCTCATTTCCCAGTAAATTCAGCAAATAGGCTAGTTTTATGTTTGAGGTCGCAAATATGAACCTATTCGCGATCTCAAACATATTCTCAAAACTATATAATTTTCAACATCTTCAAAATCAATATTTCGATCGCTAACAGCTTCACCAGATCCATCCAGTGACAGTTACAGTCACATTTGATTGCGTTTAGTACTTGCTCTGCAGTAAATCGCTGAGCCATTTCATGTTTTTCTTAATTCGTTTTCTGTCTGAAAGTCGTCACTTCAGCATTGTGTATCAGACATTGCCACCTTGTGAAATAAAGGTGAATTGCACTTATTCCGTCATCTAAGATTCAATTATAGTTGTGCAGAAAAAAATATACATACACTGATACACACCTCGGGACGTTAGCGACCCTATACAATTTTTACAAAAAATGATTTCAAAAATAGGCATTCTTTTATAGTTTTATGATTTTTTTCATGTTATATTCTTTATAATGAATCGATTGAGGAATACCAAGAAGGTTGAAGTCTAACTTTAAAAAATGAATGAGGAGGAGGGTAGTGAATGACGTCCCGGGTCACTAAAGACCCGAGATATGCATTTAAGGGTTAATGTCACAAAAGCCTTTAGATTAGGCTGACCAAATATGATGTATATCTGATAAAATCTCTAGGAGGAGTTTGTTAAAGTTCAACGTCTGGAAATGGCAAAAACTGCAAAATGTTTGCAGAAAAAATTTAAAATATCTCACTTCCTTTTGGGTTTTCAGATTTTGCAACCAGGGACTTTTTTGTAGGTATTGGGCTGTTACATCTGTCTACCGAATTTCATCCCTGTATGCGCAAAGGGCGCTTATTTGAAATTTTGTAGGTGGTGCTAAAGAGCCATTTTGCCACACCTAATTCTGAAACCCATATCAGACGTAAATTTTAACCACTTCTGACACGTGTGCAAAGTTTCATGAGTTTTCGAGCATGTTTAGGCCCTCAAAAATGTGATTCATTTCGGAGAAGAATAATAATTGACCGAGCAATTACAATAGGGTCCTCACACCACTGGTGCTCAGGCCCTAATAATATAACCTGGCATCCAAGTCGTCATCAAGTCATCCAAGTAGCTACCCAGTCATTATCCAGTCAGTATGATTATCTTAACTTATATTATACTATACATTAAAACGGACACACACAAGAATCATCATCCAGAGTTTTACATCAACAAAAACAATCTCTAGCGTTAATTTTGATCATGGCTTTTCTTAAAAAGACGTGTGTGTGTGTGTGTGGAGCAAGTGATGGTTTGTTGTTGTCTCTCTAATTGCGTCATCAGGTTCTGCACTTCTTTTGGTTTTTGATTTGACGGTGTGTTATGAAATCAAGTCCCCCCAGGACTCGTGTCTCCTTTAGGACCCTGAGTGATCGCATTGGTTCAACAGAATTTTAATGGGTAGAATTTTTACGCCTGGGTCCTAAAGAAGACCCGATTCCTGGGGGGACTCGATTTCTCATGACATCGGCTGTCGTAGGCAGGACTGTGGGACTGTGCCTCAAAAGTTCTGACACTGCCAGAATTTCATCTAGTCTCAGACGGCCAAATCATGGCCAAAATCGTGCTTTAGTTTATTAATAATGTGTTTAGAAATTCTCAGATTTTAAAGTTCCAGTCATAAACTATAATATTAAACTTTAGATTATTTTTAATTATGTATTAATTACTGGTGTCTTTGCTTAAATTAAAAACAGCCTAACACCACTCCTCAACTGTGGTAAATTCACTGTAAAACACAGTCTCTCGTGGCTCATCACTGTATTGTGAGCGTGTGTGTTATAGCACAGCGTCTCTAACAGCCCTGATCTAATGAGCACTGATAGGCAATAAAAAAGGGGGCGGGGCAATGCTAATCTAGGTCATTGCATATTTAAATGCACAGCTGGCCTCTTTCTCACTGTTGTGGATGTAGAGTGTTTGCATGTCAGTGGATATTAGCTCCAGAGAGGCGGGCAGGCAGTGGCGAACTGGCCCTGTGGTCTCATCACCGCTTTACAGCAGAGAATTAACGCCATAACTAACGGTGTCAGAGCCAGACGCCATCACTGAACCCACAGTGTCAATGACCGGCCTGGGGCACAGTTTGACTGACAGGAGGATTGCTGCTACATCCGCTTGTGTGATTATGTCCAGACTGAATGTTCCAAAACCAATGAAATGAGCCTAAATAGACAGCATTTACTGGTCAAACATGGAGGTTAAAGCAAAGATTTGTTTGGCAAAATGCCACTCTCAATGTTTGGCCAATAGGTTGCAAACATGCAGGGTCTGTATGTGCATTCTTGCGTTAATGTAGCAGTGACAAACCTCAGAACTCAAAGTGATGATCATTTTTTAATGCTGTTTTTTAAAGGGGTGATTGATTATGATTTCACTTTTTTAACTTTAGTTAGTGTGTAATGTTGCTGTTTGATCATAAACAACATCTGCAAAGTTACGACGCTCAAAGTTCAATGCAAAGAGAAACATTTTCTTTTAAAGAATTCGCTGTTTAAGGACTACAACAAACGGCTGGTAGGGACTACAACTAGCTTCTTCCTGAGTTAGTGACATCACTTACCCTAAAATTTACATAAACCCCGCCCCCGGGAACAAGCAACAAAGGGGGTGAGGCCATGTTGGGCTGCTTTAGAGAAGAGGAAGAGTTGTTGTAGTCGAGTGTTGTTGCCATGCCGTCATTTTACACCGGACTGCTTCACAAACGAGGGTCAGTTCAATACTGGATTTGCACAAAAGATGAACATGACGGCACATGCTAGTTGATGAATTGAATCAACTCCACAGCAACTACATAAATTTATCCACTAACCATTCAGAAACGTCCAGTTTCATTCTAAAAGTTGTAACTTCTTCCTGAGTCTCTCCATCAGTGTCGACTCCGGTTTGAACAATGTAAGGCTGAACACCGTTACTGACAATCCTCATTTTGGCTGCGTGAGATTCTCCAGCTTTGTTGTTGTTGAGCTGTTAAAGCTCCGCCCTCTTCTGGAAAGCAGCAGCTCATTTGCATTTAAAGGGACACACACAAAAACGGTGTGTTTTTGTTCACACCCAAATAGAGGCAAATTTGACAAGCTATAATAAATGATCTGTGGGGTATTTTGAGCTGAAACTTCACAGACACATTCTGGGGACACCAGAGACTTACTGTATATTACATCTTGTAAAAGGGGCATAATAGGTCCCCTTTAAACTTTCTTTTTGGACCACAGGGACTGATAATGTCAAAAACAACATGGATGCTTTCAGAGAGAAACTATAACCACCCTCATTTACCACACAGACCCACAAATGAGATCTCTTTTACTTCAACCTGCACACAGCAATTAAACAGAGAGCAATATTGAAGACTCGGCCGGGTTTCCATTACAGATTTGAGCAATCTTTTGTGATATTTTCTAAATGCCGATAAAAAAAAAACTATTGCGAAATGACTGTGTTTCCATTAACCAATGTTATGGGACTAAAACCTGCGATAAGTTATTCCAAAAATCATGGCAACGGATGTATATCGCAGCCACTGCACTAGCCATTATTTTTAATCGAAGGAGACGTAGGTGTGTTATCCAAGCATTAAGGGCAAGGAAAGCCCCTTATAATTGGGATCAGCCATGTATGAGGTCTTTCTGGATGTTTCAAACTCATATCTGCTTCGAGGTCTTGATAAATAGTGGCATTTCTTTGTTGTTAAGAATCCAGTATTTCTTTTGTCTTTTATGAGTTTAATAAAGAACTCATCGTCTGTCCAAACATACCACGCCATCTTTAAAGAGTGATCGACTTTGACGTACGCAGGTGACCTGTAAATTTATATACAATTAGTTTTATACTGTCTTTATATAGAGCTTCTTTTTTTTAAAGGGTTAGTTCACCCAAAAATGAAAATTCTGTCAGTAATTACTCACCCTCATGTTGATACAACCATGTAAGTCTTTCTTTCATCTTCGGATCACAAATTAATATTTTTGTGATTAAATATGAGCGGTGGAATACTCCTCCATTGGCTTTAAGGGGGCCCAAACTTGTCCGTCCCGAAAGTCAGTGAAGAAAATGTTTAAATAGTCCATGCCACTACAGTGGCTCACCCGTACGTTTCTCAAGCGACGATAATACTTTTCGTGCGAAAAAAACAAACAAAAGAACGACTTTATTCAACTATTCATTTTCTCTCTTGTAGGCCTCTGACGTAGCTCCATGACGCATGCGCGAGAACTAAACTGACGACGGTCTTCTTCTACTACTACTTGTTACTGGCTGTTCACTCCTTAGGAGTATTACCGCCACCTAGTGTTCAAGATGAAGTGCTGGCATAGCCGCGCTAAACTTTGTTTACAAGCAGGTGAACGCGCGCGCTGTATGTAAAAACCATTATTTGTAAATATGTCGGCAGATTTTGACGTAGATGAAGACTTGAATTTTTTTAACCAACCTTACTTATTCGAACCTGAATACACAGACACTGTAAAACTCACTGTATCATGTATTATGTTTTTTTTTATTTAATATATAGCCATATACAAATTAAGACAAAACTAAATGAGTGTATCATGACTTTAACAATTACCACATACTGCTTCCACTTACCTTGTTGGTCTGTATAAACAAGTTGGGCACAGCTGTTGATTTCAGTCATCTTTTTTGTTGAACTGATCTGAAGTCGTCTGGAGAGAAATGTTCACTGCACAACTTCATGTGCTTGACGAAATTAATTGGTAAATTAACATCCCGTTGAACAGCCAGCAGCCATAGATTCAGTCCCTCACGATCATTTGATGGGAAACGGTGAAAGGTAAGCCGTTCATTTTGTGGCAATGTTAAGGCACCTTTACGTTTACTCGTTAGTTTTTCACGATTCGGACATCCAGGAAATGCACACTTTCTAACCATTGTAAACAATTACTTAGAGCGAGACCAAAAGCACGATCAATGTCGCGCGCGCGCGCGTTCACCTGCTTGTAAACAAAGTTTAGCGCTTCCGGCTATGCCAGCACTTCATCTTGAACACTAGGTGGCGGTAATACTCCTAAGGAGTGAGCAGCCAGTAACAAGTAGTAGTAGAAGAAGACCGTCGTCAGTTTAGTTCTCGCGCATGCGTCATGGAGCTACGTCAGAGGCCTACAAGAGAGAAAATGAATAGTTGAATAAAGTCGTTCTTTTGTTTGTTTTTTTCGCACGAAAAGTATTATCGTCGCTTGAGAAACGTACGGGTGAGCCACTATAGTGGCATGGACTATTTAAACATTTTCTTCACTGACTTTCTGGACGGACAAGTTTGGGCCCCCTTAAAGCCAATGGAGGAGTATTCCACCGCTCATATTTAATCACAAAAGTATTAATTTGTGATCCGAAGATGAAAGAAAGACTTACATGGTTGTATCAACATGAGGGTGAGTAATTACTGACAGAATTTTCATTTTTGGGTGAACTAACCCTTTAAATCTGGAATGCTAGGAGAAACATCTGAGACAAAGTGGATACTTCAAACATAAATGAGATCTCCTGAGCAATGACAGAGCAAGACAGCGAGAGCAGCGGTGCCAGTATGGGCACAGATTGTAAACTTTGATACAGTCCCATGGTGAGAGACAGAGGAGGAAAAGAAAGAGCGACAGATGGGCGATCTCTCAGTAACTCAGCGCTGACCTTTTCCTCTGATAACACATTACAACAGTACAACCCGGCGCACACACTCACACACAGGAGATGTGAGCAAAGGTCAGCATCAATCATCAATGGTGTGAACGTGTGCGCGTTACGCGGCTCATGTAACTGACACGCTGTCATGTAGCCACACGTGAGGCCGTGTCAGGGGCTTCTTGGTTAGTTTGTCTTTTCTTATACTTTGAAAGCCATTTCCATATGGACTATCAGCGACTGTCACCCTCTGTGTCACACGAGGACGCCGAGATTTTGGAGAAAGAGCATTCAGGCTGCGGGTGGAAAGGTGACATTCAAAAATACAAGCAAAACTGTCCGTGTTTCCGTGTAGAGAGACAGACACGCGTTTGAGAGACGCATACGAATGAACATTGTACCATGAGAGCGTTTCGCAGAAGAATGTCAAAGAGTGAAAGGAGACGGGATGCAGGAAGGAAAAAAGAGAGCGAGAGCGAGAGGAGGAGAGTATGTCAGTGTCAGGCCCTTGATGCGTCTGCCTGCTCTGTTCCTCTTTAATAACTTGTCAAATCAATAGCTCCCCGTCTGCTGCCCATCATGTCTGCGTGTGTGCGAGAAAGACAGGAAGAACGACAGGTCTACAGGAAGCTGAGCTTTACACACTGTGACATTTCCAGAGCTCAGACTTCAGCCTTCACCTCCGGATGCACGCTTGCTGCCCGTATTGGAACCGTCCCGGCGGACAGACCGGTTGAAATATCAGCGCTCATGCTGGGGATGAATCTGAAAAAAATGAGAAGATTATTTACATCCAGGACATTTTCATGTGGAATTATTTTAGAAATAATAATTGTGCGGAAATGGATGGGAGATTATAAGACCTTCTACTTTTTGTAAACATGATTCATCTCAGCAGATGAGATCAGATAAACGCATCCCCATTTACACCTGGTAGAAACAGTTTGATTGACAGGTAAGTAGGCAGTCCTTGTCCGAATACATCGAATGCACAAGGGTAAACTAGAGACAGGAATCATAAAGAACGTAACGATTCGTGTTGCTTAACAGTGTGCAATATTTTATGTGTGCTATTCTACATGAATGAACAAACGAATGAATGAATGAATGAATACATGAATGAATGAATGAATGAATGAATAAATGATTAATTAATTAATTAATTAATGGTAATGCTTTAGACTGAGTGCTATTCTACCTGAATTAATTAATTAATGAATGAATAAACGAAAGAACGAACCGTAACACTTTAGATTGAGTGCTATTCTACCTGAATTAATGATTGATTGAGTGAATGAATTAATGAATGAATGGTAACGCTTTAGATTGAGAGCTATTCTACCTGAATGAATGAATTAATTAATTAATGATAACACTTTAGACTGAGTGCTATTCTACCTGAATGGATGAGTGAGTGAGTGAGTGAATGAGTGAGTGAGTGAGTGAGTGAGTGAGTGAGTGAGTGAGTGAGTGAGTGAGTGAGTGAGTGAATGAATGAATGAATGAATGAATGGTAAAACTTTAGATTGAGTGCTATTCTACATGAATGAGTGAGTGAATGAATGAATGAATGAATGAATGAATGAATGAATGAATGAAAACATTTTAGATTGAGTGCTAGTCTACCTGAATTAATTAATTAATTAATTAATTAATTGTAATGCTTTAGATTGAGGGCTATTCTACCTGAATGAATGAATGAATGAATGAATTAATGGTAACACTTTAGACTGGGTGCTATTCTATCTGAATTAATGAATGAATGGTAACCCTTTAGATTAAGTGCTATTCTACCTGAATGAATGAATAAACAAACGAGCGAATGGTAACACTTTAGATTGAGTGCTATTCTACCTGAATTAATGATTGAGTGAATGAATGAATGAATGAATGAATGGTAACGCTTTAGATTGAGAGCTATTCTACCTGAATGAATGAATGAATTAATGATAACAGTTTAGACTGAGTGCTATTCTACATGAATAAATGAATGAATGATACACTTTAGATTGAGTGCTGTTCTACCTGAATGAATGAGTGAATTGTAATACTTTAGATTGAGTGCTATTCTACCTGAATTAATGATTGATTGAGTGAATGAATGAATGAATGAATGGCAACGCTTTAGATTGAGAGCTATTCTACCTGAATGAATTAATTAATTAATGATAACACTTTAGACTGAGTGCTATTCTACATGAATAAATGAATGAATGATACACTTTAGATTGAGAGCTATTCTACCTGAATGAATGAATTAATGATAACAGTTTAGACTGAGTGCTATTCTACATGAATGAATGAATGAGTGAGTGAATGAATGAATGAATGAATGAAAACATTTTAGATTGAGTGCTAGTCTACCTGAATGAACGAATGAATGAATGAATGGTAACACTTTAGATTAGGGAACATATATTCACTATTAACTAGTTTTCCCTCAACATAATTACTGCTTATTGATAGTAATTGATATTTGATTGATAGTATGGGGTTGGTTTAAGGGATCTAGAATATAGTCATGCAGAATACGAATTAATATGTGCTTTAGAGCCCGGTTTCACAGACAGGGATTAGACTAAACCAGGATTAGGCCTTAGTTCAATTAGGGTATTTTTTATAAATGCACCCTAGAAAAAAACATTACTGGTGTGCATCTTGAGACAAAACAATGGCTCTGACTTATTTTAAGATATAAGTGCAAGCTACTTTCAGTTAACACAGCTCAAACATGCATTTTAGTCTAGGACTAGCTTAAGCCTTATCTGTGAAACCGGGTTTATAAGTACTAATAAGTAACCAAATATACTAGTAATATGCATGCTAATAAACAATTGTTTAATAGCGAATAGTGTTCCCTAATCTAGTGTTACAGAATGAATGATTGAATGAATGAATTGGATCTCTTTAAAATCTCAATTGCTTCTCCTACCTTCACACAACAATGAGATTAAATGGAGTGCAAATGGAGACTTGTCCTCTGCTTCTCAGAAGTTTTTCCTGTGTCTCCTCAAGATCTCAATACGCTCAAGATACTAAAGTCTGCAAAACAACAATTATCTGACCTATAAATCATTTTAATCAACATTTTCTTGATATACAAATAACTTACAACACCTTTAAAGAGAGCAGAAAAACATTTATCTCTTTGCCCTCCTCAGTTTCACCTAACCATCCTCATTCAATAGACACTCATGCCAAAATGTTGGTGGTGAGAATGATCTATGAAACCGAGAAAATCAATTTCAGCAAACCTGAAACACAAAATCAATTCTGTGCACCCTAGCAGACATTGACACTGTTAGAGATGACGAGTTCACAGGTGTGTGTGTGTGTGTGTGTGTGTGTGTTTTTTTTTTGTCCTTACAACAGAAATCTGAACCACGATCTAGAGCACAGAATCACTTCTATCCCTATACGAACCTAAAAAATTGTCAAATAGGTCATTCATTTTTTAATCTCAGCCACATTACCACATCGTCACAGTCATATAAACTAAAACTTTTATCTCAGGTTTCACAGACAAGGCTTAAGTTAGTCCTAGACTAAAATGCATGTTTGCTATGTTTAAACCAAAAAGCAACTTGCACTGACCTATCGTAAAAATACCTGGGTGTTAAAATATGTGCTGTAAAAAGATTGTAGTTTATATGTAGGCAGGTAATGAAGATCAGTGGAGATGCACACCAACTCTGAGAGCGGTTTGCTGATACCATGGCACTATTTCTGTGGAAAAAGTGTGTATGAGACATTTAATAGCAAACACATGAAATATTATTAAGCACACTGATATACTCCACTAGTTTGCATTAAAAAAATAAGCTGTGTATTTACTTCACATGTCGATCTCACAGCCTCTTCCTGTTTGGATTTATGCATTAACCAGACTCTTTTTTTTTCCATAGCGACATACACAAGAGGCAACAAATGTCAAAGAGCCAACGATATTCATAATATGCAATGCCAGGTTTATTAGACAACCTGATTAGGAAGCAATCTAGAGACGAGGAATGCAGAAATAGCTTATAGTGCAAATAAGCTGCAATGTGGGCCAGACCTTATGTTGGTAGTCAAAAGCCTGTCTACGTGATTCTAAACCTGGTCAGCGCAGTGTTTTCATGTCCCTGTTCAAAGATCAAGTTGAGCTCCAGAGGAAGAAGAGGGATGGCCTGGGGCGCTGCCCCCAGCAGAGAGAGCCCGTGCTGGGCATCCCGCTCTGAGACCCATGAGCTCTGAAGAAGAAAAGCCAGGGAACCATAACAATACCATTTTTTTTTTTACCCTTTCCCTTCTTTTTTCATGGCTAGGGTACAAAGGCATGCTTTGGTGTCAAACCTCTCTCTATTTACTTATTTATTTGAACATTTGGGAGCAACGCGGCCTCTCAGGAGTTTTGGCCAAGTTTCTCAGGAGTTTTGGCCGAGTAACACAAGGCTAAATTATCCTCGCTGTTTTTTCCACCAGAGGTGGTTTTCGTTAGCACTAAACGAAGGGCTTCATTACCGGTGTGTCCTCACTCAAACTGCCCCACCAAAAGGGCACGCGAACAAATTTATAAACCTAAATTAACTCCATGATGAAGGTCAAGAGCAGCAGATCTGTACAGAGGTACTTCTAATGATCACATTGTATTGAAGACATATGTTTTCCTTCAGTGAATGTTGGACTTTGGTGGGATGGCCTGGTTTTACACAAACACTTCGGCCTCTAAAGTCCAGCAGATAATGATGTTACTGATGGAACAAATAGATCAAATCCCATAATGATGCCAGATAAATGACAAGGTAAGGAAACTAACAAGCGCACTTGTTTGTAGCCGCTGTTCTTTTTTTGGAACACCTTATATTGGTCTAAAAATTGCTTCTAGGTTCCTACTGTGAATTTGTTAGTTTTCCTAACAAAGCACCTTGAATTGAACAACTTTTATTGTGGAGGGTCAGCGGGCGACAGACAGGGGAAACAAAGGGAAGAGAGCGGGAAATCTGAGCATTCGCAGCTGATGCTGTTGAAAACATTTTTTCAGGAACCATTTTGCTTGTCTGATGTTGCTAGTTACTAATAGTAGCTATTTGCTATTTAAATTGGAAATAAATTAAGGAAATTAAGAATGATATGTGTGTGTGTGTGTGTGTGTGTGTGTGTGTGTGTTAAAATCTGTATATATAATATAATAAATAAAATTTTAAAAAAGTGCTTAATCAATTAATTGCATCCAAAATAAGTTTGTGTTTACATAATATATATGTGTGTGTCCTGTGTATATTTATTATGTATATATAAATACACACACATGCATACATATATATATATATATATATATATATATATATATATATATATATATATTTGACAAAAATACATTACATATATATATATATATATATATATATATATATATATATATATATATATACATACATGTAAATATTTTTTTAAATATATATACACATGTAGGTGTGTGTATTTATATATACATAATAAATATACACAGTACACACATATTATTTAAACACAAACTTTTATTTTAGAGAGAGAGAGAGAGAGAGAGAGAGAGAGAGAGAGAGCTTAATGAAATTAGAAATATAAAAATATTTTATTTATTTATATATATATATATATATATATATATATATATATATATATATATATATATTAATTCAGAATTATAAAATTAGATTTAAATTTGTTCATTTTTAGATTTCATATATTTACATTTTTATACATAAAAAATATATAAAGTATATTAGTCAAGTGTCTCATTCTGCCTGTTTTACTTTAGCTTTAATGGACTTTTAGTTTGTTTCTCTTAGTTACCCGTTTCCTGTGTTCCTTAAGCCTTGATTACACTGCACGCATCTGCGGTGCGTTACGGCTGAGACGGTTTTCTATGGGAGGAAAAGGCTTAACGTGTTATTAAACACGTTAAGATCATATTCTGGGCTCATCTGATTTTTTGCACATAGTATACTTTATTAGTATTATATTTAGTGAGTTTGGTTGGTTAAAATCACTTAGTATTATCTAAGTATATATCACATATCTTAGTACATTAAGCCATGTTAAGCTTTTTTCACGTTAAGCGTTTTAGAATGTCCCCGACACGGATACCGGAGCTGATCCGCAGCCACTCTAGTCAATGCTTGTGTTTACACCAGCAGTGCCGTGGCACATTTCAGAAGCGGCCCAGAAGTGGCTCGCCGCACTGCTTCGCTAAAGATAGGTGCCTCGCCTATTTCTGATGGACGCCACGTCGAAGCCACGCAGTAAATACAAAATAAAAGTCCAAAATGGTCCAAAATCCAAAGTCCAAAATCCAAAGTCCAAAATCCTGTCAATTTCAAAATAAACACCCTGTGCTATCATGTGTGATAGCAAAAACACAACTAAAAAACAGAATTAAACTGGACAAAACAAACATTTAACCCATGTTAGAACAAAAAAAAAAAAAAAAAATTGAGAAAGACAACGTAGGACAGGCAAATCACGTGGTCTCACGAATTTGGTCGCTTCACTCCTAAAATGCTCCTGGTGTGAGTTGGCACCGCCTAGGGGACGGAACAAAACCTTGCACTACATTCACTTATAAAACACTACATTCAAGGGCCATTTTAACACTTTATAAGGTATAAGGTACTTACAAAGGTAAGTCTTACAAATCAATACTAAATCGCTGTTTAGTGTAAAAATGTACGATACTTGTAAGATGCCTTTAGGCTGAGGAGCGTCGGATTGGCAGGTTGAGGAGAGATCTTGAGGATTTCGTCTGAAGTTGTTGCCTTAGTTGTCTTTTCTATGTTGGATGTTGAGCACATGGCTGGTTTGTAGGCCGAGGCCTGCAGCAAGGAGACGTCTGTTCAGTGGTCCAGAAGCAAGGACAGAGAGGGAGTGGCATTGTTCTCTAGCTTTTAACCTCTGGTCAAAGTCCAACCTCTTAAAGTTGATGTAGCCAATGAAGGTGTTGTATTTCCGTGCGACAACACACCTCCGGTCAGGGCTTTTATGACCAAGAAAGATTAACAAGCTGAGTTTTTGAACAAGAACTATTAAAGATCCTTGTAATACTGATGTGTTGCACAGGTATGGACATATAACATGAATTACCAAATAGGAATCGAAGGTTGGAGTCTGTAGATACCAAACATGCTACCCGTGTGATTTCAGATAACTATACATTGCAGCTCTGGAATATTAATACCAAAATAGTTCAAAAGAGAAAATGAATACATAGAATAAAACCTATAAAAGGAAAGTCATGAGATGGGAAATTTGGATACATGTTTATACATTTCCCAAGTGGTTATACAGAGAATACATAGGATTAAGAGAGTTTATTTGTCCTCAGAAAGAATGAGTCACTACAACATTCTTTCTGATCATAAAAGTACCATGTATCTGTAACAGGACACCTAGTTCTGCCTGTGTGTTTTAGCTACATTTGGGAGGTTGGTTGCAGTTTTAGGGGGATGGGTTCACAGAACTTTGATAGAGTGAGTTTATGGGTGATTCATTAAATATAATGAATAATTGTGTGCCTGACTGGTCCAGACGCTACACCTGAGTATGCTTTGCTTAATAAATCGTGATGCTATTTTGAACCCCTTGGCCTATCTTCATCATATTTGGACTTAAAGTGTTACATTGCATTATAAAGCACTACATTCAAGGGCCATTTTAACACTTTATAAGGCACATTTATAAAAGGTACTTAAATGTCCTAACTGAACTAAGGCCTAATCCTGGCTTAATCTAATTTAAATGCTATTTTTCAACAGAATGGCAGGGAAAGTCTAACAAACACACTCACAGTGTAGTACGGCAGGTGTTGTCTATGGCCCTGCTCCATAATGTATATGACATCGGGGAGGCTGGGCAGTCGTGTGTGTGAGCGGAGCACAGGAACGGCTCACTGTCGGACACACATGTCAGGGCCGTCTCAACCTCGCCTCTCCACGGAGCAGTCGAACACACGCCTGACAAATCTGTACAAGCAGTCATCTGCTCACTCAGCTGCGCACACACACACACACACACTTATACGAAAA
Source organism: Megalobrama amblycephala (assembly GCF_018812025.1). Classification (NCBI taxonomy): domain Eukaryota; kingdom Metazoa; phylum Chordata; class Actinopteri; order Cypriniformes; family Xenocyprididae; genus Megalobrama; species Megalobrama amblycephala. Next base: position 2,899,628 of record NC_063055.1, on the reverse strand, counting down.
AACAGAAACGCTGCTTCACAGCGAGAAAAGTCACAGTGATCAATGGCAGACTGCAGAAGATATGCCAAATTCTCTCTTCCTCAATGTTTTATCATTTTGTTGTTGATTGAAGATATGTTGTTTAATATACAGTAGATAATAATGCTGAGTTCATGACTTCAATACCCAGACAATGTATGAATTCATAAAATCCGTATACCTTATATGCAGCGTAACTTGCTTTGGATAAAAGCGTCTGCCAAATGTATAAATGTAAATGTGAATCTGTTGAAACAACCTCCACATTGTGTTTTACAAAATTAATATTTTGTTATTTTTCTTCATTCTCACACTTAGAGAGTATTTACATGAAGCATTTACCATCATTTGTCGTACTGCCTTTAATCGAAGATGACTGTAATTAAAGGTATAGTTAACCAAAACATGAAAATTCTGTCATAACTTACTCACCCTCATGTCGTTCCAAAAGATTTTCATTCATCTTTAGAATACAAATGAAGATATTTTTTATGAAATCTGAGAGATTTCTGTCCCTTTATAGACTGCCTTTGCAACTGAAAATTTGACGCTTCAAAAAGTTCATGAAGAGATCCTAAATTAATTAATTGGATTTATTAATTAATTAAGCAGTTTAGTCCAAATTTTCTGAAGAGACTCGATCGCTTTATATGATGAACAGATTGAATTTAGGCTTTTATTCACATATAAACATTCATCAACTCACACATCAGCTGTGGTAAACTGAAGCTCAAGCATGTTCGCTTGATGTGCGAGAACCAATGAGGTACATTCTCGTGTTACGCATCATGTTTGAGCTTCCACAAGAACCAATGAGGTTCATTCTCATGTTGCGCATTACGTTTGAGCTTCCTCAAGAACCAATGAGGTTCATTCTCGTGTTACGCATCACGTTTGAGCTTCCTCAAGAACCAATGAGGTTCATTCTCGTGTTACGCATCACGTTTGAGGTTCAGCAAGAACCAATGAGGTTAATTCTCGTGTTACGCATCACGTTTGAGGTTCAGCAAGAACCAATGAGGTTCGTTCTCGTGTTACGCATCACGTTTGAGCTTCCTCAAGAACCAATGCGGTTCATTCTCGTGTTACGCATCACGTTTGAGCTTCCTCAAGAACAAGTGAGGTTCATTCTCGTGTTACTCGTCACGTTTGAGCTTCCTCAAGAACCAATGAGGTTCATTCTCGTGTTACACATCACGTTTGAGCTTCCTCAAGAACCAATGAGGTTCATTCTCGTGTTACTCATCACGTTTGAGCTTCCTCAAGAACCAATGAGGTTCATTCTCGTGTTACTCATCACGTTTGAGCTTCCTCAAGAACCAATGAGGTTCATTCTCGTGTTACGCGTCACGTTTGAGCTTCCGCAAGAATCAATGAGGTTCATTCTCGTGTTACTCATCACGTTTGAGCTTCCTCAAGAACCAATGAGGTTCATTCTCGTGTTACTCATCACGTTTGAGCTTCCTCAAGAACCAATGAGGTTCATTCTCGTGTTACTCATCACGTTTGAGCTTCCTCAAGAACCAATGCGGTTCATTCTCGTGTTCCGCAGCACGTTTGAGCTTCCTCAAGAACCAGTGAAGTTCATTCTCATGTTACGTGTCACGTTTGAGCTTCTTCAAGAACCAGTGAGGTTCATTCTCGTGTTACGCGTCACATTTGAGCTTCCTCAAGAACCAATGAGGTTCATTCTTGTGTTACGCAGCACGTTTGAGCTTCCTCAAGAACCAATGCGGTTCATTCTCGTGTTCCGCAGCACGTTTGAGCTTCCTCAAGAACCAGTGAAGTTCATTCTCATGTTACGTGTCACGTTTGAGCTTCTTCAAGAACCAATGAGGTTCATTCTCGTGTTACGCAGCACGTTTGAGCTTCCTCAAGAACCAGTGAGGTTCATTCTCGTGTTACGCATCACGTTTGAGCTTCCTCAAGAACCAATGAGGTTCATTCTCGTGTTACACATCACATTTGAGCTTCCTCAAGAACCAATGCGGTTCATTCTCGTGTTACGCATCACGTTTGAGCTTCCGCGAGAACCAATGAGGTTCATTCTCGTGTTACGCATCACGTTTGAGCTTCCGCGAGAACCAATGAGGTTCATTCTCGTGTTACGCATCACGTTTGAACTTCCGCGAGAACCAATGAGGTTCATTCTCGTGTTACGCATCTCGTTTGAGCTTCCGCGAGAACCAATGAGGTTCATTCTCGTGTTACGCATCGCGTTTGAGCTTCCGCGAGAACCAATGAGGTTCATTCTCGTGTTACGCATCACGTTTGAGCTTCCTCAAGAACCAATGAGGTTCATTCTCGTGTTACGCATCACGTTTGAGCTTCCGCGAGAACCAATGAGGTTCATTCTCGTGTTACGCAGCACGTTTGAGCTTCCTCAAGAACCAATGAGGTTCATTCTCGTGTTACGCATCACGTTTGAGCTTCCTCAAGAACCAATGAGGTTCATTCTCGTGTTACGCAGCACATTTGAGCTTCAGCAAGAACCAATGAGGTTCATTCTCGTGTTACGCATCACGTTTGAGCTTCCGCAAGAACCAATGAGGTTCATTCTCGTGTTACGCATCACGTTTGAGCTTCCGTGAGAACCAATGAGGTTCATTCTCGTGTTACGCATCACGTTTGAGCTTCCGCGAGAACCAATGAGGTTCATTCTCGTGTTACGCAGCACGTTTGAGCTTCCTCAAGAACCAATGAGGTTCATTCTCGTGTTACGCATCACGTTTGAGCTTCCTCAAGAACCAATGAGGTTCATTCTCGTGTTACGCAGCACGTTTGAGCTTCAGCAAAAACCAATGAGGTTCATTATTGTGTTACGCATCACGTTTGAGCTTCCGCAAGAACCAATGAGGTTCATTCTCGTGTTACGCAGCACGTTTGAGCTTCAGCAAGAACCAATGAGGTTCATTCTCATGTGTTACGCAGCACGTTTGAGCTTCAGCGAGAACCAATGAGGTTCATTCTCATGTGTTACGCAGCACGTTTGAGCTTCAGCGAGAACCAATGAGGTTCATTCTCATGTGTTACGCGGCACGTTTGAGCTTCAGCGAGAACAAATGAGGTTCATTCTCATGTGTTACGCAGCACGTTTGAGCTTCAGCAAGAACCAATGAGGTTCATTCTCATGTTACGCAGCACGTTTGAGCTTCAGCAAGAACCAATGAGGTTCATTCTCGCGTTATGCATCACATTTGAGCTTCCTCAAGAACCAGTGAGGTTCATTCTCGCGTTATGCATCACATTTGAGCTTCCTCAAGAACCAATGAGGTTCATTCTCGTGTTACGCAGCACGTTTGAGCTTCAGCAAGAACCAATGAGGTTCATTCTCATGTGTTACGCAGCACGTTTGAGCTTCAGCAAGAACCAATGAGGTTCATTCTCGCGTTATGCATCACATTTGAGCTTCCTCAAGAACCAGTGAGGTTCATTCTCGCGTTATGCATCACATTTGAGCTTCCGCAAGAGGTTTGTTCTCGCACATCAAGCAGGTTCGGTTGAGCTTCTGTTCATGTTCGCTGATCAAAGTTTACATATGATTAAAAGCCTAAATCAAATCTGTTCATCGTATAAAGCAATTGAGTCTCTTCAGAAAATTTGGACTAAACTGCTCAATTCATATGGATTAGTTTTACGATCCCTTTATGAACTTTTTGAATCGTCAAAGTGGCAGTTGCGTAGCTGTCTATGGAGGGACAGAAATCACTCAGATTTCATTAAAAAGGCTTACGGGTTTGGAACAACACGAGGACGAATAATTAATTAATGACAATTTTAATTTTTTGGTGAACTAACCCTTTAAAATGAAATGAATCACGGCTTCACAGTAATATTTACTGTAAAACAGCAAAGATAATCTAGAGAACTACATTTCTGAGAATAATGAAAATGATCCAAATCAGATAGATAGATAGATAGATAACAATAAGACAGACAGACAGACAGAATGATAGACAGTTAGATGTAGATCTGCAGAGAAAGAGAGTGTAAGACAGCAGTGCTGAAGGTCTCTCGGGGCAGGATTATGTGTCTGTATGCCCCAGGCAGAGCTGTTCTGAGGGGGGATTAGGCCTCCAGACCTGCTCCCCGGCTGGATTACCTCTCACTGCCTGACTCTCCTCCTCTCAAACACTCCACTGAATCTCCAGCAGACCTCAGACACATCTGCATCTCGTCCTCTGCACCAATTACTCTGTGATACATGTGGAAAAACACAAGTTTATTTGATGAACTGAGCCGATGAGCTCCTCGTTATTGATGAATATAACGGTTACAGTATTAAAAATGGCAATTATAGACATGCTATATATTCATATATTCCATTTGCCCTCTTGCTCTCACCTCGGCAGTTCAACCGGACAAATTCCAACATCTCAGAGCAAGGATTCTTCTTCCCCCAAATATTAAGCTCAGTCCCTGGCGCCGCATTACTTGACGAGCAGCATGAAGTGTGGCATATATTTGTCCCCGTGTCACTGATCGACCGTGGCTGGATATTACTCAACTGTGCAGGTGAGTTAGCGCAGATATTGTTAAAATTCTAAAGGTCAGTCCCAGAGCTGCTTGTTGCTGTTCGCGGTTCCACTCGAGTGAAGACGGAGTACGAAGCATCAGCTTGTGTGATTTGCAAGTCTGCCAAGCTGCAAAGATACCGTTTTTACATCTGTGCATTTGAATCTTATTTTTATATATAAAGTCCCAGAATTCTGTACAGCTGCACTCTAAATTATCTACAAAAGGCCATTTAATTGACTGTAGCATCAAAAAAATACATTTTATTTTCTATTCACATCAGTTCAGTTTTAAAACCAAGTGAGCTGCCTTGATGTCAGTTGTATACATAGGCAGCACACTTCTAAGGGAGCATCCAAACTACTGATTTACATAAGCAGCAACTCCAGAGCAGGGTTATTATTAACTAAAACTTAAAAAAAAATAATAATAATAAAATAAAATATTACAAAAACTTAAGAAACATCACCTAGTTGCCAAAACAACATTCCTCATTTTGATTTAGTTTTACTTATAATTACAACTGGAAAAATGGATAAAAACTATATAGACATTTAAAAACAATTTTTAAAAAAATGGCAAAAACACAATACAAATTAAAATCTAATTTAAAATATTAAAAATATATAATTGTATCTTGATGACACTACACTCTAAAAAATGGTGGGTTAAAAACAACCCAAGTTAGGTTGAAAATGGACAAACAAAGAGGTTGGGTTAAATGTTTCCTCAACCTGCTGGGTAGTTTTATTTAACTCAACTATTGTTTAAAAATTACTGTATTTCTTGCTTAAAATGAACCCAAAATAGGTTGGAAATTAAAAAAACGAAACATAATTACTAGAAGCAACAATAATAATCAAAAGGTGAATATTTATTAATAAGCTATTTAATTAATGTTTAATTATTATTCATTAAACATTAATAAATGTTAATTTATTAAACATTATTGGTTCATTTTAAGCATGCAATACAGTATTTTTAAACAATAGTTGAGTTAAATAAAACTACCCAGCAGGTTGGGCATACATTTAACCAAACTTGGGTTGTTTTTAACCCAGCATTTTTTAGTTTAAAATAATACTGATCCAGAATTTAACAATGCAATATATTTTAAATAAATATTATTCTATTCTATTATTCTAATAATATATTATATTATTAATTTTCAAATAAATAGTTGTTCTAATAAACATAAAATGCATAAAAATAGTCAATTTTAATTACTTCATACTATTTTTGTTACCTTTCAGTATTGAATGAATTAAAATTATATTTATAATCAAAATAAATTTCAATTCATCCACCACCCTGAATGATTTTTTTGGGCATTCTGGGATTGCTTTCTGTGTTTCCCTGACGGATACGTGCAATTCTGCATTTGAGCTCAAGCAAAGCTTACCTTATCAAGTCAAGTCACCTCTATTTATATAACACTTTATACAATACAGATTGTTTCAAAGCAGCTTTACAGTGATAAATCATTGATGCAAGCAGAATTCAATTCTGCGATAAAGCAGCTCTAAAATGACAATAGTGTCATTGTTCAGCTGAAGTCAGTTCAATGTTATCTGCTCTTTGGAACACCTATGATCCCTTAAAATACTGTCTTGGTAGTAGCTCACTAGGATTTGTAACTAAGCTATTATGTTACAGGGAATACACCGATATAAAAAATATACATATCACACATGGTTCCTGCCAGCTTATGATGTGGATCTCACAACAGCTACGCAGTTAACTCGGTAACACGCGTTTAATTGGCCCTGTCTGAGAATGGAAACGTGTTTTACAGTATTGAATCTTGAAATAGAATAAATACACTTGGCACGCTCATTATTACTAATCCTGAGAGGCTAGCGAGAGTGTGTGTGTGGTGGGATGCAGACAGTTGGCAAGCGTGTGCTGCAGCTCCTTAACAAGCCCGACACACACTCTTACACACACACACACTATGCTCTAACCCTCACACTGGGGGTCAGTGACCTGCATATATTAGGCAAACCATCGAATGCAAATTAGCCGGCTTGGCTTGTCCTCTCCCCCTTCCTCTGCTCCAAACACAATAATGGTCTTAAACAAACTCTCACTTTTCCCAATCTGGGTTTAAGTTGAAGTTCAGTGTCATGTCACGCCTACAGGCCTCCTTTTGCCATATTCGTGTGTAATATACATTACATACACTCTGTGGTTCAATATATCAAAACATGGCATGAAATGCACTGAAGGAAAGTTGGCTTTGAAACAATTTTCACTCAAAAATTGCTAATTGCAAGAAATGTGTTCAGTAGAAAGACTGAAATAGTATGTTCTTGTAAAACATACTCCAATAATCTACGTTTTTATTTACAACTTCTAAAAATTGTTTTTTACATTGCGCATGATATAATTAGTGGTGTTTGCTAAGCATCTATATTACTGGCTCAAACTTCTGGTTAGGGATTTGAATAAAGCCATTACCCGCACACCTGTGTGTCCCGACCAGTTGCAGCAGGCCAACGACGAGCAATCTGTCTAAAAGCAAAAAAAGGTGTGATGTGGAGCAATAAGAGCCAATTGGAAGATATTTGCTGTTGAACATACAGTTGTGTAGAGTGAGATCGCACACCAATCGACCACCCATAACACTCCTGAGAATGATTAAAACAGAGACATGGATGGATGGATGGATGGATGGATGGATGGATGGATGGATGGATGGATGGATGGATGGATGGATGGATGGATGGATGGATGGATGGATGGATGGATGGATGGATGGATGGATGGATGGATGGATGGATGGATGGATGGATGGATGGATGGATGGATGGATGGAAACAAGCAGTAGATGGATGGATGGATGGATGGATGGATGGAAACAAGCAATGGATGGATGGATGGATGGATGGATGGAAACAAGCAGACGACAGACAGACAGACAGACAGACAGACAGATAGACAGATAGATAGATAGATAGATAGATAGATAGATAGATAGATAGATAGATAGATAGATAGATAGATAGATAGATAGATAGATAGATAGATAGATAGATAGAACCTGAATTCCAGAAATGTTGGGACTTTTTTTTTTTTATTTGAATAAAAAGAAAACTAAAAGACTTTCAAATCACATGAGCCAATATTTTATTCACAATAGAACATAGATAACGTAAAGATTTAAACTGAGAAATTTTACAATTTTATGCACAAAATGAGCTCATTTCAAATTTGATGCCTGCCACAGGATTTTAAAATAGTTGGGATGGGAGCATGTTTACCATGGTGTATCATCTCCTCTTCTTTTCAAAACAGTGTGAAGACATCTGGGCATCGAGGTTATGGGTTTCTGGAGCTTTGGTGTTGGAATTTGGTCCCATTCTTGCCTGATACAGGTTTCCAGCTGCTGAAGAGTTCTTGGTCGTCTTTGACGTATTTTTCGCTTAATGATGCACCAAATGTTCTCTATAGGTGAAAGATCTGGACTGCAGGCAGGCCAATTCAGCACCCAGACTCTTCTACAACGAAGCCATGCTGTTGTAATAGCTGCAGTATGTGGTTTTGCATTGTCCAGCTGAAATACACAAGGCCTTTCCTGAAATAGACTTCATCTGGAGGGAAGCATATGTTGCTCTAAAAACTTTATATACCTTTCAGCATTCATAGTGCCTTCCAAAACATGCAAGCTGCCCATACCATATGCACTTATGCACCCCCATACCATCAGAGATGCTGGCTTTTGAAGTGAACGCTGATAACACGCTGGAAGATCTCCCTCCTCTTTAGCCCGGAGGACACGGTGTCCTCCACGTGATTTCCAACAAGAAAGTCAAATTTGGACTCGTCTGACCATAGACCACTTTTCCACTCTGAAACAGTCCATTTTAAGTGAGCCTTGGCCCACAGGACACAACGGCGCTTCTGGACCATGTTCACATATGGCTTCCTATTTGCATGATAGAGCTTTAGTTGGCATCTGCAGATGGCACAGCGGATTGTGTTTTCCGACAGTGGTTTCTGGAAGTATTCCTGGGCCCATTTAGTAATGTCGTTGACACAATCATGCTGATGAGTGAAGCAGTGTCGTCTGAGGGCCCGAAGACCACGGGCATCCAATAAAGGTCCCTCAGACGACACTGCATCACTCATCGGCATGATTGTGTCAATGACATTACTAAATGGGCCTAGGAATACTCGTGCCCATCTTTACTTCTGAGAGACTCTGCCTCTCTAAGACATCCCTTTTATAGCTAATCATGTTACAGACCTGATATCAATTAACTTAATTAGATGCTAGATGTTCTCCCAGCTGAATCTTTTCAAAATTTCTTGCTTTTTCAGCCATTTTTTGCCCCGTGCCAACTTTTTTGAGACCTGTAGCAGGCATCAAATTTGAAATGAGCTCATTTAGTGGATACAAGTGTAAAAATTCTCTGTTTAAACATTTGTTTTGTTATTTTTTTTTACAAAACCCATTGCTTCATTTCTGAAGGCCTTCATTAACCCCCCTGGAGCCGTATGGGTTCCTTTTTTGATGGATGGATGGATGCATTTTTTGGGCTTCAAAATCTCACCCCCCATTCACTCCCATTACAAAGCTTGGAAGAACCAGGATATTTTTAAATATATCTCTGATTGTGTTTGTCTGAAAGAAGATAGTCATATTATACACCTAGAATGGCTTGAAGGTAAGTAAATCATGGGATAATGTTCTATTGTGAATAAAATATTGGCTCAAGTGATTTGAAAGTCTTTTAGTTTTCATTTTATTCAAATTTAAAAAAAAAAAAAACATCCCAACATTTCTGAAATTTGAGTTGTAGATAGATAGATAGATAGATAGAATGAATGACAGATAGATAGATGGAAAGAATGACCGACAGAATGACAGGTAGAACAATAGATAAAATGATAGATAGATTTATATATCGGCTATTTATCTATTTTGTAAAAAGGCATGAACTCACACCAGTCATTATCATCACATCCAGCTTTAAACTAGTCTAGTGATGACAGAATGAACCACATTTTCCTCATCATCACTATATAAACTTTCCACAAACAGTTTAGCACAAAAATGCAAGTATGCAAGACTAGCTTGACAACATATGACTGGTTAACCCATTAAGGCACAGATTTGTTCAAAGGATGTCTATTATATGCACAGTTGTTTGTTTCAACATACTGTGTGCAGTTCTAATGCAATTATTAAGCAGTGAAGTTGCCAGGTGCGTGCATTACCCAGCAATAAGTCAAAAGCTCTTCCTAAAGTTGTCTCCTTGTACGGCACCCAAAAAATATGCACGGATGGTAAACGAGCGGCTTAAACTGGGTTCCAGCTGTCTGTGTTTGTCAAAGAGACGGACATTCTAATGGAGAGTCGATTTGTTTTGCATTGCAATTGCGAGCTTCCATAAAACCATGACCAATTAACACAATAACATGTCCAGAGTCTTCAGTAAATGAACACAGCCGCGTGTTTATATGCACACACCCACGCACAAGCACACACACACACCCTCAAACCGCTCGCTGGCACACATATGTGGGCTCTCTGAATGTTGGCAGCGTGTTAGTCTTGCAGCGGAGTGGATAAGATGTGCTGTCAGGTCTTGTCTGCAGGCAGTGTACGTGTATTCGCTGCCACAGAGACTAAATAGGAGTTTAATTCTGTTAACAGCCAGTTCACTGCGAACTCTGCGGGGCCCGGGCCCCCGGTCCACCAGGCGGTAGAAGCCCGTGGAGGAGCGATAACTGCTGGGAGCCAAATAAAAAATCGATGAAAAGCTTCGCTGATACGGGTGGAGTTTAACGGCGATTTCTGCTTTACTCTCTCCAGACCTGAGCTGGGGAAAGCGCCATTGATTTTCCCTCTCTCTGCATCTTAGCCTTGTTCTCTTTCAATAAATATCAGTCGTACGTACGTGCAACGTCAACCTACACTTCAGGACTTACGCTTGTGTCTTGCAGTAGGACTGTCGGTCAGCGGCGTTTGGAAGTCGAATTTTGTACCTCTCAGCCGCTAGTTCAGAGGATTCCTCATTCTCGCAACTGAGCTATTCTCTGTGCATTCGCTGACAATGGACATGTGCCCATGTTTTATTCAGCTCCCTTTAGATCAATAATGCACTGTGAAGAAGAGTCCTGGAGAGAGAGAGAGGGAGAGAAAGAGGGAGAGGGAGAGGTATAAGAGTCAGAACATCATTGCACACAAACTCACAGACTGAACGAATAAAGACTAAAATCTTATTTCTACAGCATCAGCTTCATTTAGCTTCAGTTGTGTCTCCCTCTTCAGGACACAATAAATCAAACTCTTATCTTCAACCTTCTGCATGTTCTCTTCATGAGACCCAATTTTAAAGCAACTTTTCAAAGCAACTTTTCTTTGTTTTTTTCAACAGAAAATAAAAAAATAATTCAAAATATTAAGGGTTAATTCACCCAGAAATGAAAATTATCCCATGATTTACTTACCTTCAAGCCATTCTAGGTGTATAATATGACTATCTTCTTTCAGACAAACACAATCGGAGATATATTTAAAAATATCCTGGTTCTTCCCAGCTTTGTAATGGGAGTGAATGGGGGGGGTGAGATTTTGAAGCCCAAAAAATGCATCCATCCATCAAAAAAGGAACCCATACGGCTCCAGGGGGGTTAATAAAAACCTTCAGAAATGAAGCAATGGGTTTGTAAAAAAAAATATACATATTTAAAACTAAAGCTTATGGCAGATGACCATCTTTAAAGCCTTAAAAATTTTAAAATATCTTGTTTCGTGACCGGTGTTTTGTTTTGCTCTATCCTCGGCGTTCGTCATTATGTCACGCGCCGGGTCAGAGGTTACTCTTCCGCCACAAATCGTCTGCCGGAAGCTAGTTCCTGTAGTTAATAAAGTTTTAAATATGGATATTTTTCTTATAAAACTAATCGCTTTGCTTTAAAAGGCCTTTATTAACCCCCTGGAACCATATGGAATATTTTTATGATGGATGGATGCATTTTTTGGGGGGGGCTTCAAAATCCAGGTGTAAAGTATTTGAGTAAATGTAATTAGTTACTGTACTTAAAGGGTTAGTTCACCCAAAACTGAAATTTCTGTCATTAATTACTCACCCTCATGTCGTTCCACACCCGTAAGACATTCATTCATCTTCATTCATCCTCAGAACACAAATAACGATATTTTTGATGAAATCTGGATCAGTGAGGCCTCCATTGACAGGAAGATAATTAACACTTTCAGATGCCCAAAAAGCTACTAAAGACATATTTAAAACAGTTTGACTACAGTGGTTCAACCTTAATGTTATGAAGCGACGAGAATACGTTTTGTGCTCCAAAAAACCAAAATAACGACTTTCTTCAACAATATCTAGTGATTTCAAAACACTGCTTCATGAAGCTTCGAAGCTTTACAAATCTTTTGTTTCGAATCAGTGGTTCGGTGCGCATATCAAACTGCCAAAGTCACGTGATTTCAGTAAACAAGGTTTCGTTATGTCATAAGCGTTTCGAGATTTCAATGGTTCACCACTGACTTTGGCAATTTGAACCACTGATTCGAAAGATTGGTAAAGCTTCGAAGCTTACAAGTAAATGTACTTTTTACTCCAATACATTTGTGATGAGTAATGCAATTACACATTACATTTTGCATGGCACCTAACTTTTTCTGCAGCAGTTTATGTTATAAAGAAGCGATATTGCCATCTAAGGGCATTGAAGGTACTATATCTTGTGCGTTTTGCCTTTACTCACCCATACTTGCCAACAAGGATACTTACGTGAATGCAAGTGCATTAGCAGGTAGTTGCTGAATCGCAGGTGTTTGATTTATGAAATGAGGACATGATGAGGCCGAAACCAGCACATCCAGTGCAAGTAGGCTTTGACTATTTCATTTTATTAACATTATTTTATCCGCTATATTGACAAGACCTTTTTGAAGGATATTGGTTTACCTTTTTGTGCACTGGAGCTTAACTGAGAATTGAGAGTTTGTAGATGTTGTGTCAACCTTGATTTATTACAATATTGAGGTGTTCAGTTTTACTTTGATTTTAGAAAATAAACATGATTTCTCTTCTTACAAATCAACTGCATGTCCGGCATGTCTCTGTTGAGGACTAGTGCATCTTTGAGCCTACATTCAGTACGAGTAAAATACTTAAGTACTGTTAAAATCAGATACTCGGAAGACTTTTACTCAAGTTGTTTTGGAATTAGTGACTTGTAACTTGTAATGGAGTCATTTTCACTGTAAGGTATCTGTACTTTTACTCAAGTATGGTTTTCAGGTACTCTTTACACCTCTGTCAAAATCTCGCCCCCCATTCACTACCATTATAGAGCTTGGAAGAGCCAGATTATTTTTAAAGATATCTCTGATTGTGTTCGTCTGAAAGAAGATAGTCATATACACCTAGGATGGCTTGAGGGTGAGTAAATCATGGGATAATTTTCATTTTTGGGTGAACTATCCCTTTAATTAATCTACAATAGCATGTAGGAAATGTGCTGTATGAGACATCTGACCTCAGAATGCAGCAATTGACCAATCAGAATCGAATATTCCTGGGACACATGGAATACATGGAATTATTTACAATTCTAAACAGTTTGTGCTAATTGGAGACATTTAATTCCATATGAAAAAGCCCTACAGCAGCTCGCATCCTGTGACTCGGGTCCCCAGTGTCGCACGCAAGAGTGACAAAGCTTCCATCTGTCAGCGAGGACCAGAGGTCTCAGAAAAGGCCAGACCTGCACTGAGGGCCGATCCAGCCAACAGCAGGGGCCCGGGGACAGAAGACGCACTAAAGAAACAGACAGTCTGTCACACAAACACTGCTGATATCCTGATCTATTATCACCAAAGACAAGCCTTTAAAAATGAGCCATTCTGATTTTTTATTTTACAGTAGAATTGAGCACTTGGTTGTTCATGGAGGCATTCATGCCATTTACTTGAAATAAAATTAAATACTAATTAACTGTAAAAAAAATTTAAATATTGTGGGCTTTATAAGATGGTATTCAATACTTTTGCACTGAGAATAATGAGACTCATCATGCATAAAGATATACTGCTATTTTAATGTACACACTGCCTTGGGTAAATCTTTGCAGGTCCTGCCCTTTTTAGTGTACAAATTGATGTACACTACAGAGTATTATCCATTTAATGTGAGAGAGTCTCCAAAGACCATTTAAAGACAGTAAATGAAATATAAAATATTCAATTTACAGGCACTTGGTATGGTATTGTTGATTGCTTCCTAAGGGGAAATGTGCATCTAATTGATGTTTTGAGCGCTGTGCTGAAATGTATATTTTCTCACCATCAGCTATCATCAATATTTTCAAATTCCTGGTCACATGGATCCTTCGGTGTGTACGGCTCTCGTCCTCTCCATGTTGAGCGCGGTCACTGACCCAAAGCGTACAGTTTTGATGCAAATTGATGCTTTGCTCCAAGCAATCAGGATGCAATCTACAAAAACACATTTGTCACTGTAACAAATCACAAAATTAACATGCAACCCCATTTTGCAAAGGCTTCTTAAGATAAGTATACTTACGGGACTTCATTCGATGCTCAGTTGATTCTCTCAATCCAGAGGTGAGCAAATGAAGACGGACAGGCTGAGAGGAGACGACGGAAAGCGATGAAAGAGGAAACAATTGACCTCCTTTGAACCTGGTATTAACATTCGTCTCAGGTGATCCGATCACAGAGACGCTTGCGACCACTTTACATTTGTAGTGTAAATGCTAATGCGCTCTGACAATCAATCAACCTGTCAATCAACAAACAGTTGCTCTGAAACAAGGGTTTAAACTTTGCCGGTTATTGAAAATGTGCATACAGCATCCACACGTAAACATATTGCAAACCCCTCTGCGATTACACCGTTTATTAGTGCGACAGGGTCCGAGAAATACTGATGACAAGAAGGCGTTTACAGCAGTGTGTGTGTCGGTGTGTGTGTGTGCACAGACTATAACAATGAGAGAAAAAGTGAGAACTGAGCAAAGAACTTTGGTCTCTGAATCCACTTCCTGGAACCGTGCACTGGACTATCCATGCATGGAGAAATGCAACTGACAACGAGTAAAAAACAGTGGCCTTCTTCCCGGTTTTAATTAGTATGTGTGTGTGATTGTATTTTATTTGCAGATGAGGGGTGAGGTGCCGGCAGCGTCGCTCCTGTGACCCACCTTACCGCACACACACGCTCGCTCGCTCTCAGATGCCACTCTGACACTCACCGATCAGCGTAATGAGCTATAGTCACCACAAAAGGTCAGAGGTCAAAGCTATTATACCGCATCTCCCCATTAAAACACAGCAACGTGGCCCGGGCAGCCGTCCTCACCCCTGCTCTCTACAACCACAATTAAGAGCAGGAACCACTGACCTGAAACACAGCAATTAATATAAAGAAATACAGTTAGTTTAATAGCTGCAGCACAAACACAAAGTAAAGATGCATACTTTGAAAGTGCACTAAACTAATGCAAACATACATTACATCTGTGATGTCTAAAGATTTGCATTGGTTTATAGTGCTGATTTGATGTGCTCAAATAGTCGAAATATTACTATAATAGTCAAAAAGTTTGTGCTCCAAATGTGTCTTGCTGTGATCAGATGCACCATTTTGCACACAAGCTGGAACATAAAACAGGTGACAAAATCCCACAGATGTACAATGAAGGAGAAACCCAAGACATATGTTCATTCAGAACCTATTTAAAGGGATAGTTCACCCAAAAATGAAAATTCTGTCATCATTTACTCCCCCTCAAGTTGTTCCAAACCTGTATACATTTCTTTGTTCTGCTGAATACAAAGGAAGATATTTGGAAGAATGTTTGTAACCAAGCAGATCTCACGCCCCATTATTCTTTGTCCTATTATGGTAATGAATGGGGGGCAAACATTACAAACATTCTTCTAAAAAGATTTTCTTACTCAGTATTTTGTATCTAAACATTCTTAAATCAAGATGCATTTACTTGAGAAGCAAAATCACTGAAGATATTAAGTCTTGTTTACTGAAAATTAGCAAGTCCATGCTTAACCCTTATGCGGTCTTCGGGGTCTTTTTGACCTGCAAATGATGTTTGCTCAAATAAAAAAAAAAAAAAGTTCTCTTTGTCCAAATGGCATGAGACTTTGTACGGTGGTTAACACTTTTAAGATCTACAAATAAAAAAAATTGGAGTGATATCTTGTTTTTATGTTAGTGTAAAAAAAAAAAGTTACGTTCGTGGTCTTCGGGGTCTCTGGTGACCCCAGGCAACAAAATGTAATTTTGTAACAATATAATATATTTTTTAAAAACCAATGTAATTTTACTCTGTATATTAATGTTTTTTCTCAACATTTGTGCAGTTTTTGGAGGATTTGTGATTTCTTTTAAATTTATATAAATAAATTAAAAAATATTTTTTGAAATAGGCATTTTATGCATGAACATTACAGGCTTTTTTATGTAGAATTCACTTTATAAAAGGCCCAGATTTCTAACTTTCATTCATGTGGATAACATGGATAATTTGACATGGTTTAGTGTAAGATTTTTGCCCATCTTTTGAAAAATGCAGTTTTAAAATTAAAAAAATATATAACTTTTACCAGTAGATGGCTGCAGAGCTCCACTATTTGCTATGTGCTATTTGAATGACTGAAAGACATCTTTGCACAAGTTTTTTTCAGTTGGATTCATATCTAAATGTTATGAAATCACAATTATAACAATAAAAATTACTTTGTCAAAGTTTAGCATTTTTAAGACTTTTTTTTCACACTAAACCATGTCAAATTATCCATGTTATCCCCATGAATGAAAGTTAGAAATGTGGGCCTTTCATAAAGTGAACTTTACATAAAAAGCTGCTTATTTAAAAAAATATTTTTTAATTTATTTATATAAATTTAAAAGATAACACAAATCCTCCAAAAACTGCACAAATGTTGAGTAAAAACATTAATAAACAGAGTAAAATTGGTTTTTAAAAAATATATTATATTGTTACAAAATTGCATTGCAATTGCACTCTCCAGAGACCCCGAAGACCACGAGTGTAGTCCCTTATGCAAAGACCGCATGAGGGTTAAAACAATAAATATCTGTCAGTGGGGTAAGAAAATATATAATCTTGTTTTGCCTTTGAATTATCTTTAAATTACTTTGTTAATTTGACAGTTTTTCTTATTTTAAGCACTTAAGTTTGATTTTTCTTCATTTTAAAGGGATAGTTCACCCAAAACTGAAAATTCTGTAATCAAGCAGATCTTGCCCCCTATTGACTACCATAGTAGGAAAAATAATACTATGGTAGTCAATGGGGGGCAAGATCTGCTTGGTTAAAAACATTCTTCCAAAAATCTTCCTTTGTGTACAGCAGAACAAAGAAATTTAAACAGGGTTGGAACAACTTGAGGGGGAGTAAATGATTTTTGGGTGCACTATCCCTTTAAGTCATTTTGCTAAATTTGCCTTTTGATTAATTTTTTTTAGATATTATAGAAAACAAGACAAACGTATGTTTGTACTGATATGTTCATGCACAGAAATACCCTTTTAACTCTTTTAGATGCACAACGACGCCATTAACTCCAATTAATCTGACAACGGATCGCTGGAAGCCTCTGTGAGAATCGGCGCGTAATACAGTAAGATATAACAAACACATTAGATTATTATGGCTGACCTGTTTCTAATGCACATGGCCGAGGAGTTAATTGATATCTGTACGTCTAAAATAGGAGTATAAGAAAGAAGAACCTCCTCATTCCCACGGCACATGACATGCGTCCTTGATGAATCTCAGGCTGTGTTTTCATAAAGGGCAGGATGCTTTTGAGTAATTCCGTCATCCGGCAGCGCCCGCGCGGTGCTCATATTAATACAACAGCCATGAAGGTCTTTGTCGAGGCGTTTCTTTGAGTGTGTCAAGGGGCCAGAGATGATGACAAACGGTTGGAGATTTAATAAAGCGCCGTTGGCTGAATGAACATGAAGGGAGACAGCGGAAGATAAATGCACTTTGCGCAAGGGCAGAGTCGCTGTTTACGGTCTGTGTGCTGCTGGAGAACAGCGCCCTCTGATGGACAACAGTGGAGCAAAACACCGGATACACTAGCCTATATTAGCATTATGCAGAAGCACAGCATGAAAAGCAAGATTTAAAGGATTAATCCAACTTTAAATAAAATTTACCTGATAATTTCTTCACCCCCATGTCATCCAAGATGTTCATGTCATTCTTTCTTCAGTCGAAAAGAAATTAAGGTTTTTGATGAAAACATTCCAGGATTATTCTCCATATACTGTCATCAAAAATGAGCGATGGTTTCTCTAGATAAGACTCTTATTCTTCATTGGTATCGTTTAAAGCACTTTGAAGCTGCACCGAAACTGTAATTTTGACCTTCAACCATTTGGAGTCCATTGAAGTTCACTATAAGGAGCATAATCCTGGAATGTTTTCATCAAAAACTTTAATTTTTTTTCAACTGAAGAAAGACATGAACATCTTGGATGACATGGGGGTGAGTAAATTATCAGGAAAATTTCATTTAAAAGTGGACTAATCCTTTAACTATGTACTGAACCATTTATGCATTTTATTTATCATAAAGAAGAAAATATGAGAGATGACAATTTTCCCATGATGCGGCCTAATTCGCATACTTATACACAATGATATGCCATTTTTAGCATAAATAGTGCGAGTTCAAAAAAAAAAAAACGCTGTGATCCGAAATTGCATAGGCTACTGTATATAGTTTGAGACTGAAAGTTTATTCAGACGAACCATATACAATTCATACACTAGACGGTAGAAAGTGTATACTATACTCCTGTATTTGCTATGGTGTTTCTTGAGTGTTCTGTTGCTAAGGTGTTGTAAAACGTTGCTCAGACGTTGCTTACTGCCTTAAAGGTGCAATATGTAAGATTTTTGCAGTAAAATATCCCCAAAAAACACTATTATATCAACTAGCTAACATAGCCAGATGCAGCTTTATTTTTATTAACAGTAATACAGAATTTTCTCCATCATACAATACATTTTAAAATGAATTGCATGCCATTTATCAACTTTTAATAAAAGTCCTGCTGCTCGTGAGGCGTGTGTTGATCAATCGCTCCAGCTCCTCGTTCAGCTCCACAACACTCGCTCCTGCTCTGCTTCATACTACAGTAACGTTAATAATCGCATCCATGAACATGATTTCTTCCCGAGTCCTGCTCCTATTCTTTTGCACTGTCCGTTGAGGTGGAGCCCACATGTCCCAAGATTCTGCGCTCAAACTTGGTGTCAATCAAGCTACGCCTTTGTTTTGAATAGGCCTCTAGTGACCTCTAGCGGACAGAAATCCTACATACTGCACCTTTAAGTCAAAATTAATTATTAAAAAATGTACATAAAAAACAAGTCCACTTAAAAAAAAAATGAAAAAGTCCACAGGCAATTAAAAACATCTCACATGGGAGCCATTTTGAATGTAAGTCTATGAAAATCCTTTTTCAAGTCTGATTTGGGTCTGTTTCTCATCAGGTTTCAGAACACTTAAAATAGTCTTTTATAATGCTTTATGTAACTTTTTTGGGGTTTTATAGTATTTATAACATGAACTAAGAATGAACGGCATTTATTAACCTTAGTTAATGTTAATTTCAACGTTTACTAATACATTATGGAAATCAAATATTGTATTTGTTAACTTTAGTTAATGCACTGTGAACTAACATGATCAAACTAACATTAACAAAGATTAATAAATAGACTTACTGTAATAAATGTATTGCTCATTGTGAGTTCATGTTAGTTAATACATTAACCAATGTTAACAAATTAACCTTATTGTAAAGCGTTACCCTTCTTTTTAAGTCTTGAAGAGCCACTTGGACACTTTGCTAGATAAAACAAAACAGTTCATCAAAAACATTTTTATCAGTTCAACCTTTAGACACAATTAATGTGTGCAGTCTTTAAATGCACAAGTGTTGGTAAGAGCGATATAAGTGCGTGGGTTCTCTGCCATGTGTGTGTCTGTCTACTGTATATGTCAGAGAGTTCACTGACACAAAGGATCGATGGCTGGAGGAGATCTGCAGCCAATTATTTTCAGCTTAATGGTCCCTCAGGTATCAGCAAGAGGAACAACAAAACGACTGCAGGAGAGACCGAGTCCTGACAACCCCGGCGCTCTGTCACCAGCGTAACGCACTGCGCTGCCAACAATTCCCAGGAGCCACTGAGGGGAGGGGGGCGACCTGATTGGCTGGCTGGCCTGAGGGGGAAACTGCCATATGAGAGATGATGCTTCGGAGCGTTCGAATATTGAGAGGTTTTAGAGAGTTTTTGGAGTTTCTGTGAAATTGTTGTCACAGTGTAGAGCGGCTTATAGAACAGAATATTGAGCATTGCTATGAGAGCTGCACTTGAGGCATGCTTAGTAGATCTATTAAGCAGTTTTCAACAAATAATAATAGAATACTGAAGACTACAGTAGTGTCTGCAAAAAATCCAGCATTGCATCATATAAACAAACTACATTTAAACATATATTAAAAATATAAAACAGTTATTTTAAATTGTAATGCTGTCACAATATTGCTGTTTTTACTGTAGTTTTGATCAAATAAATGCAGCTTTGGTGCACATAAGAAACTTTTCAAAAACACACTGACCCCAAACATTTTAATGATATATATGGAAATATGATTTGCGTAAACAATGAATCTGTACAGAAATATAACAAATTACATCTACTCACATGTGTTGAATAATTTCACCCTCCTTCAGTAAATTGGACATTTTGTTTAAAGGTTTCTCTTCACCTGTTGAGTTTTAGACAGTTACATGTGGAAATGTATTGAGTAATGGTTATTTATTTTTTTAGACAAATTTTGAAAGAAAGAAATTCTTTACGTACGTGTCGTGCTCTGGTTTGCCGGTAACAAACCACAGTATAGTGACAGAGTTTCTTTGAGATGTCTGTTAATAAATTAACTTGTTTTCTTGCTCATAAAGATTCTCTTTAAACTGTTCCTCCACCATGACAGGAGGTGACCTGAAAGAACATATATGGAGAAAGAATGAATAGATAGTCATGCAACTGAAGCTATTACAAGCAAAATGGGAGTTAAACTGCAAATGCGTCACAAAAGCACCTGAGCGGCGTATATACTGTACCACGAAAAGGTGCATTTACAGGAACTGTTTGATGCCACAGGAGTAATGTTATTAAATTAATGCTTTAAATAAAACATTAATAAAAACATGCAATTATAAAACAAACATGTTGTCTTAAAGTTGCATGTCAGAACTAATGTTTCTTAGTGGAGGGGTAATGTGGGTCAGAGTGACATATTTTAAACACAACTACACAAATACAGTGTCAAGACATAATATAGAAGTTGTGTTTAAAATATAAATATATTTGGAGCAGGCACATGGGCACTTCAGATCAGCCTTAAAGGGATAGTTCACCCAAAAATGAAAATTATCCCATAATTTACTCACCCTCAAACCATCCTACTGTAGGTGTTTCAGTCAAACACAATCTGAGTTATATTAAAATATATTCTGGCTCTTCCAAGCTTTATAATTGGAGTGAATAATAACCAAGATTTTGAAGCCCATAAAAGCGCATCCATACATCATAAAAATAATCCATACGGATCAAGGGAGTTAAAGGTGCCCTAGAATTAAAAATTGGATTTATCTTGGCATAGTTGAATAACAAGAGTTCAGTACATGGAAAAGACATACATTGAGTTTCAAACTCCATTGCTTCCTCCTTCTTATATAAATCTCATTTGTTTAAAAGACCTCCGAAGAACAGGCGAATCTCAACATAACACAGGCTGTTACGTAACAGTCGGGATCATTAATATGTACGCCCCCAATATTTGCATATGCCAGCTCATGTTCAATGCATTAGACAAGGGCAGCCAGTATTAACGTCTGGATCTGTGCACAGCTGAATCATCAGACTAGGTAAGCAAGCAAGAACAACAGCGAAAAATGGCAGATGGAGCAATAATAACTGACATGATCCATGATATCATGATATTTTTAGTGATATTTGTAAACTGTCTTTCTAAATGTTTCGTTAGCATGTTGCTAATGTACTGTTAAATGTGGTTAAAGTTACCATCGTTTCTTACTGTATTCACGGAGACAAGAGCCGTCGCTATTTTCATTTTTAAACACCTGAAGTCTGTATAATTCATAAACACAACTTCATTCTTTATAAATCTCTCCAACAGTGTGTAATGTTAGCTTTAGCCACGGAGCACTATCAAACTCATTCAGAATCAAATGTAAACATCCAAATAAATACCATACTTACGCGATTAGACATGTTGCATGACGAACACTTTGTAAAGAACAATTTTGAGGGTTATATTAGCTGTATGAACTTTGTTTATGCACTGTTTTATAGTCGAGAGCTCGGGGCGGGGAGCGCGAGATTTAAAGGGGCCGCAGCCTAAATCAGTGCATAGTTAATGATGCCCCAAAATAGGCAGTTAAAAAAATGAATTTAAAAAAATCTATGGGGTATTTTGAGCTGAAACTTTACAGGCACATTCAGGGGACACCTTAGACTTATATTACATCTTTTAAAAAGACGTTCTACGGCACCTTTAAAAAAAAATTTGTAAGAAAAATAACCTTATTTATAACTTTATAGACTATAATAACTGGCTTCTGGTAACGGATACACAAGTCTAGTTCTGGTCTCAGAGTGACCTCTAACCCGACGCATGATGTACTGACGAACGGATAGAACAAAACAAAACACCAGTCACGAATTAGAAGTCTTAAACGAGAATTTTTGTAGAGAAATGTACGAGGAGCTTGAGTTTGTTGTCCAGCCCTATTTGTTTGAACCGCGAGAGGCGTATACTCTCACCTAAGCTAACGCTACTCCTACGTCCTAATCTCTCGTGAATGTGCGGACGGACGTTACCAGAAGGTAGTGATTATAGTGTATAAAGTTTTAAATATGGATATTTTTCTTACAAAAACTCATCGCTTCGCTTCAGAAGGCCTTCATTAACCATCTGGAGCCGTATGGATTATATTTATGATGGATGAATGCACTTTTTTATTATTCAAAATATCAGTTACCATTCACTCCCATTATAAAGCTTGGAAGAGCCAGAATATTTTTTAATATAGCTCCAATTATGTTTTTCTTAAAGGTGCCCTAGATTCAAAATTTGAGAGAACAAGAGTTCAGTACATGGAAAAGACATTAATTGAGTTTCAAACTCCATTGTTTCCTCCTTCTTATATAAATCTCATTTGTTTAAAAGACTTCCGGAAAACACGCGGATCTCAACATAACACTGACTGTTACGTAACAGTCGGGGTGTACGCCCCAATATTTGCATATGCCAGCCCATGATGTTCCCAACATTATGAAAGGCATTAGACAAGGGCAGGCATTAACGTCTGGATCTGCACAGCTGAATCAACAGACTAGGTAAGCAAGCAAGAACAACAGCGAAAATGGCAGATGGAGCAATAATAACTGACATGATCCATGATAGCATGATATTTTTAGTGATATTTGTAAATTGTCTTTCTAAATGTTTTGTTACCATGTTGCTAATGTACTGTTAAATGTGGTTAAAGTTACCATCGTTTCTTACTGTATTCACAGAGACAAGAGCCGTCGCTATTTTCATTTTTAAACACTTGCAGTCTGTATAATTCATAAACACAACTTCATTCTTTATAAATCTCTCCAACAGTGTAGCATTAGCCGTTAGCCACGGAGCACAGCCTCAAACTCATAGAGAATCAAATATAAACATCAAAATAAATACTATACTCACATAATTCGAAGCATGCATACAGCATGCATGATGAACATCTTGTAAAGATCCATTTGAGGGTTATATTAGCTGTGTGAACTTTGTAAATGTGCTGTCATATAATCGAGAGCTCGTGTGGCAGGGAGCACGCGAATTAAAGGGGCGACACGCTGAAAAAAATCAGTGTATAGTTAATGATGCCCCAAAATAGGCAGTTAAAAAAATTAATTAAAAAAAATCTATGGGGTATTTTGAGCTGAAACTTCACAGACACATTCAGGGGACACCTTAGACTTATATTACATCTTGTGAAAAAGCATTCTTGGGCACCTTTAAAGAAGATAGTCACCTAGAATGGCTTGAGGGTGAGTAAATCATGGGATAATTTTCATTTTTGAGTGAACTATCCCTTTAAGAGTGTATCGTGTTTCACATTGGCTTTTTTTCAGCACTGCTTGAACGGTCCAGTTTATACTTGTGTACAAACATCTAATAAACGTCTTGATAAGAGCTAATGTGCAACCATCTACTGAATGTCTTTCTAACATCCCATAGAGAATGATAAAGCCACTTATTGCAAATAGCAGAATTCTCTAAATATTACACTTTTCAGGTCAAAACAATTAAAAAGCTGTCTTGGTGATGGATATGGTGATTTGGTCATTCCTGTTTTGTTTTTTCTTTCCAAACGTACTGACGTATCAAAGGAGAGCATGACAGGGCTTAAACCTTGAATGTTTCATCCGCCTCCAAGTTGAGCTCTGAATGTTTGGTTACTTACCTGTGTGTGTTAAGAGCACCTAAATACTTTATGATGTCTAAGCTGCTGAGAAAGTGTAGCCAGAGGCACCCCAGAGTTCAATGCATATCAGATGCCTTCTGGGAATGCTTTAAAGAGCCGCGGGTCCCGCTGCTGTGGTGTCTGAGGAGGAAGACGACACTATAGTCTCCTCTCTCTCTCTCTCTCTCTCTCTCGTTCTCTTTCCAGCCTTTCACCCCATTCTCTGCCCATTCCCAGAAGAATTAAACCTCAAGGATTCGAAACATTTCATTTGAGGCTGATCTGGAAGCATGAATGGATATTGTGCTGTAAGTATTGTACTTTTACAATCCGCCACGCAACGCTTTATTGTTGAAATGCCTCCTGAGAGAGAGGCAGAAGAAAGCTAGCTTTACTGCTGACTGCAAACTAAAGCACACAAAGCTTTCAAATCATCTCCAACACAATCCTCCACATTTATTTTTCACTGAACTGCACCACCCAGCAGCACACAGACCTAAAACTATCACACAGCGGCTGCGTTTACCTGCTGGTTATTTCAAAAAAACAACAAAAGCATCTTAAGGCATCTTTACACAGACAGGTTAAAGGGATAGTTCACCCAAAAATGAAAATGATCCCATAATTTACTCACCCTCAAGCCATCCTAAGAGTATATGACTTTCCTCTTTAAAGGATTAGTTCACTTTCTAATTAAAATTTCCTGATAATTTACTCACCCCCATGTCATCCAAGATGTTCATGTCTTTCTTTCTTCAGTCCAAAAGAAATAAAGGTTTTTGATGAAAACATTCCAGGATTATTCTCCATATAGTGAACTTCAATGGAGCCCAAACGGTTGAAGGTCAAAATTGCAGTTTACAGCGATTCCAGACGAGAAAAAAGTGTCTTATCTAGAGAAACCATCGCTCATTTTCTAAACATTTTTTTTTACATTTTATACGTTTTAACCATAAATGAACTCTTCTTCTTCTTCTCTATTAGAATTCCAGCAGTGTAGACACTGCTAAGTGTATTACTGCCCTCCTCAGGTCAAAGTTTGAACTAAATTGTCATATACAATATTCTAGTGCAAGTATATAACAATTAGTTCAAACTTTGACCTGAGGAGGGCAGTAATACACTTAGCAGCGTCTACACTGCTGGAATTCTAATAGAGAAGAAGAAGAAGAGTTCGAGATGAGCATTTATTGTTAAAACTTATATAATTTATTTATTTTTAAGAAAATGAGTGATGGTTTCTCTAGATAAGACTCTTATTCTTCGTCTGGTATTTAAAGCCCTTTGAAGCTGCACTGAAACTGTAATTTTGACCTTCAACCCGTTGAACCCCATTGAAGTCCACTATATGGAGAAAAATCCTGGAATGTTTTCATCAAAAACCTTCTTTTCGACTGAAGAAAGAAAGACATGAACATCTTGGATGACATGGGGGTGAGTAAATTATCAGGAAAATTTTATTCAAAAGTGAACTAATCCTTTAAGGCAAAACAATCGGAGTTATATTAAAAAATATCCTGGCTCTTCCAAGCTTTATAATGGCAGTGAATGGTAAACCGATATTTTGAAGCCCAAAACAGTACATCCATCCATCCTAAAAGTAATCCATACGGCTCCAGGGGGTTAATAAAGGCCTTTAGAAGCGAAGCAATGTGTTTTTGTAAGAAAAATATCCATATTTATAACTTAATAGACTATAATCACTAGCTTCCGATAACATCCGTCCGGGAGTTCACGAGAGAGTCGAGTTCCAGCATATGTTTTGTTTTGTTTTGTTTTGCTCTATCCTCTGCGTTTCCGTGTTCGTCAATACGTCAAAGTTCACTCTTCCTCTAGACTTGACTCACGTACGGAAGCCAGTGATTTTAGTTTATAAAGTTAGAAATATGTATATTTTTCTTACAAAAATGCATCACTTCGCTTCAGAAGGTCTTTATTAACCCCCTGGAGTCGTATAGATTACTTTTATGCTGGATGGATGCAATTTTTGGGGCTTCAAAATCTTGCCTCCCATTCACTCCCATTATAAAGCTTGGAAGAGCCAGGATATTTTTAAATATATCTACGATTGTGTTTGTCTGAAAGAAGAAGTCATAGGATGGCTTGAGGGTGAGTAAATCATGAGATCATTTTCATTTTTCATTTATATCTCCTTTAATGGCATCTATAGTTCCATGAAGAACCTTTAACAGACATGGAACTTTTCTATTGCATAAAAGGTTCTTTATAGTGGAAAAAGATTCTTTAGATTATTACTTCACACTAAGAAAAAATGGTTCTTTTAAGAACTGGGGAACCAAAAATGGTTCTTCTATGCAAAAATCAAATATATATATATATATATATATATATATATATATATATATATATATATATATATATATATATATATTGACCCTTACTGCTTAAATATGACAATTAAAATAAAACATGATGCTCTTTTCTTAGTGCTTTCTGGGAACTTCTGCTATCTGTGACTTTTTATCAGTTTTGTGAAGAACCTTCCATCACCGGAGCTCACTAACACGCCACTAATGCCCCTCTGAATTCATTCACCAGCTCGTTCTCCGCCATCATCCACCACAATCTGCTGGAAACCATGATGGATGAAACAAGAAAGAGAAGCAGGCAGTGAGGGCAGCCTGGTCACCTGCTGGTCAGAGAGCAATGACCACACTTCCCAGCGGCTTTACATGTCTATGTACGGCATGTGCACGTATGCATCTGAACAAAGAGCTTCCTCAGCACCAGTTTCCGAGAGAAATATGAACATACTTTTCCTGTTATAAATGTGTCTGTGTACCGGAGAATCTTTACTGTGCGTGTGTGTGTGTGTGTCGGTCAGAGAGCGATGACCACGGCCGCCTGCGCTCTCACAGGGGGGTTCATTACGGCGAGTGACAGGGCCTCCTCTAAAACGCCGTCTGAGGAATACACACTCTGCGTGGGACAAAATAAACACCCGGCTTCGAGTGGGGGCACCATAAATTATTTATATCACCGGCAGAACAGCAGAGACGCTCTTAATATCGCTACCTGCTCGTCTGGACGCGTAAAAGATGATTTATGTCTTATGGCCACATTAAATTTCACTGCAATTGGGCCTTGTGCCTTCTGGGGTCTGGGGAGACACAAAATGGTGGTTATAAACTGCTGCAGTTGTTCTCTGGAAACACGGAACGGAGTTGAAGACGGCCCAACGGACTCCTCTGGCTTTTGTTTATTTCTGCACAACATGCCTTGGTCAAGCTCTTCAAGTTCTGTCAGTCCTTTGTGATCTGTAGATGATATAGAGATGGTGTTCAGTGCATTATATGTTCGTTTAAATGTAAAGATGCTTTGTAAAAATGCAAAGTACTTTAATGCTAGGCAAAATGTACCAAACCAATCGTGAATCCAGTTCTGAGCATGAAAAACCTGTGGAAATAGAGCTGAATGAGAACTGGGGACAGCAGAACAGAAAAGTTTCATAATTTGTAAAAACATGCATAAACATGTGCATGCTATTTCTGATACGGAAGAGAAAGACACCAAGACATCATGCCAGAATACTCAAACTATCTTAATATTTCATGTCCCCATTAAAATGTCTGATTTTGTGAACCCTAGAGGCATGTTGAGTGGAGAAGATACAGCATTAATCCCATGTTTATTTACATTTTGAGTAGAGGATGATGTTTATGGAGCTGAAATCCGCTTGGGCTTGTTTGAGCTTGGGATGTGAAAATACATTTACAGAGACAGTGTGATATATGCATCTTCTGTAACAGGTCGCTCAACGTGATTAACCCATTAATGGCCTTTTGGACAATGGACATTGAGTTATTTGCATGATCTTTCATAAATGTGTTCATTTTATAAAGCGATAGTATCTCTTCAGAAAACTTCATAGATTCATTTTACAATGTTTTTAAGACTTTTTTTTTTTTTGGATCTTCTAAGTTTTGGTTACCTGGATTTGAACCTTAATTAAACCTCAAGGGGTGTTTGATAATGATTTCACTTTTTAACTTTAGTTAGTGTGTAATGTTGCTGTTTGAGCATAAACAACATCTGCAAAGTTACAACGCTCAAAGTTCAATGCAAAGAGAGATATTTTCTTTTACAGAATTCACTGTTTAAAGACTACAATAAACTTCTTGAGTTAGTGACATCACAAACCCCAAAATTTACATAAACCCCGCCCCCGAAAACACACATGGCCATGTTGTGCTGCTTTAGAGAAGAGGAAGAGTTGTTGTAGTCGAGTGTTGTTGTCATGCCGTCATTTTACGCCGGACTGCTTCACAAACGAGGGTCAATTCAATGCTGGATTTGCACAAAAGATGAACATGACGGCACATGCTAGTGGATGAGTTGAATCAACTCCGCAGCAACTACATAAATTTATTCACTAACCGTTCAGAAACGTCCAGTTTCATTCTAAAAGTTGTAACTTCTTCCTGAGTCTCTCCATCAGTGTCGACTCCGGTTTGAACAATGTAAGGCTGAACACCGTTACTGACAATCCTCATTTTGGCTGCGTGAGATTCTCCAGCTTTGTTGTTGTTGAGCTGTTAAAGCTCCGCCCTCTTCTGGAGAGCAGCAGCTCATTTGCATTTAAAGGGACACACACAAAAACGGCGTGTTTTTGCTCACACCCAAATAGGGGCAAATTTGACAAGCTATAATAAATGATCTGTGGGGTATTTTGATTAATTTGTGTATTTTTTAATTTGTGTTTCAAAGATTAACCAAAGAGTTTGGAACAATAAGTAGACTAAATGATTTTTGGATTTTTGGATCCATGTGGAGATGATTTAATATACAGCAACATTAGTGACCTATGGGCACATCTTGCTATGTAGAAACACCATGCAATCAATAATAAGGGATTTTGCCCACCAGCCACTAAAGCTGACATGTGCATTTCAGGAGTAAATATCCAAAGATGGCAGCATGAATTGAAAACACCGCATTAGACATTGTGCAGCAAAATGTCAAAAGCTCTTCCTAAAGCTGTCTACTCATACTCTCCCTCTCTCTTTTTTTTAACACATCTACAGTCCAAAAACTAGAAAAATAGTGGCAGAGACTTGGCATTTTTTAGTTGCCTTCATGTATAAAATAATTGTTATGAATATGCCTCATATGCACAATATGATAGGAAAAAAAAAAGGATCGGTAGTATGGATTTTACATCTTCACAAACATTTTAAACCATAAAAGCTCTTCGAAATAATGAAATCTCTTTCTGCCTTTTCTAATTTCCTGACACTTGCCCTCATTACTCATTTTTAATGGAATATAATGGTCGTGGTTGGTGGCGAAGGGACCCCGTTCTACCTCTCACGCCGACAAACAAAACTCTGAGAATAAAAAGGCTTTCCACTGAGATCAATGCTAGCGGAGGAGAGGAGAGACAGGTCTATTTCTTTTCCTCCATTGCTCGCTCTATCTCTTTCTTCTCCTCCTGTTTAAGGGAGCTCCCCAGCCGCCCCCGGTGACAAATGGGGGTGGTTGAGAAGTGGCCGTTTGGTGTCTGGCATCAGCGCAGTCACGGAAGAGCCTTCGAGTCTTCAGGGTGGGGAAGACAGGCCCTCGACCGCAACCAGCGGAGAGCGGGGTCCTCAGGGGGCCTGCAGGCGAAACGGACCCCCATAAATCAGTCTGTTTGAGCTGTGCTCACCATCCATCTCAGCCCTAACGTCCCAGAGGAGAGAGAAAGAGAGAGAGAGAGAGGCAGGCCGGAGAGGAACAGGGAGGTGTTCGAGTGAGCAACCTAAATTCTCAACTTGCAGCATGTGTGTGTTTAATTGTGAGCGAATGAGAGAGATGCTAAACACTCACTGAGGAAAACAAGGAGGATCTTCATTGATATTTATGGATGTTCTTCTGTGGTAACAGAAATTACACTGATTTTAATCCCGTACACAATGAAATCAAGGCACATTATGCATTAATATTAATTGCATTAATTATGTTTTAAGGATGACAAGTGTTTTTGCATTCATATTGCTAAATTATTATTTCAAATTTAGAACAATATAAAAGATTAAATTAATTTTTAAGTTTGTGATAACTTTTTAGCCAATCTGAATCCATTCATTTACTTAATATATAATGCAAAATGTCTGAGAAATGATAATAAATTGCATTTGCAGTTTTTGCTTGTGTGTATCTAACAAAAGTACAGACATTATGTGCAAAGTTTATGTAGACACACACAAACCTCAATAATAATGAAAATCAACACATAAAACAGCATAAATTATGTCAGCAAAACAATTATCCTTCAACAGTAACTGCATTTTTTTAATGTTCTTACAAATTGTCAACATTATTGAATATTAAATTGTTTGTTCAGATTCTGTTAGGCTAAAAGGGAAATATTTGGGAGAGTATTGTTGGTCTAATTTTTGTCACACCTATCTATACTTCTATAATGTAGTAAGTTTGTTCAGCAAAAAAACAGCAATATTGCAAAATATTATTACAATTTCAAATTACTGTTTACTATGTGAATATATTTTAAAATGTAATTTATTCCTGTGATCAAAGCTGAATTTAATCAGCATCATTACTCCAGTCTTCAGTGTCACATGATCCTTCAGAAATCATTCTAATTTGCTGGAAGAAAAACATTCTAATTTTTGTGGAATTTTGGAACTAATTTTTCAGGTTTCCTTGATGAATAAAAACAGCTTTTATTTGGAACAGAAATACTGATCAATTTAACGGATCCTTGCTGAATAAAAGTAGCCTATTAATAAAAAAATAAAAAAAACACTTTTGAATGATAATGTGTACTGTCATAAGTGAGAATGAGATGTTAAATACTCAAAATATTTAAAGGTGACAAACTTTATGTACATTTGTAAGTGTAATATAGTTACGCGAGGGACTGTGAGATGTTAGTGAGCGTGTATGTTGTGTTTCCCTGAGGCTGTGACCACATATGTGGTGACTGATGTTCAAAAGCATTCTCAGAGACCCTGCAGATGCCGTAGGCTTTCGGTGTTACCGAGAGCAACACAACGTCTTCAAAAGACACCAGACTCTAGCACATGCCAATGCAGCTCTCTTAAACACACACACACACACACACACGGTGGAAAAGTTCTCTCATGCACCACACTCACAAATAAAGGTTCTTTATTGGCATTCATGGTTCCATAAAGAACCTTTAACATATACATGGAAACGTTCCATTGCAAAAAAGGTTCTTTAGAATGTTCTTCACACTAAGGAAACAATCGTTCTTTTTAGAACTTTTCACTAAAAGGCTCTTTGGGGAACCACAAGAGAAAGTGATATCTGTCTGAATTGTGTCTACACTACTGACAATTTTACCGAAACGGCACTAATGTGACCACGCCACCAGCGAAGCTTTGCACGACTGCCTCGGTCCACCAGTCCTTCAGCAGGTTCACCACTGACTCACGCAGGCTACACGGGTGATGCACATGAGCCCAATGCAATAGAAATTGTGTCACGGCAGACCTCAGATCTGAGATGGCGCACACAGCAACAAACATTCTGCAACAGTCCCAACATTAAAAAACACCAGCGAGGGAGAGCAGTGTGCGCATGAAAGAGCAAAAGAGAGAGCGCTGGAGAGTGAAAGAGAGATTTCAAGAAGTTGCCATTACATCCCCTGTCTCCCATGGTTGTGAATTTTGTATGCGGCGTTGAGACGCCATAGAAAAGTCGCTCCCAAGAGTCGCAAATGTGCCAAAAGCAAGCCAGTAAATAACAGTCTCCATTCTTCAAATGAATGCTAATTTCATACTGTATCTCTCTCTCGCTCGCTCTCCTCAACTTTGTTCACATATTGATGTGCTCTGAAATCAACTTCAAATGGCGCCAGCGATATCGCTGAGAAAGGGATCCCTGATTCTTCTCTGTGTCCTTTTTTTCTTCCTCAGCGATGCCCCGAATGGCGGTTTCATTAGCTTGCCGCTAATTAGCCTCCTTCTGCTGATTTGCAAGTCGATGGCGGTGGCTGCAGGACAGGCATCTTTGAGGCTCTCGCCCCTCTGATCTTGGGGGTCCTCCAGTCCCCCCTCCCGTCCGACGAGCGCCCAGCCTTCTCCACAATTAGTACTAAAGAAATTCATGTTCCTTTTCACAGATACATTATTCATATTGTCTCTGAACGTAAATAAATCATCACATTCTAGAGGGCTGAGCTCAACCAATCCCCTTTCCTTCGCTACCGCGAGCCTCAGTCGACTTTGGTCGAGTGACCTTCGCCCATTTCCTTCTCGAACGCCTTCACGGCTAGGTCAGTGGACCAATTTAGTGCCTCGAAACACCAACGCTGAGCTCCTGACAGATGTTTAGCTACTTAAACCAAAGATTATCTGATTACT
Source organism: Megalobrama amblycephala (assembly GCF_018812025.1). Lineage (NCBI taxonomy): Eukaryota > Metazoa > Chordata > Actinopteri > Cypriniformes > Xenocyprididae > Megalobrama > Megalobrama amblycephala. Next base: position 2,867,118 of record NC_063055.1, on the reverse strand, counting down.
TTTGGTAAATATGAGCACTAACAAAGCCGTGATTTCTCGAGGCCATCAGAGTTTAAGTAATCCAAACAAGAGCTGTGTTGCATCTTATCGCTCTGCGATTTCTCTTCTCTGCCATTGATCAAGCGTTTCTGGGAGAACTTTGGTCGAGTGACCTTCATCCATTGCCTTCTCAAACGCCTTCACAGCTAGGTCAGTGGACCAATTTAGTGCCTCGAAACACCAACAGATAGATGTCTAGCTACTTAAACCAATGATTCTCTGATTTCTTTTATTAAATATGAGCGCTAACAAAGCCGTGATTTCTCGAGGCCGTCAGAGTTCAAGTAATCCGAATGAGAGCAGCGTATCGCTCTGTGATTTCTCTTCTCTGCCATTGATCAAGCGTTTCTAGGAGAAGCGCTAACTGGACAGACAAGCTGCAGTCATTTCAATGATTTAGTAGCTTCACTTTGTGCTATTATTCATTGGTCTGAAGGGAGGCCAGGTTCGGCCGAGAGGCCTGCATGTTTTATAACCACTGGAGGGCAAAGCTTTCCACCACAGCCCTGCACTTCTGTTAGGGGAGACCAGACTCTTTCACACATGGAGATGTGCTGTAAACACAAACTGAGATAGTGTTTATTTACACATACACACACCAGCGTGGAGGACGTGGAGACCAAAAAGCTGTTTGGACTGACGCTTCTTGACTGTGCCTCATAGTTGATGCCGGGTCCGCTAGAGTCCATTCTCTTTGTCCACCAGAAATAACACTATTTGTTGTGCATACAGTGCATGTCGGAGGAGATACGAGAGTGTTTTACTGTGGGAAACCCTGCTGAAAAAGAAAACAGGTGGTTAACTGGTCTCCCAGCCTGACCAGCTCAACCAGACAAGGAAACTAAGAGGTTGCTCAAAATTGCTGGTGAACATACAGGAATATGGCAAGCACCTGGGTCATGCAAAACTCAGAATTAAAGAATTGGCTCCCTTTCAATTAAATAGTGTGAATTTGAATCTATCTATCTATCTATATATATACACTACTGTTTTAAACTTTTCCCGACTTTCAAACGAGGCGATGTTTGTCCTGTCTAACTTAATAGTTCTGTGAATTTCTTCAAATTTCAATGCAATTTAATTCTGCTTCTTTACATTCAAACTACAATTTGCGATTCAATTCAAATTCAGAAACTGCATTCAAGCCCTACACTGTCATGTTGACGTGATTAGCATTTGGGGTCTCAAAGCATTACGTGAAAACCTTTTTTAAAAATGGTCTCTTATGCCTTGGCCGGTTCTGGTATCTGTGAACACGTCCCTGTCAGTAAGGATGCAAGGGTGATAACAGGTAAAGCAATTACCCCGCAGATGTACGATTCTTCCCTGTGACAACGACCGTCGAATTTCGCTCCCCCGTCTGTTTGTGGAGTGTGCTATTAGGGACTTTCTATGGACTCATTTGGAGCAACAAATAAGCAAATATGAATATGTGGCTTCATTTTTCTATCCAATTAGAGCAGATATCGGGCGTTTACTACGTTTCGCCGAGTCCTAGGTTCCATTTCGGTTTCCATAACTGCTCTTCAGAGAGAGACCAATGGCACCATTTTGGGTGATTTGTTGCACAGATTGACTATGTCTTTGTGCAGGACGGGGGCTTTGACTCATTGAGTCAGGGGTGACGGGAATGGGGCACCCCGTGGTTTTAGCAAGTCTGCTGAATTGCTAATGAAAGAGGAGGGGGCGAAACTGACGAGGGAAACCAGAGAGCAGGACCGAGACAGGCACCTCATCTGAATCATTTAGGCCGGGCCCAATTACAGATCTGATCCGTTAGCGAGAAGGGAAACGGGCCATTTTTAAAGGCAACACAAATCAATGAGAGCTGACAGTAATCTGTTTGACAGAAAGACCTGTAAGCGGTTTGAGGGTCATTACCTCTCCGTCGCCCAATGCATTACGGCGATGAAACGCGAAATGGAAACACAAAACAGTGGGAGGCTGCGTGCCATCTGCATCGCGGCCGACAACTGCTTGTTTGTTAGCCCTAGAGCAAGCGGGTATCTCAATTTTATGAATTTCCTTCTCGTAAACTGCTGAGGTTAGCGCCCTAGCTCACCTTGACCTGCCTCTCACCCCGATATTATGTTATTGCACTTCACTCACCCCCTTGTTTGAGTCTCCTGCTAATACACAGCCATTGATAATCATTTGCAGGAGTTTTCAAGAGCTGTCAAAGTTCACAAAGCAGCCCGACTGCTTGGAGGGAGAGTGAGGTGGAAGGATATCGATTCCCGTTGAATCACACAAACACACACACACACAAGAATTCATAACGCAGCCTGTTACGGATCTCCAAGCTGCCAAAATCAGCAATTGTCAGTAAACACTATTAGCATAGATTTGGGCATCGCATTCCCTCCCGGCTCAACTGAATACTGCAGCCCATAAGCCCATCTGTAGTGGCCTGAATCCTGGATCAGGGGATGGTGGAGGGTCTTCTCAGAACCCCACCCAAGGGAGAACGGGCAGGGGGGGAGGCCTGGCTCGGCCAGCCCTTGGCTGGTTGTGTTTAGCAGCAGTATTCCCCCTCCGCTCCTGGTCGCCATCTGCCACGGCGCTGGTGTGAGGAGTGTCAGGAGCGATGTGGGCTCGGCCGGCTGCGTGCGAGGCAGCTGGAGTGATGGCGGCCCGTGTATCGGCAGGGGAGTACATCGATTTCCTGTCGGCACGTTTTTACATCTCATAACATGGACCTCGTTCGCACCTATACACATCGGAAGCCTTGTGTCTATTGTGTCGATGCGCGGTCAGAGAGTATCAGTTCTGATGCTAAAACCAGCTTAAGCGATGGCACGGCGTGAGGAGAAGATCTCAGTTCCCGTGGGACCTAATTAAGAAGACTTAAAAAGCATCTATATTACTATTAGGTATTGATTTACATTGGGGAACTTTGACTTCTTTGGTGTATTTGACCGTGCTGAACCTTATTCTTGTGTAAATTAACAAATATAGCAAGGAAATGTATATTTAACAAAAAAAAAGACCAATGCAAACCTGAAAACTAGACTATGTGAACAGGCAAAAATTCCTCAGATGGATAATAACAGATGGCTAATGGGTTAGTTTAGTTAATAGACTGAGAAATGTCATAACCTTACGGGGGAAAAAAAGACATTAAATTAGATGCTTTTTATGCTTCATGAAAAAGAAAAAAGGGTAACACTTTACTTTAAGTTTCAATTTGTTAACATGAACAATGACAAATACTTCTAAAGCAATGTTAATTTAACCATTTACTAATACTTAAATTGAGTTGTATGTGTTAACAGTATTTAATGGCCCTAAGCTGACAAGAACCAACAATGAACTTTTTATTGTATTGTTATTACGTAGAATTTGTTTTAATGTTAACAAATGTATTGCCCATTGTTAATTATTTTATTTAATGCATTAACTAATGTTAACTAATGACCTTATTGTAAAGTGTTACCTGACCAACCAGACCACCAGTTTCCTCCTCAGACGTGAGATTTAAGTGCCTGCATCAGAGATACAATGAGAAAATGAAACTTGCGATTCATTCAATTTCACTCATCTACAATTTTATGCAAAGTAAAGCGGTTGACGACAAGGAAACCCACCGTTTGTTTTTTTCCCCTCATGCCTGGCGCTCTTTTGAAGCGCAATAGTGCAATCTTGCATCGTTTGCTGTAAAACAGAATCCCATTTGCCCTTTGTCAGCACAAAACACTTGGATATGAAGGTTTCACTACTGAGTAAGCAGCGAATCTCAGCGCAGCCCCCTGAGACACAGGAAATGCACAAAGGTCCCTTCCTCTCGCCGATCCTTTATCAGCACCCCAGTTGCCATACAATCACTTTAAGATTCATCAATTATTCAAATCCAACATGAGCGAGGGCATCAGCAGACAACAGCAAAAGTGTGTTTACAAACCAAAGACAAAACATGGCATGAGATTTTTGGCTTGGCTGCGGCCTCCTAAAATAATCCCCTGTGGAAACATAAGCCTGTGGTTAAATTTACACATTCATGCAATACTTCTAACACTAATATATCTGCCTTTCATTCATTACTATTACATTCATAGATCTATTTCTCAGCTATTTAAGTTAATATATAACAATATAGAACAATACCCTGAGCGAATCACTTTACTTTCGTTCACATCCATCCATTCCAGACTTATTTAGCAGTGCAGCCGATTTCACAAGACTGATGAATCTCCTCATCTTTTGCACATTATACAGCAGATGCTCTGACGTAACCTTAAAAAAAAAAAGATACAGAACAAAAAAAAATTATATAAGACTAAAATAAGATATAACTCTTATACATACCACATCATGTGCACAAATTACTTGTGGAATGACAAAGGCAACTGTTTCAGGCCTGCTCACAAAATGTGCTCAAATATTGTGTTTTTCATTGTAGCTGACACACCAGCTGAAGCATCGCTTTATAACGTTTTACTTGTCCTTCTGTTAACGTTCACATTACCTTAAAAACGGTGTAAATTGATGTGACAATTAGACCAGCGCTTTGCTGTACCCAAAGGATGGCCGGCGTATATAATGAGCAGGTTTTAGGGATGAGTTTCAGCAGAAGTTGTCACAGTATGCAGAATGGTCTAATTATCTCTAGCATGCCCGGCTGCAGGTGCGTGATGGCTGGTTAATAGGGTCCGTTAGTGATCGCTGCCGTGGGTTTTGCGGGCTTTCGGGTCACCGGAGTGACGCAGAAGATGCACGCCTATGTTCTGCGTAATTGCTCACCTGTCTTCAACAACACTAGCCACACTTCCCTCTGAAAATCCATTCCTACAATTCAGATGGAAAAGATGTTAAAAGCTCCTGAAAGAGAATCGATTAATGGCTGATCAGCACACGTTATACTGGAAAATCTAGGACTGTTGGTCATTATTAATCTTAGAAACATGACATTTTTATAAAGAAGTGCTGTTATGCAGTAAAACAGTTTGCCTGGTACCTACTAAACCACACAAGATGTGTTACCGTCAATGTGTTGAGACAGTCATGCACAGATCAACAGCGCCATCTCCTGGACAATAATAGAAGATTTTCTGAAGGCTACCTGGATGCTCAGTCTTGCTCCTCAACTTGCAAAGTTTTCTTGCAACTTTAAAGGTATAATAAAAAACAACAAGTGAAAAAATGTCAGTGCAAAATACACTGATGTAAGCATATACATCCTTAAAACAAGATATATTTAAAGCGGAACTCAGTAAGATTTGCGAAGCTCCCCCTACAGGTTCCTTCAGTGAATCACACTGTCGTAAATACTCCAAGCGCAGCTCTGGACTACAATGACTACAACGCTCACCAGCGCAATAGTCATAATATATACATTGTTTTTCAATTACCGTAACGTAAAGCATTTTGTCACTCTTGCATGAACGTGAACATGAGGCGAGATCTTGTCGGGTCAGCGCAGCTCAACTTGCAAGTGCTGTTTTCTGGCGTAGACGTGCCAGAGGGGGTTAGTGCACGCCTCAAACCACTACAAGTCAATTAACCATCGTAAGGACTTAGAAAACTATTTATGAAGGTAAAAAAAGTTACTTAGTTCTGCTTTAACCATCGTAAGGACTTAGAAAACTATTTATGAAGGTAAAAAAAGTTACTTAGTTTTGCTTTAAGTGTTAAGAAAACTGCATAATATATTAAAGGATTAGTTCACTTTCAAATAAAAACTAGCCCAGGCTTTACTCACCCTCAAGCCATCCTAAGTGTATATGACTTTCTTCTTTCTGATGAACACAATCTGAGATATTTTAATAAATATCCTGACACATCCGAGCTTTATAATGGCAGCGAACAGGGGTCAAGAGTATGAGCTGAAGAAAGTGCTTCCATCCATAATAAACGTGTACTCCACATGGTTTAATAAAAGCCTTGTGAAGCGAAATGATGCGTTTGTGTAAAAGTATATCCATATTTAAGAAGTTATGAAGTAAAATATCTAGCTTCCGCCAGACCGCCTTCCGTATTCAACATACGAAGAGAGAGTAAAACTCTTGCAGTTCACAAAGCTTATGCTACATCCTACGCCTTCGCAATGCCAGTTTACACTTTCTTCGTAATTTGAATACGGAAGGCGGTCTGGCAGAAGCTAGATATTTTACTTCATAACTTGTTAAATATGGATATTCTTTTACACAAACGCATCGCTTCACTTCAGAAGGCCTTTATTAACCGTGTGGAGTACACGTTTATGATGGATGGATGTGGATGGATACACTTTTTTTCAGCTCATACTTGTGAACCCTGTTCACTGCCATTATAAAGCTTGGATGCGTCAAGATATTTATTAATATTTTTCCGATTGTGTTCATCAGAAAAAAGAAAGTCGTATAGGATGGCTTGAGGGTGAGTAAAGCTTGGGCTAATTTTCATTTGAAAGTGATCTAATCCTTTCAAGGTGCAGTATGTAATAATTCTGTCCGCTAGAGGTCACTAGAGGCCTATTCAAAACAAAGGCGTAGCTTGATTGACGCCAAGTTTGAGCACAGAATCTTGGGACATGTGGGCTCCACCTCAACGGACAGTGCAAAAGAATAGGGATAGGACTCGGGAAGAAATCATGTTCATGGATGCGATTATTAACGTTACTGTAGTGTGAACCAGAGCAGGAGCGAGTGTTGTGGAGCTGAACGAGGAGCTGGAGCGATTGATCAACACACGCCTCACGAGCAGCGGGACTTTTATTATGACACAGTCGCCGGCGCCGCTTCTGCTTTTCCGGTCATGAGTATGAGGTAACGCAGCTCTGTTTATCATATTAGATACATTTGAGAGTGTTGAAAATGATGTTATAACGTTACTCTGTGCGTTCGCTCGGCGGCTGCTGTGAGACACTGTTACACACTGCAGTAAGATAGATCGATTTTACAATATCATATTAAATGCTGGATGGCTTGTGTTGATAAATGGCATGCAATTAATTAAAAAATGTACTGTATGATGGAGTAAAAATGCTGTATTACTGTTACTAAAAGTAAAGCTGCATCTGATTATGCTATGTTAGCTACTTGACAAAATAGTGTTTTTCTCTGAGGCATGGTAAAGCATGAGACTCGCAAAACGTCAAGAAAATTAGATTTAAACAATAAGACTAAACGTGTTGAGCTATATAACAATAATTAGTTTTCTGTCTATAAATATATCAAAACAGTTGTCTATTAAAATGTGTAATATATTAAATCGTCTTTGGTGTTTCCATGCTTTCTACAAAATAAAACCAGAAACCGAGGGTAACGCGGGCATGACGCCATTGACAGGCGACTCCTCACACCTCCCAGAGCCTTGGTTAAAATTGCAATTTTCTCACAATTTACAAATAGTTGGAAACATTTGGGATATTGTAAGTACTCAAGTGAACAAAATATATAACACTGGCCTAGTGGTTTTTGGATATTTTACTGCAAAAATATTACATATTGCATCTTTAAAAGGGCTATATGTAGAATTCAGAAACCTTATTAGCAACACCGGTGGCCATTAAGTGAACTGCAGCCAGTGCCCGTGAACACAAAGTACAAAAGACTGAACATGATTATGCACCCATATATTCACCACGAAGTTCTTTATTGTTCTTTGCTTAGAAGTAAAAAAAAACAACAACTTGGAAATACCTTTGTAGCAAAATAGCCTACTGTTAACGAACATCCAGACATCGTCCACGCGAACAACGTTTAGATATGTAAATATGTGCTGCGTGCTTTCCTCTCAAAAACAAAATAATCACACGGAAAAATGACAGCAGTGAGAAAACAGCAATGTTTAAAGAGGCATTCTTTGTGTCGATGACAGGAGACACTGAAGGTTACCTCAAATCTGCTTCCTTGGCGCCACATTCACACCTACTGAGCCAATTTAGCATCCAGGGAACAGCAAGCATAATAACAAGATATACAATTATATGCTAGACTGACCCTAAACCATTAGGCTGAAATTGTGTCCTATGTATGTATTCAAATAAGTCGTGAGATATCTCCATATGTGGGCAAAATGAGGCGCGAGAGTGTTGGAAATCCTGTGAATAGGCGGGAAAGAGGCTGGCGCACACGTGGATTCACGTCTGAGGTGAGGCCGCGGATTTGGCGTCCAGCTTCATGTTAGTGAGTTGGAAACTCTGGAATATCTTTATTTTTATTGACACATTTTTTTTACCCAGTAATGAGGAAAATGAAAGGTTAGCAATTCAGCTTAAACGTGAGACTATTAAATGCTGTAAAAGACGGGTATCATGGAAAAAATACTATAGTAATTTATAGTAGTAGTGTTTTTGAACCATAATATAGTAAAGTACTTGAATTCATTTGTTGCGGTAATTCTCTTCTTTCTTTCTCTCCCTTAGAGTGCTGTGGTTGTACCATAGTATCAGATACGATGGTCAGCATATCATTTTTTCACTACTTCACAGAATACCATGGCATTACAAAGGTACACTCCCAAATAGCAGGATTTAAGAGTAACTTCAAAGCTTTTCACCCTCAAGGCACTAGACCAGGGGTGTCCAATCCTGCTGCTAGATGGCCACTGTCCTGCAAAGTTTATCTCCAACCCCAGTTAAACACACCTGGAGCAACTAATCAAGATCTCACTAGGCATACTAGAAACTTCCAAGCAGGTGTGTTGGGGCAAGTTGGAGTTAAACTCTGTGGCGCCTCCAGGACAGACTTTGGACACCCCTGCACTTGACACATAGGCCAGTGAGCGCATGTGTTTATTCTGCCATCTGCTGGTGAAAATGCACAGTGCTAAATGGGCCTTCCAACTAGGATGACCACATGGGAACCAGTGTGGACCTGAAAAGTGACTTCTAGACACATAAGAAAGTCCTGCTCGAGGCTGCCAGAAAAATATAAGTTCAAGATGCACAGTATCTGCTACTTAAGGACATTGATTTTAGTACTGGGGCTATAAAATGGCATTTTACCTACTCTGTTATATTTAGTAGACTGAATTGGTGGGTCAGTTACATTCAACCTGGGCAAATTAGTCCCAGTCACAGAGCCGGTCACAATTAACAAAGCATATTGTCATTCAATGTCACTGCAAATAGGCTTTCCAACTAATGTAAATCAATATTAATATCTAATAGTAGGCCTAAATTTGTCTCTCTTCTTCAACCTCACAATAATCACATGGTCACCCTACTTCCAACATCTGCAGGTGTATAAATACCATGCAGTTTATACTAGCATATTATTGTAAAAAGTGCTGTGCCTGAGGAAAAACATGCACATCTATAGGGTCGCTTTATCTTCCACAAGCCTGTCTGAGAATATATATGGTTCTTCTGAAGGTATTTCCAAGCTCCACGTGTGTCATCCCAACAACAGCCCTCTGTTTACCTCAAACACATTCGCAAATGAACGGCCAATGCCTGTGTGTTTATAAAATCCCTCAATCATCCACATATTCCCCTCAGTATCAATGCCGAGTGCTGTTTTACAGCTGACAGCCCCAGAGAAACGCACCTCTAATCATGGCAGGGTGTCTGAACGCAAACACCGAGAATGACATCCCGTGCCAACAATGCACATCCGACACTTCTCTCTCCCTCCAGATCCCTCCTCTTTGCTCCCGTGCATTGTTTTTCACGCTTGTCTCCCGGCAGAGGGAGCGTTTCCCTCTCTTAGTGTCAATTAAAAGAGTGAACTCTCTGCATTTGTCAACATATCATCTCCGGGCCCCGGCGTGACGCGCGGATGATTTGTCGGTGCTTCCTGACACGGTGTGGGAGACGGTGATCTCCCTCATTAGAGACAGAGCGAGAGCCATCATATCTGACATGATACTTACCAGCTGAAACCCCTCCACCCTCATCCATGAGTCTGTCAAGCCTGTCACATCAAGCCCCCCCTCCCCCCAGCTCTCTCTTTCGCTCTCTTTCTCTCTCAGGGAAAAGCGTGCAGCGCATCCGCAAAGAGTGAGAGAACAGGCATTTTATAGGGGCACACATTTACTCACACAAAGTGAAAGATTTGGTGCATGAGTGGTAGACATGCAATGAAACCTGTCAACCTTTTCGTATTTCACCTCAAAATGAAAAGAAAAATGTCAAAAAGTAAGCCTTTTAGTACCATTAGTTAAAACTTTACAATAAGGTCTTATTTGTTAACATTATACCATGGTCCGTCTAAATCCTCGATTCTGATTGGTTGTAAGGTGTGCATTAACCACAAATGCTCATCTTGCACTGCTCTACGATGCACCACAAATTACGTAATCACGTTGGAAAGGTCATGCGTGATGTAGGCGGAAGTACCGTAGTAGGGCGAAAAACTCCATCTCATTTTCTCCTCCAACTTTAAAATCGGAGGGTTGCAAAATTTAGTAGTTACTGTGGACTACCTACTAATTATAATATAAGCACACCAGGCAACTTACACTCATTGGTGGGCAGGTACTGCCAACTGTGGCACCAGATGTTGGCGCTGTGAGACAGGAGGATGAAGGCCGGGATGGGAGAGATAGTCCGTCCGGCCCCATATCATCGGTTGTCGGCGGGACGGGAGGATAAAGGACGAGGCGGGAGATAGTTGGTTCAGCCCCATTCACCAATAACAGCAGATTATCAGTGAATCCCAGTTGTCTCTGATGAAAGTTTGTAAGACTATCCGGTTTATCCGGTGTTAAATTATCACTCCAGAGGCAGATGGTAGTGGTGGTGACTGTCAGCTCTCCATCAAGATGGCTCTTCACAAAATTAATCCACCATCATCGTTTTTAGGAACTTTAAATAAGGAGTCAGAGCTGTTTTGTATATTATCACAATCAGGTAATATGCATTTGTGTGACGAAAGCATAGTTAGCTAGCAAAATGAAGGCTGTAGTAATGATAATGACAGTATTGTAGTAATGATAATGACACTCGCGATTGAGCGGACGAGCCACTGATGCTAATACACTGTAGTTATTATAGTGTTAGGGGCGGGGCCATGCTCAGTGGCTCCAGTGCGTCATCGACAGTTATTATAGTAAGGGGCGGGGCCATGCTCCGTGGCTCCAGTGTGTCATCGACAGTTATTATAGTAAGGGGCGGGGCCATGCTCCGTGGCTCCAGTGCGTCTTCGACAGTTATTATAGTAAGGGGCGGGGCCATGCTCCGTGGCTCCAGTGTGTCATCGACAGTTATTATAGTAAGGGGCGGGGCCATGCTCCGTGGCTCCAGTGCGTCTTCGACAGTTATTATAGTAAGGGGCGGGGCCATGCTCCGTGGCTCCAGTGCGTCTTCGACAGTTATTATAGTAAGGGGCGGGGCCATGCTCCGTGGCTCCAGTGCGTCTTCGACAGTTATTATAGTAAGGGGCGGGGCCATGCTCCGTGGCTCCAGTGCGTCTTCGACAGTTATTATAGTAAGGGGCGGGGCCATGCTCCGTGGCTCCAGTGCGTCTTCGACAGTTATTATAGTAAGGGGCGGGGCCATGCTCCGTGGCTCCAGTGCGTCTTCGACAGTTATTATAGTAAGGGGCGGGGCCATGCTCCGTGGCTCCAGTGTGTCATCGACAGTTATTATAGTAAGGGGCGGGGCCATGCTCCGTGGCTCCAGTGCGTCTTCGACAGTTATTACAGTAAGGGGCGGGGCCATGCTCCGTGGCTCCAGTTTGTCATTGACAGTTATTATAGTGTTAGGGGCGGGGCCATGCTCCGTGGCTCCAGTGCGTCTTCGACAGTTATTATAGTAAGGGGCGGGGCCATGCTCCGTGGCTCCAGTGCGTCTTCGACAGTTATTATAGTAAGGGGCGGGGCCATGCTCCGTGGCTCCAGTGCGTCTTCGACAGTTATTATAGTAAGGGGCGGGGCCATGCTCAGTGGCTCCAGTGCGTCATCGACAGTTATTATAGTGTTAGGGGCGGGGCCATGCTCCGTGGCTCCAGTGTGTCATCGACAGTTATTATAGTGTTAGGGGCGGGGCCATGCTCAGTGGCTCCTGTGCGTCATCGACAGTTATTATAGTAAGGGGTGGGGTCACGCTCAGTGGCTCCAGTGTGTCATCGACAGTTTTTATAGTAAGGGGCAGGGTCACGCTCGGTGGCTCCAGTGCGTCATCGACAGTTATTATAGTAAGGGGCGGGGTCACGCTCAGTGGCTCCAGTGCGTCATCGACAGTTATTATAGTAAGGGGCGGGGTCACGCTCGGTGGCTCCAGTGCGTCATCGACAGTTATTATAGTAAGGGGCGGGGTCACGCTCAGTGGCTCCAGTGTGTCATCGACAGTTATTATAGTGTTAGGGGCGGAGTCACGCTCGGTGGCTCCAGTGCGTCATCGACAGTTATTATAGTAAGGGGCGGGGCCACGCTCGGTGGCTCCAGTGCGTCATCAACAGTTATTATAGTGTTAGGGGCGGGGCCACGCTCGGTGGCTCCAGTGCGTCATCGACAGTTATTATAGTAAGGGGCGGGGCCACGCTCGGTGGCTCCAGTGCGTCATCGACAGTTATTATAGTGTTAGGGGCGGGGCCATGCTCCGTGGCTCCAGTGCGTCTTCGACAGTTATTATAGTAAGGGGCGGGGCCATGCTCCGTGGCTCCAGTGCGTCTTCGACAGTTATTATAGTAAGGGGCGGGGCCATGCTCCGTGGCTCCAGTGCGTCTTCGACAGTTATTATAGTAAGGGGCGGGGCCATGCTCCGTGGCTCCAGTGCGTCTTCGACAGTTATTATAGTAAGGGGCGGGGCCATGCTCAGTGGCTCCAGTGCGTCATCGACAGTTATTATAGTAAGGGGCGGGGTCACGCTCAGTGGCTCCAGTGCGTCATCGACAGTTATTATAGTAAGGGGCGGGGTCACGCTCGGTGGCTCCAGTGCGTCATCGACAGTTATTATAGTAAGGGGCGGGGTCACGCTCAGTGGCTCCAGTGTGTCATCGACAGTTATTATAGTGTTAGGGGCGGAGTCACGCTCGGTGGCTCCAGTGCGTCATCGACAGTTATTATAGTAAGGGGCGGGGCCACGCTCGGTGGCTCCAGTGCGTCATCAACAGTTATTATAGTGTTAGGGGCGGGGCCACGCTCGGTGGCTCCAGTGCGTCATCGACAGTTATTATAGTAAGGGGCGGGGCCACGCTCGGTGGCTCCAGTGCGTCATCGACAGTTATTATAGTGTTAGGGGCGGGGCCATGCTCCGTGGCTCCAGTGCGTCTTCGACAGTTATTATAGTAAGGGGCGGGGCCATGCTCCGTGGCTCCAGTGCGTCTTCGACAGTTATTATAGTAAGGGGCGGGGCCATGCTCCGTGGCTCCAGTGCGTCTTCGACAGTTATTATAGTAAGGGGCGGGGCCATGCTCCGTGGCTCCAGTGCGTCTTCGACAGTTATTATAGTAAGGGGCGGGGCCATGCTCAGTGGCTCCAGTGCGTCATCGACAGTTATTATAGTGTTAGGGGCGGGGCCACGCTCGGTGGCTCCAGTGCGTCATTGACAGTTATTATAGTGTTAGGGGCGGGGCCACGCTCAGTGGCGGCGGGGCCACGCTCAGTGGCTCCAGTGCGTCATCGACAGTTATTATAGTTAGGGGTGGGGCCACGCTCAGTGGCTCCAGTGCGTCAGTTATTATAGTTAGGGGTGGGGCCACGCTCAGTGGCTCCAGTGTGTCATCGACAGTTTTTATAGTAAGGGGCAGGGTCACGCTTAGAAACACTTCTCAGAATTGACTTTACAGGGACTTTAAGAATCACTTTTTTTAAATGACTTCAAGCATCATTCAGCATATCTTGTCTTCATGGTTTATGCTCTAAAATGAAAGCATCTTTTGTGAAATTAAGTCAATAGCTAAATAATGAGTTGAGGTGGTGTCAGTTGTTTTCTTTGTCTAAGGGAGTTTCTCTCTGGACTCAGTGGAATGTTCTGTGTGACTCCCTTCAGATGTGTGGAGATCATGGAAGCGGTTTTGCCATACAAGTAATTCAGTGAGAGTTTCAAACTTTATCAGGTACCTCAGTCTAATTAGCTGGAATGAACTGATACATTTGCCTGTATTATAGCAAACAAGGTTTGCATGACTTCCTTAAAAAAAATTTTCCTTCATTTTTTTTTTTTTTTTTTTAACTGTGAGCACTTTGATCAACTGAAATGGTTTTTATGGTGGTGGTTGGTTGGGCTAATTTGATTATACTTAAAAACTTAAGTTCAGTTGCTGCCTTAAATTTTTATGTTGAAACAAAAAGAAATATGAGCCATGTTAGATTTTCACACATGTTTATGTATTTTAAAGACACTTTTATCCAAAGTGACTTGCATTTTGGTAACACTTTACAATAAGGTTCTATTAGATAAACATTAGTTGACTATATTAGTTATCGTTAACTAACAATAAATAATATGCCTAAAGCATATTATTCAACATTTCAACAATACTTCAACATTTACTAATACATAATTAAAATCAAAAGTTGTATCTGATTGTATTATTTAATGGACCTGAGCTGACATGAACTAACAATGAAGAGTTGATGTTAACATTAAGATTAATAAATACATGTGTTGCTCTTTGTTAGTTAATGCATTAACCAATGTTAACTAATGGAACCTTATTGCAGTTACATTTTTACATTCCCTTCATACATGTATTAAGAATCACAGTTTGAGTGAAAAATGAAATATAATGATAAATGACCTCAAATGCATTTGCAGATGGACAGTTCATGTAATAAAATTAAATAAAATACATTTTAATTTGATGTGTCTTTTTCACCCACTCAAATGCCACATTCAGTAATGTCACATACAGCAATATAAAATGATGGTTTTGTCTTCTAATAAGATTTAAAAATGTACATCAAGTAGAAAGAAACAGTATAAATGACACAACATCATATAAAAATATACAAACAGTCATCATCTCACAGTAATACTGTAACAGCAGAGAAACACAGAATACTGTATCTGTCATTTCAGTGGAAACACAAGTGGATTTGAACCAAAATACTGACCGTTTATACAGAAAAACCTTCTGTTCTGTTCATTATATCTCTGTTATATCATTTGATCAACTTATCTAAAATCAATCCAGTGTAGAACAACATTTGCATTTTATAAAAACCTTGCTAAAGGAAATGGAGAAAAAGAAAAGTGGATTCTGAAAACAAAATTCTTGACTTTTTGGGTATATCAGCAAGGCACACAGTGTATGCTTCGACTTTTTTATATAAAACATCCCAAAACATGCCTCTATTTAAAGGTCTTTTGACATACAAAATACTGTGTTTAAAATATCTTTCTCTTCTTTACAATCATTAATAAAATATCGCATTTTAGCTTTAGTATTTGTGTCTCATGTTCAAGGATATCATACTCTTGTACATGTTAGCATAAATAGATGCTTTTCATTATACATGAGGAAGAAAAATATTAAATGATGGCCACATTTAGGTACAATAACAGTGTCATTACACCTTTATCCACAAGCTACATTATACACAAGTACCATTAATTAAACCCTGACACTGTGAAGCATGATACTGCACGACAATAGCCTCGTGGGCAGCACCGACATGTAGCGCAGTTACGCTTCAGGCGTCCCGAGTTTGAGTCTCTTTGTTCTGCTGTACACAAAGAAAGATATTTGGAAGAATGCTTGTAACCAAACAGATCTCGCTCCCTATTGACTACCATAGTATTTTTTTTTCCTACTATGGCAGTCAATGAGGGTAAACATTACAAACATTCTTCCAAATATCTTCCTTTGTGTACAGCAGAACAAAGAAATTTTGAGACTCGAACTCGGAACGCCTGAAGCGCAACTGCGCTACATGTCGGTGCTGCCCACGAGGCTATTGTCACGTCCAAGTGAAGTATTTTAAAATGTCCGCTGTTTTTGGTGAGGAAGGTTCTGTATGTGAACTTGTAGTTTGTTCACATGTCTTTGTTTTTCTTCTTTAGAGAGATGATCTAAATATTAGTAGCTTGACAAATTGAAAATTGACAGGCCTGTTTTCAGTCACATGACTGAAAACTGTGAATGAAATGATTGTGTATACGGAAAGTGGTCACAGTTTATATTTCTCAGTGCACTGAAAAAATGTTTTTCTTGCTTAGTCTTTTTTAAAACAAGATACATTTATTTGAGGAGCAAAATGACTTGGATTTTAAATCTTGCTTTCTGAGAAAAATCATCAAAATTAAGTGTGTTTGAGAATAGAGAAAACAACAGCATTCAAACACATTTTTACCAGTAAATTTCAGTTACTTTTCCACAAATATTCATGACCTATTATTCCATGAAAGTCTATGTATTCAATTAAAATAAGAATAAAAATCCATGTTCAAATTTATCATAGTATATTGTAACGATAAGTACTGTCATGTGTCCAATATTATCAATTAAACATTTATTCTTGTATATAGACATTTGTGAAACAAATAAATAAATGTCCATGACTTTTCCAAAATGTTTCCAGGCCTGGAAACTGCTATTTTAAAACTTTTCCAGGTTTCTCATGACCGTACGAACCCAGAAACAAGATTGTTTTTTATTTTTACCTCACCTCAATTTTTCAGTAAACAAGACTTAATATCTTAAGTCATTTTGCTTCTTAAGTAAATATAGCCATCAAGTTAGATATTTGTAGTATACAAATATCAAAAACCACAAATTTTTTGCCATGCTCATTGGCTGTAGATCCAGATTTCCCCAGCTGAAGTACAGTAATCCACTGTTTTCTTATTCATAGTGAACCCATGGAGAACTGCCGGGTTTTTCTCCACTGTCCTTCCACTGAAGGCACACGTAGCTCTGCTCAACGTGCCTTGACACATAAAAGCCAAACCTGTTGGCTTTGCCTCTTTCAGATGTCATGATGACATGGTTACATGTGTGGCAACCAATGTCAGATCAGTCTTTCTTCAGGAGGCACTTTAAGCACGCTGCCCATCTCCATTCGGGCTCCTGCGACTTCCTGTTGACTGGGGCTGTAGGTGCCCTCCGACTGCCGCTTCTTCCGGGTGGTGAGAACCATGCAAACCAACCCCACCGTTGCCAGCAGGATGGCGAGACACGCCAGCGGGGCGGCCACCACCAGCCACGGGACGCGCTCCATCTGCAGCTGCTTCTACAGGACGAGACGGAGGACCGTTAGGGCCCTGTGATTCCACAATGCAGACAATGTGGACGGAATCACCGAATCCAGACATAAAAATGCGATTTAACGTAAAAACGAATGTCTGAAAAAATAAAACATTTCTTAGAGCCCTATTATTGTAAACATTTTTAACATGTTATTAAATTGTTAAACTTTTATGAGTTTGATTAGACATGCTTTTTGATCTTTTAAATTTTTTCAGTTTAAAATGTAACACCTTTAAATAGGATTCCAGAAAAACTAAAACAGAAAACACGGAAAAACAAACAAACAAAACAAAACAAAAAAACAGCCCTAAAATGTAGTTTTTGTTACACTTTTTTAAATAAATCGCTGTTAAATTATGTGTCATCATAACTTCAATTAATTAGACATGTTTTTTGATTACTAAATTTTAATTTAACCATTAAAATGGAATCCAGAAAAATGAAAACAGAAAGAAACGGAATCCAGAAAAAAAAAGGAAAATTTTAGAAAAAATAAAACTAAAAATGTAATTTTTGTTAAACTTTTAATAAATTGCTTATAAATTGTATAAGTTTCATGATTTCATTAATTTATCCATGCTTTTTGATTACTAAAATTTAACTTGCCAAACAGAATACAGAAAAATTTAATCAGGGGAAAAAAAAAAAAAAAATTGGGAAAAAAAAACCAGAACTCGGGGGAAAAAATAAAAAGGATTACATAGGGCCCTAAAATGTAATTTCTGTTAAACTTTTAAATAGTACAAGTTTCATGATATCAATTAATTAGATGTGCTTTTTGTTTACTAAAATGCAATTTAACCATTAAAATAGAATACAGAAAAAATGAAAACAGAAAAAAAACAGAACCAGATCAATTTAAACAGGAAAAAAAAACTGAATTTGGGAAAAATTAAAACCGATTTCATATTGCTCTAAAGATGTCATTTCTGTTCAACTTTTAATTAGACATGCTTTTTGATTACTAAAATTTAATTTAACCATTAAAATGGAATACAGAAAAATAAAAAAAAACAATCCAGATACATTTAAACAGAAAAATAGAATTTTGGGTAAACAGATTTTGGGTAAAATTCCAAAAGGATTTCATAGGGCCCAAGAACCAATGCCCTACAAGATTGATGAAACAAGAACTAAGAGCTCACCATATTCTCACAGTTTTCTCCGGTGAAGTTCGACACACACTCGCAGAGGAAGTGATTGGCTCTGTTTACACACCTGCCTCCATTAAGACAAGGGTCCGACTCACATTCATCTATATCCACTTCACATCTGGAAAACAGAAAGGAATGTTGATCCATGTGTTGTTTTAGTAAGCCAAATTAAGCCATTAGGCATAATAATGAAGATGTGATGAAGATGTGATGAGCGTGTCTGATGTCTCGTCTCACCTCTCTCCACTGAAGCCTGGTCTGCAGGTACAGTTCGTTCCCCAGAATCCCTCAGTGCAAATGCCACCATTCTCACACTCTGAATCCACTTCACACTGACGGCGAGGGAAACGCCATCTGATGGATGAGACGCATTGAGTTATAAATTCTCAATGATCAGTAAAGAATTGACATAATTCATAATGTGATTCAACAAGACTTTATAGATATTAAATTCAATCAAACCAGGGTTCTTTTCTTTAAATATGGATCAATTTGCCAGATAAGTTCAGCACAATTCTCAGATTTCACATTCTTTAAAGCAAACTTGAAGTTTCTTCAGCAGTTATTAGAATAATGTAGACAGGATTAGTTTACTAAAACCATTAAAAATGACACTTAAAGGATTAGTTAAATTCAGAATGAAAATTTCCTGATCATTTACTCACTCCCATGTCATCCAAGATGTTTATGTCTTTCTTTCTTCAGTTGAAAAGAAATGAAGGTTTTTGATGAAAACATTCCAGGATTTTTCTCCATATAGTGGACTTCACTGGGGTTCAACGGGTTGAAGGTCCAAATGTCAGTTTCAGTGCAGCTTCAAAGAGCTCTACATGATCCCAGACGAGGAATAAGAGTCTTATCTAGAGAAACTATCAGTCATTTTCTAAAAAAAAAAAAAAACACAAATAACCACAAATGCTCGGTGGAAGTGCCGCGGTAGGACAAAAAACGCCATCTCATTTTCTCCTCCAACTTCAAAATCATCCGACATCGTTGTTTTACCTTTTTTTGTAAAGGTCGTTTGACTTAGTCTTTGCACGTTCGCTTTGTAAACACTGGATCGGTACTTCCGCCTACGTCACGCGTGACCTTTCCAACATGATTACGTAATGCGTGGCGCATCACAGAGCAGTGCAAGACGAGCATTTGTGGTTAAAAAGTATATAAATTTTTATTTTTTTTAGAAAATGGCCGGTCGTTTCTCTAGATAAGACTCTTATTCCTCGTCTGGGATCATGTAGAGCTCTTTGAAGCTGCACTGAAACTGACATTTGGACCTTCAACCGTTTGGTGCCCACTGAACTCCACTATATGGAGAAAAATCCTGGAATGTTTTCATCAAAAACCTTAATTTTTTTCAACTGAAGAAAGAAAGACATGAACATCTAGGAAGACATGGGGGTGAGTAAATTATCAGGAAATTTTAATTCAGAAGTGAACTAATCCTTTAAAATAGAATAAACGTTAACTTAATAAAAGTTTAACTTCATGCACTAAAACTGAAATAAAAGTAATAAAAACTATATAGACATATTTAAAATATATATATATATATATAAATATAAAAGCATTTTAAGATCAGGACCCAATCTCACTCACTGGCAGAGCGGCCCCGTGTGATCAGGTGGACAGACGCAGGTGTATCCCGTGTCTGTAGTCACACAGGAGCCTCCGTTCTCACAGCGATGCTCCTGGCAATTGTCCACCTCCTCCTGGCAGTTCTTCCCACCGTATCCGGCAGGGCACTCGCACTCATAGTCCCCCAGCAGATCCCGGCACTCTCCCCGGACACAGGGCCGTTGGCCGCACTCGTCTACGTTCTCCTGGCAGCGTTCGCCCGTCCATCCCGGGGCACATTTGCAGTCAAAGAGATTGAAGAGGTCTGTACACGTGCCGTTGTTCTGGCACGGCTCGGAAAGACACAAGCGGGTGCTGGTGCATCCCAGCTGAGGCTCCGCCATCCCGCCAACTCGGATGAACTGTGACGCTTGCGGCGCCTCTTCCTCCAGGCGTCCGGAAAACGGTAAATAAACCCCACCGATCCGCACCTCGCCCAAACAGCCGGTGTAGTTCTGCGCCAGCCACACGGTGGAGAAGTTGAAGAAGTCTGTGCTGCCAGCTGCCGCCAGGCTGATTCCGGCCTGCTGTCCGTCCACGGTGAGGAGCCAACGGGACGCTGCGATCCGTGAGCTGGACGTGTAGAGCTCCACTTGATGCCATTCGCCGTCCGACACGGGGACGTCGCTGGTGAAAGCGTGCACATCCAGACTGTTACCCTCGCGGAACTTCACGATCAGCGAGGAGTTCAGGAGCCCCATGCAGAAGAACTCCAGACGGTTGGAGGCGCGTAACAGCGTCCCGTTCTCCTCGCGCGTCCGCAGCTCCATTGAGATGTGTGTCACAGGGGCGAGCAAGGAGCCGTTGGCACTGAACTTCAAAGCATTGCTCTCAAATGTGGCGTTGGCTAAACCTGCAACGAGGAGAAATATATTAATGCAGGGATTCACAAACTTTCTCCTCAGCTGAACTCCTCAGACATAAATTAATTGTGTCAATAATTTAACAACACATTTGCATGTTCACGGTTCTCTGATCTTAGTCATGATATGCAAGTAAACATTTTATTTTATTATTTTTATATAAACATTTATTATTATTATTATTATTATTATTATTATTTATAACTCTAATTATGAAAATAGCAGAAATATATTACTGTTGTAAATTACAATATATAAACTATGACTATTCATTAAAAAAATTACATGATAATATTAAAATTTGTATTTTATACAAGTTAAAATATTACATGACTGGCAAAAAATTAACTGTTACTGTTTTTTATTTTATTTTTTTCTAATTATTAAAAAATGACAGAAATATATTACTGTTGTAAATTAAAGTATGAATATTCAATAAAAAATTATGTGATATTAAAAATTTGTATTTTACAATACAAGTTAAAAATTATTTTTTATATAGGGCTACATGACTGCAAAAAATTAAATTGTGATTATTTTGTCATATATTGCAATTTAAACTGTTACTGTTATTATTATTATTATTATTATTATTAGAGCTCTAATTATAAAAAGTGACAGAAATATCACTGTTGTAAATTACAATAAACTATGACTTTTCAATAAAAAATGTACGTGATAATATTAAGTTAAAATATTACATGATTGCCAAAAAATTAAATTATGATTATTTTGTCATATTTTGCAATTTCAACTGTTACTATTTTTATTAGTTTTAACTCTAATTATAAAAATGACAGAAATATATTACTGTTGTAATAACAAAAAAAAAAAAAAAAAGAATATTCAATAAAAAAAAATGAATGTGATAATATTAACATTTTTATTTTAGGCTACACGTTTAAATACTAATATTTATGTCTTTAATTCTTTCAATATTTAAAATTTTTTTGACAAGATACTTTGGAATGTTCAAACCCTAAGTTTAACATTTTAAATCAAAAAGCTTTTATTTTGACAGAATACTGGAGAAATTATGTAATATTTTATTTTATTTCAAATAACAAAAATAAAGTATAATGACCCTGGTTCCAGTGTCAAATTGAATCTAATTGGATTTCAATCAATGCATCAAAAATTACACAATGAAAAAACAAAACTGTATTTATTTACCTTCTTTTTTATTTTATAGATTATTTTTTTATTTTTTTAT
This sequence comes from Megalobrama amblycephala, assembly GCF_018812025.1. Taxonomy (NCBI): domain Eukaryota; kingdom Metazoa; phylum Chordata; class Actinopteri; order Cypriniformes; family Xenocyprididae; genus Megalobrama; species Megalobrama amblycephala. The sequence goes on along the minus strand of NC_063055.1, from coordinate 2,845,175 downwards.
GTGCTTTCATGAAGTTTAAACATTAGAGCATGGCACTAAAAAGGCCAAGATCATGGGTTAAATTTCAGGGAAAATTTGCATGCATGAACTGAAGAAAATGTACACCTTCAATGCAAATACATTTCTTGAAATAAAAGTGTCTGCAAAATGCATAAAGGATAAATCTCTTCATAGGGGAGATGAGAAACTGACACAACAAAATACATAATTTGTATGCCTTTAACCATGAAACTTATGAGTCAAATTCAAGGAAAATTCAAGGAAAACATCTTAGGTTAACCAGATTTTTCCGACAAACTCAAAAAAATGCATTGCGGGCCTAAAATATAATTTAAGTTTTAAATGTTTCTTTTTTCTCATTGACTCTTGGGTTTTGTCTACAAGCTTGATTATCTGTTTTCTTAAATACTGAGAAACATGTAAAAGTCAAAACAAAACAGCTGACACTGAACCCTCAACAAGTCAGATACTCACACTCATAACCATCAGGCAAGTCCACACATCGAGTCCCAGAGTCACACGGGTCACTAACACACCACACGCGTGTGTCACACGTCTTCCCGGAGTAGTTCAGCGGACATGAGCACACAAAGTCATTCCAGATGACCCGGCATTTCCCTCCATTCTGACAGGGCTTCATCTGAAAAGACCATTTGTAATTGATCAAAGTCTGAGAAGTCCAGACAAGCACCAGAAAAGTGAATAATGTTAAGTTTAATAATGTAAAGATGTGATACTTTCAGCAACACTACCATTGGAAAGATTTGTTTTTGAAAGAGTATCTTCTGATCACCAAGGCTGCATTAATGTGACCAAAAATACAGTAAAAATAGTGAAATATTTTTTTAATTGAAAATAACTGCTTTCTATTTTAATATATTTTAAACTGTAATTTATATCCTGTGATCAATGCTGAATTTTCAGCATCATTACTCCAGTCTTCAGTGTCACATGATCCTTCAGAAATCATTCTGATACGATGATTTGCTGCTCAAGAAAAATTTCTGATTATTAACAGCGTTGATACCATGATACATTGTGTTTTCCTGGATTCTTTGATGAATAGAAAGTTTAAAAGAACAGCATTATTATTGGCTCAAAATTAATGTTAGCAAAGTGATAAAACATTCTAGCAAACATGCTAACAACATGTTAATTCATGTTAACAATGGTAAACAATGCTAATTTACGATACTAACATGTTAAATCATGCTAGCAATGTGGTAAAACCTGCTAACATTTTGGTAACTCATGGTAGTAATGTATTAACACATGCTAACAACATGCTAATTCATGTTAACAATGGTAAACAATGCTAATTTACAATACTAACATGTCAAATCATGCTAGCAATGTGGTAAAACCTGCTAACATTTTGGTAACTCATGCTAGTAATGTATTAACGCATGTTAACAACATGCTAATTCATGTTAACAATGGTAAACAATGCTAATTTACTAACATGTTAAATCATGCAAGCAATGTGGTAAAATCTGCTAACATTTTGGTAACTCATGCTAGTAATGTATTAACACATGCTAACAACATGCTAATTCATGTTAACAATAGTAAACAATGCTAATTTACGATACTAACATGTTAAATCATGCTAGCAATGTGGTAAAACCTGCTAACATTTTGGTAACTCATGCTAGTAATGTATTAACGAATGCTAACAACATGCTAATTCATGTTAACAATGGTAAACAATGCTAATTTACGATACTAACATGTTAAATCATGTTAGCAATGTGGTAAAACCTGCTAACATTTTGGTAACTAATGCTAGTAATGTATTAATGCATGCTAACAACATGCTAATTCATGTTAACAATGGTAAACAATGCTAATTTACGATACTAACATGTTAAATCATGTTAGCAATGTGGTAAAACCTGCTAACATTTTGGTAACTCATGCTAGTAATGTATTAACGCACGCTAACAGCATGCTAATTCATGTTAACAATAGTAAACAATACTAATTTACGCTATTAACATGTTAATTCATGTTAGCTATTTGTGAAAAAAACATGCTAGTTTATGCTAGCAATGTGCTAAATCGTGTTAGCAATGTCATAAAACATGCTAGCAACATGCTAATTCTTGCTAGCAACATGCTAAAATATGCTACCAACATATTAAAACATGCAAACGACATGCTAAGTCTTGCTAGCAACATGCTAAAATATGCTACCAACATATTAAAACATGCAAACAACATGCTAATTCATGCTAGCAACATGATAAAACATGTTAATGCAATGTCTTTCTTTCTCTTTCCACTTAACTAAATTTAAAGCTTTCAAAACTTTAAAACTTTGTCAAGCCAATATCAAAGTTTTTCCCAACGAACTTTACTCATCTATTTTAAAATAGAATCCTTTGTAACATTATAAATGTCTTTACTGTCACTTTTGATCAATTTAATGCATCCTTGCTGAATAAAAATATTAATTTCTTAAAACTGACCCCAAACAGTAGTGTATATCTTATCTTACCTTACACGTCTGGTCGCCCACACAACCCTCCAGCACATTAGACGAGTTTCTTGGTAAGTAGCTTGGATGTTGTGGTTTCTGGCTGATGCTCCCCGAGTACATGTACAGCTGTGTGTCGTCTATGCGGACGTCCTGCATACAGCCCTTGAAATATCCGCCCCACGGTACATTGTTCTCTCCTTCAGGAAGTCCACCAAGATACGCCACATCTCCTGCTTCTACCTCAAAATCACTGTGACTGACAGAAATCTGCTGCGTTTGATTAAATACTATAGCGCCTTGTTCTTTTTTAATAGCCACAAAAACCTTCTCCCCATCGGTTAGGAAGTCGGAGGCCCTTCTGACGGAGTTGTATATCGCAACATACATTGAGCCATTTTTTAGAAAAAGAGTAAAGTATGCTTGATTCTCATGCTGGAGCTGAAAGACCAGGCCATTTATCTGACGTGATTTCAGCCACAAGGACACAGTCAGGTTAGCGCCGTGCTTCTGGGTGATGGGAAACGCAGCGAAGCTTCTGTTGCGCTCGTGACTGAACGTCCATGAAGAGTGCTCTGTTGGGAGAGACGGGCAAAGTTTTTAGTAAACACCACTGTAATTATGAAAGCATCCAGAACATATGAATCTCAAGAAAACATGTACACCTCAAAAATAAGAAGTTATAGTTGATAAAGCCTACTTTAGGACAACTAAGATATAACTAACAATAATTTCATGGCACACGAAAGACAGTTCCACCAAACTATATATCAGGCATAACATTATGACCACCTTCCAAATATCGTGTTGGTCCCCCTTTTACTGCCAAAACAGCCCTGATCTGCCGAGGCATGGACTCCTCTAGACCCCTGAAGGTGTGCTGTGGTATCTGACACCAAGATGTTAGCAGCAGATCCTTTAAGTCCTGTAAGTTGTGAGGTGGAGCCTCCATGGATCAGACTTGTTTGTTCAGCACATCACAGATGCTTGATTGAATTGAGATCTGGGGAATTTGAAGTCTCAAACTCATTGTGCTCCTCAAACCATTCCTGAACCATTTCTGCTTTGTGGCAGGAGCATTATCCTGCTGAAAGAGGCCACAGCCACCAGGGAATACAGTTTCCATGAAAGGGTGTACATGGTCTGCAACAATGCTTAGGTAGGTGGTACGTGTCGAAGTAACATCCACATGGATGGCAGGACCCAAGGTTTCCCAAAGCATCACACTGCCTCCACCGGCTTGCCTTCTTCCCATAGTACATCCTGGTGCCATGTGTTCCCCAGGTAAGCGACGCACACACATCCAGCCATCCAGGTGATGTAAAAGAAGATGGGATCGATCAGACCAGGCCACCTTCTTCCATTGCTCCGTGGTCCAGTTCTGATGCTCACGTGTCACTGTTGGCGCTTTCGGCGGTGGACAGGGGTCAGCATGGGCACCTTGACTGGTCTGCAGCTATGCAGCTCCATACGCAACAAACTGTGATGCACTGTGTATTCTGACACCTTTCTATCAGAACCAGCATTAACTTCTTGAGCAATTTGATCTACAGTAGCTCGTCTGTTGGATCGGACCACACGGGCCAGCCTTCGCTCCCCACCTTGGCCGCCCATGATCCTGTTGCCATTTCACCGCTGTTCCTTCTTTGGAGCACTTTTGATAGACAGTGACCACTGCAGACCGGGAACACCCAACAAGAGCTGCAGTTTTGGAGATGCTCTGACCCAGTCGTCTAGCCATCACAATTTGGTCCTTGTCAAATTTGCTCAAATCCTTACGCTTGCCCATTTTTCCTGCTTCTAACACATCAACTTTGAGGACGCAATGTTCACTTGCTGCCTACTATATCAGGTGCAGTGATGAAGAGATGATCAGTGTTATTCACTTCACCTGTCAGTGCTCATAATGTTATGCCTGATATAATCATTGGCACATAATTTAATCATTCAAAAAGAAAGCTCACCTTCTGAACAGTTGTGTCCATAAAATGGCCTGCGGCAGTGGCACATGTAGTCGGTCCACAGATCCACGCAGTGACCCCGCTCAGAGCAGGGGTCCGGACGGCACCGTTCCCTCCTCTCGCAGCCCATCTGCACATCCGGCTCTGAGCTGAAGTTCTGAGGAAGAACCAGCTGAGAATCCACGAGCAGATCCTCAAAACAGCCGACGAATCCCATCCTGGTCTCCGTGTTGTTCAAGTATTCCGGTGGAACCCCGCCGATGTACGCTTTCTCCAAACCGTGCGGCTGGAAGGACAGAAGCTGGTTGTGACCTCCATCCTCAGCTGTCCTGTTCTCTGACAGCAGGGTCAGAGTCAGTCTCTCATCCACACTAACAGAGACTTCACACCAGAGTCCATCATTGAAATCCCCGCTTAACTGCACAGCGAGCTTCAAATCTCCCGATTCGGCTCTGGAGAGAAGATTTCCACCAATTAGCTCCAGTATGAAAAAGTGCTCTTGGCTTCCCCGGTAGAAGAGAATTACATCCGGCAAGGTCGTCCTGAACCGCAGCTGGACGCTCGGCCTTTGCGATCCCGCCTGCCTGCGGGTCCTGTTGCGGTGAGGAACCTCCACGACCAGATATCCTCCTCCTGTCATGGAGAAGGTGGTGGAGGTTTCGCATGTGTCACCATGAAAACCAGAAGGGCATCTGCAGGTGTGTCGATGCTCATCTTCATGCAATGATGGCACACAGGTGGCGCCGTTCTGGCAGGGGTCGTCCACACAGCCGGTCAATGTGACGTCACAGTCACGGCCGCCCCAGGGCAGCTGGTCCGGCGCAGGAGGTGGACAGGAACATATGTAGTCATTAATGGCGTCCTTACAAAGGGCTCCGTTCTGACACGGGTCGCTCTCACACTCGTCCACGTTAATCTCACACACAACACCTGCAGGGGGATTACAGAGACAGAGGTCATCTGATGCTTTAGGCACAGACATTCAAGATGAATAAACTTTAGTCTTATTCAAAAGCTTTTTATGTGCAACATTAGGGCTGCACGATTCAGGGAAAATCAAAAAATCGAATTACAATTTTTCTGATCAAAATTGTGATTTAAAATTTTACATTCTGGTTTGCTCTGCTTGTTTGTAGTGCTGCACAGTTTGGCAAAAATTTTGTGATTATATATCAGTATGACTATAAAATAATAATAATAATAATAATAATAATAATAATAATAAGAAGAAGAAGAAGAAGAAGAAGAATTACTATTGCTAATAATAATACATAAAATATACAATAAATACTAAATAAAAAATAATAATAAAAATAAGAAAGATTACTATTGTAATATTTCACTGTAAAATAAAAACTAAGTATTTAAGTAATATAAAAATACATATATAAATACAAAAATATAATAATAATTTTTATTATTATCTTTATTATTGTTGTTGTTGATAATATAATAATGATAATACTATAATAAGTACTATTCCTATTGTAATATTTCACTGTAAAATAAAAAAATGAGTATTTACATAATATTATATAATAATATAAATATAACAAAATTACAATATTACATTTTATTATTATTAATCTTTTTTATATAATAATAATACATTCAATTCAATTCAAAAAGCTTTATTGCCTATCCATAAAATATACAATAATACTAAAAAAAAGAAATATTTCTATTGTAATATTTCACTGTAAAATAAAAAATTAGTATTTAAGTAATATAATATAAAAATATAATAATAATATAAAACGTAATAATACGTTTTATTATTATTGTTGTTCTTGTTGTTGTCTATAATAAGAACAATACAAAAATACACAATAATACTAAATAAAAATAAGAAATATTTCTATTGTAGTAATTCACTTTAAAATTAAAAATGAGTATTTAAGTAATATAATATAAAAATATAAAATAAAAATATAATAATAATTATTGTTGTTAGTGATAATAATAATAATAATACATAAAAATATACAATACTAAACAAAAATAAGAAATATTACTATTGTAACTATTGTTACAATTACTATTGTAAGAAATATTAATATTTCACTAAAATAAAAAATATTTTAAGTAAACTTAATATAATATTTAAATATAAAAATATCATTTTTTATCTTACACTTCAACTGTAAAATTACAATACTAATATTAGTAATTTACTGTATTAATTTCTTCATTTTTAGATGTTAAACCATGGACCGTGGATCATGAGCTGCTAACATGTAAGAATACAGTGCCACGCTTCATTTTGAAACATGCAATGCATATATTTATTTAATTAAATTGATATTCACAATAAGCCATATCATGATTCCAGTTTTATTTGGATGAATTGTGCAGCCCTATGCAACTTATTTATGTGATGATTTTAGAGATCCTGTGTAGAAAACTAATTATATTAAACAAATTAAGAAAATTTAAGACTTCCTGACTTTAAGCAGAAACCTTAATCAATTACTTACAGAATAAAATCAGATAAAAGCAAATAAATTGACTTTTAATTGCATTTACTTTAAGCCTTTTAGTAATGTAATCCTGGTAAAGGGATTGGCATGCCGGCATATGTTTAGAACAGTTACTTCAACTTAACTGAAGTTTATTTAGTCTGTATAGCATACTGTTAAATACTGCTGTGAATAATAATATTGCACCAGTAAATACAACCAAACTATACACTGAAAGTTCACCAGCACACAACTGAAGAGGTCTGCTTATTATGCAACCATTCCTGCGAGTTATCGTAATCAATGTCTGCCAGTGCAAACTGTTAAAGGGTTCTAGTAGTTGCTTGTAATATATTTTGCATTTCCTGGAAATATTAAACATGAAACTGAGATAATTGAGAAGCTGCTTGGAAACAACGTGTATTGTGAAAAGCACTATATACTAATGATACTGACTTGATAACTCAATTTTAGCACGTTATGCAGAATGCAAAAAGTTGCACTACTGTTAAATTTATCATGCATATGATGATGTTATCATGCATATGAAAAAAAAAACAACCAACAATGTTAGCAATACCACAATACTGAATTTTAAGAGTAAACTAGAACAATACAAACCTAAAGCAGACATGGAGAGTATTTTTTTACGGTAGATTTCAGTACAAATATCTAAATTCTTAAATCAACGTACAATTACTTGACATGCAATACAATAAAATAAGAGTCTTGTTTTCTGAAAAATGTAATGCAAAGGGAAAATAAGTTTATTTTTCTGACCCCAGTCGCATAAATATCAAAATTCTTAAATAAAGATATGCAAAATGACTCAAAATAAGAGTCCTGTTTTCTGGAGAAGTTCATCAAAAATAAAATTTAACAAAAAAAATGCACTTAATTCAAAGGGGGGGAATGACGTCATGACAAGATTTTTTCTTTTTCTTTTTTAAAGCATAAACTCTCTATATTTTGATGCGTTTCCCCCCACAAAAACAAGATTTCTTCTCATATGTCATTGTACATATTTGTACTGGAATACAAAACAAAAATACTGAGTGAGAAAATCACTTGTTGCAGTGAACAGAAAGCGTCTTTATTTGTGGTTTTCAGCTCTACAGTTTATATCTGATATTCATCATAAATTCCAGAAGAACCGCACACTTTATTTCAAAGGAAGGAAGCAGTCGATCTTCATGGCCAGGAGAATTACGAGCCCTCCTCAGGTTAATTCGACATTAATGCCGAGATCCTGCAGACTTTCAGAAAGCTCCGACACTTTACCTGTCAGGAGAAGCAGCCCACTGCAAATGACTTTCACTATTAGTCCTCTCATCCTGCCAAACGTCCAGGCCGGAGTCTCTCTCCTCAACAAGACGAGCCGCAGCAGACACTGACACAGAAGTGACAGTTTCCAATGCAGACGTCCTACAGTTTTTTCCTACTTCTCCCAGTGCTCCTTTCTTTCTAGCTTCATAAGCGCACACCCACAGCCGACCGACCTCTCGGTACCAAGCGTCCAGGAGTGATTGCGAAGGATGAGCTGCCCTGCCGGGATAATAATCCACAGAGCTTCCCCTCCCTTCCCAGCTGGCTCCTGTCAGTGCTGACATCAGGAATGTCTGTCTGCCCGGCCGGCGTGAGCGATCACTTTCCATGCCAACTCATTACTGGAGATGTGATGTGAGTCCGTGTCCGTGTGGGATGATTTTAGGCCTGGAAAGCCTGGAACGCACTACACGACTTTTCAAATCTCAACAGATTTATAAACACTACACATTATATACAGTACAGCCGTGATGACCAGCCTAGGAAAACCTCCTTTATTCAAATATCGTTTAAGATTTTGTAAGCATATTGCATAGTTGTGCTTGGAGTCAATTGATTTATTTGTGATAATAACACAATAATAATAATAATCATTTTTGGCCAGAAATTATGAACACATGCAAAAACAAGAGAGGACCAACCAAATATTAATAGCTGATTAAGTAGTCAATATTTGATTTTTGAGCTTTGATCATAAAACTAAGCATTTAATATCATCTTACTAAGATATATTATTGGGAGAAAGAGTGACCGCTGATATTTGCATGTGCATTTTATGTTAGTAGTCTGCTAAACTGTTCTCACTGAATTATTTTATATTATGAAAATCTGACTTTTTCCATGTTTAAGTGCTATAATCGGTACATCTACTAATCCAGAAAGCATGAAAAAGGTCAACCCAGTAACTTTGTTTTGGCAAACCTTTCTCTGCAAGCATGTGAAAACAAACGAGTTGCTCAGATTTCGCTCCTCTAGTGATCTTGTTATAATATTACCGCCCCTTAATCTGCACGTTTCCACCCACGGCGCCGCCATTTTGTTTTCGCAAGCAACAACGGTGAACAAGAACCTTGTGTGTATTTGACAGTTTAAACACAACAAATGTGAAAGAGATGTTACTCACGAGACTTGACGTCTGACAGCCGGCTGTCTGTGTGTGTGCTTCAGATAAGTGCGTTTAGAAAACGATCTATTAGACATTTGACACCTGAGACTTAAATTACCTCTTGTAAAAATGGGTCCCCTTTAATACAAGCTATCAGAATTTAATTATTCTCTGGAAAATGATCACTGAACTAAACGAAACTAGACTGCTGAAATCTGGCATCCTGAAGTTATTAGTCAAGCTGTGGGTGTTTGTTTTTCTTCTCTTAAGCAGCTCTCCTGTAAGCGTCAGCAGACACTCAAACTGAAGCTGAAACACCATTACAACAGGATTTGTTTTCTTAAAGTCTCTGAGTTGCATCATGTCTATGATTTCGAACAAGATCTCTGTGATTAAAACCAAGGTGGGAGTCCTAAATTTTTTATTTATTAGTGTAAAATAATCTTGATTGAATATCTAACTATATATTTTTACACATGGTCAGATTTGCTTTTTAGCATATGCAAGCTGTTGTGAACTAAAACTCCACATCATGACTTAGAAACTAGGTGATTTTGTCAGGTTTTTCTGTTTTCTTTGTGGTTTAAGCCAATGCCTTTGGTGTTTCTAGCACTATGCTCTACTGACTGAGCTTGTTTTCCATTCGTTTTATTTATTTACTCACAAATACAATCAAAAAATAGTTATGTTTTGCATTTACAACCCAGGCTCACTGGCAAAACGTGCCTAAAAATAACGATCCACCTACACCAAACATAACTGATAGTGTTAACAAAAGCAAATATGAGATAAAAACACATTTGCTGAAGCATGGTTGACATTTTAATCTTTGAGCTCTTTTATCATGACTCATGTTTCACGGGACTCGTATCCAAATGCTCCACATCGCAACTGCAAAAAATGATTTTCTTCCTCAGTATTTTCCCCTTGTTTTCCAGTAAAAATATCAGAACATTCTTAAAGGTGCAATATGTAAGATTTATGTCCGCTAGAGGTCGCTAGAGGCCTATTCAAAACAAAGGCGTAGCTTGATGACAGCAAGTTTGAGAGCGGAATCTTGGGACATGTGATCTCCACCTCACAGCCGGTGCAAAAGAATAGGAACAGGACTTGGGATGAAATCATGTTCATGGATGTGATTATTAACGTTACTGTAGTGTGAACCAGAGCAGGAGCGAGTGTTGTGGAGCTGAACGAGGAGCTGGAGCGATTGATCAACACACGCCTCACGAGCAGCGGGACTTTTATTATGACACAGTCGCCAGCGCCGCTTCCGCTTTTCCGGTCATGAGTATGAGGTAACGCAGCTCTGTTTATCATATTAGATACATTTGAGAGTGTTGAAAATGATGTTATAACGTTACTCTGTGCGTTCGCTCGGCGGCTGCTGTGAGACACTGTTACACACTGCAGTAAGATAGATCGATTTTACAATATCATATTAAATGCTGGATGACTTGTGTTGATAAATATCATGCAATTAATTTTAAAACGTATTGTATGATGGAGAAAATGCTGTTTTACTGTTACTAAAAATAAAGCTGCATCTGATTATGCTATGTTAGCTACTTCACAAAATAGTGTTTTTCTCTGAGGCGTGGTAAAGCATGAGACTCGCAAAACATCAAGAAAATTAGATTTAAACAATAAGACTAAACATGTTGAGCTATATAACAATAATTAGTTTTCTGTCTATAAATATATCAAAACAGTTGTTCCCTTGTCTATTAAAACATGTAAATATTAAAGAGTCTTTGGTGTTTCCATGGTTTCTACAAAATAAACCGGAAACCGAGGGTAACGCGGGTATGACGCCATTGACAGGCGACTCCTCACACGTCCCGCAGCCTTGGTTAAAATTTCAATTTTCTCACGATTTACAAATCGTTGCAAACATTTGGGATATTGTAAGTACTCAAGTGAAGAAAATATATAACACTGGCCTAGTGGTTTTTGGATATTTTACTGCAAAATTCTTACATATTGCACCTTTAAATTAGAATACATTCACTTAAGAAGCAAAATTACTTAAAGGATTAGTTCACCAGAAGCCAAGGCTGTTACCGGAAGCCATTTAATATACTTTATAAAATTATAATTATGGATATTTTTCTCACAAAACCCCCCTTGAGTCGCATGGATTACTTTTATGATGGATGGATGTGCTTTTTTGGGCTTCAAAACCTCAGTTACTATTCACTCCCATTATAAACCTTGGAAGAGCCAGAATACTTCACTTGTGTTCATCTGAAAGAAGACAGTCATATACACCTAGGATGACTTGAGGGTGAGTAAATCATGGGATCATTTTCATTTTTGGGTGAACTATCCCTTGTTTAATGAAAAAATATGACCAAACACTTGCTGGTCCACTTATCGACCACTATGGAAGTCAGTGAGGATCAGAAACTGGTTACCAACATTCTTCAAAACATCAGAACAGAATATATTTTTGGGTGAACTATCTACTACATTTTGGTCAGTCATTTAATTATTCCAAAAAACAACACTTGTTACCTTACGTCATTTTGCTTCTCAAGTAAATGTATCTTGATTTAAGGATGTTTAGATATTTGTAATGGAAAACGAGAAAAATACTGAAGAAGAAAATCATTTTTTGCAGTGTAGCTGTACGAGCAAGTTCAGTACGTCAGAAAAGCCACAGATATGGAGCTGGTTACGTGATGCAAATCACGTTTGCAAATCATGGTAAAAGTGTTTTGAGGTCATCTGAGAAAGGATGAGGCTTTATGTGATAATCTGCACCTGTAATCAAGAATGTGTAAAAAGGAATAAATGTTCTTGATGTTTTAATGGCACTATAGTGTTCATTTCAGCTGGAAACTGCAGTGAATTGTGTGTATAGGGTTTTTTTTGCCTAAATGTTGTGCATTTAGCACTTGGATATATTTTCATTATTTAGATTTTTTAAAGAAAAAGATAAGGGAACACATTACACACCTGTGAACCCCGGAGGACACGAGCACTGAAATGCATTGACGAGATCTTCACAGGTGCCTCCGTTTTCACACGGCGCAGACTCGCATTCGTTCACGTTAACTGAACAGTTTTCACCTGAAAAACAGAGACGCTCGTGTCACCAGCAGCTCTTTGAGTCTCTGAGCAGCCAGCAGCAGTGTTTCTCACCTGTGAATCCAGTGCGGCAGTGGCACAGGAATCCAGCTGCGCTCTCGTAGCTGAACTCACGGTCCAGTTCTGGCAAAACTCTGTAGTGTCTGGAGTCGGATCTCTGGAAACATTCGCCGTCATTTTCACACGGCCGCGCGTCACACTCATCCACGTCAAGCTCACAGTTCTCACCTTCATAGCCTGAAATAAATAACATAAGAAACTCTGAGTAAACTCGAGGAGAGCTGACTTCATATCACTGTTAGTTTTATTAATATTTTAAAACACATATATATATATATATACACATACTACCAGTCAAAAGTTTTTGGACGGTAAGATTTTTTAATGTTTTTAAAAGAAGTCTCTTCTGCTCACAAAGGCTTCATCTATTTGGTCAAAAATACAGTAAAAACAGTAAAATTGTGAAATAGTTTTATAATTTAAAATAACAGTTTTCTATTTGAATAAATTTTAAAATGCAATTTATATCCAGTGATCAAAGCTGAATTTTCAGCATCATTACTCCAGTCTTCAGTGTCACATGATCCTTCAGAAATCATTCTAATATGCTGATTTGCTGCTCAAGAAACATTTTTTATTATCATTATCATTATCATCATAATATTTTTTATTATCAATGTTGAAAACAGTTATTTGATGAATATAAAGTTCGAAAGAACAGCATTTATCTGAAATATAATAAACATTCAATCCATATTCTCCATTGTTGCAGCTCCTCTCTTCCCAGTCTGTCATTAACGCTCTGTTTAGTTTCTGTCTCTATGAAGCCCCTCCCTTTTAAAAGCATAATGTGCTCTGATTGGTCAACTGGAGCAGTGTGTTGTGATTGGTCAAGCGCTACGAGTATGTTTGGGAAATGTCCCGCCCCTTTCCATAGCCACCAGTTTCAACACATTCTAACCAACTCAACCAGGCCCCGCCCCTTTATTCTGAATATTAATTATTTAAATGAGGAGTATTGTGACGTGTTTGTTCCCAGAAGAAATCTCAAGACTACAATGGAGGCGTTTCAGGGAGTTCAGAAACAGTGACACTTAGAGAATAACTCCTGCTGGAGGAGCTTTTTCATGCTCAAACAGCAACATTACACACTAAAGAAAGATGAACATGGAAAAAAGAATCATAGATCCTCTTTAAATAAATTTGTTTAGGCATGGCGTTTATAATAAATGTTGTTTATAATAAATCCCACTATAATTTGTTTGTTTTATACTTATATTGCTTTATTTATGAATACCAGATGTGTTGTGGAGTGAGGAACTAATACAAGTTTATATCATTTTCGAGTGTTTTTTTCTGTCAACAATGCATTTTTGACACAATGTGACTTATTTTACAGACATCTACTTTAATAAAACCATGCATTTCATATATATACACTATATACAAAATACATCCATCCATTTGGATCTTATGGTTTTCTTTGCAATGGCCTCTATGTTTCTCTAGGTGGCAGTGTGGTGTAAAAGATCATCACTGAAGAAGAGCATTGCTTTTATCACACTATAATTCTGAGACATTATTACTGTAATGCAATAAAATGAGCATCTGAATGCATAAATAAATACAAAGTTAAGATGAATAGGTTAAATTAAAGACGTTACCTGGCCAGCAGAGGCAGGTATACTGGTTAACTCCTTCCTGGCAGGTGGCGCCATGCTGACAGGGGTCCGACACACACTCGGGGATGTCTTCTTCACAGACAGAGCCCATGAATCCAGTGCCGCTGCAGTCACACTCATAGCTGTGATTCAGAACACAGTCTGATGAGTGACGAAAACACCATCAAAATATCATTTTACACACTAGCTGTGGTTTGCACTGTTTTAAAGGACAAACATCTGTACATCAGCATCCATGTTTTAGTGTTTTTAATGTTGTTTATATGTCTATGTGTTGTTTTTAATATGCATTGATGAGTATTTTCTCCTTAAAACTGCAGATAGTCTGAAAAACTTGGTTTGAAACCGGCCATTTTGAATGAGTTTCTGGTTCAAACATATAAGGCTGAATTTAAGCAATATTGCCATCGTGTAGCGTTTACTACATTTGAGCGAGTGGATCCGAGCTGCTGTGATTGAGTGGAGGCGGGGACTAATTTGCATATTAATTGATCCTGTAGAATTCAACCAATCAGATGACGAACCTCAGATTGATCAAATACACTCACCTGTTGACCATATCCAGACACATCCCTCCATGTTGGCAGGGTGAACTTTCACACTCGTTGATGTCCAGCTCACAGTTAATGCCCTCGTATCCCGGCACACACTCACAGGTGTACAGACCCACGTGATCGTGGCAGGTGGCGCCGTTCTGACAGGGATCCGCCTCACATTCATCTATGTCAACTTCACAGTTCAGTCCTGCAGGACGATTCAACACACAGACTGAGGTGTACTGGTTTACAATATAACATAAACACACTTTTTAGGACATTGTGTATCTTCTAATGGTGCAGTATGAGTATGGTAATCATTCAGTATACGCTGGGAGCAGTCAAATTTGGACAACTTTTTGCATGATCTTTTTAATATCTTTTTAGATGCCGTTCAAAAACTTTTTTTGCTTAAATGTCTGAAATTGCTATAAATGGTCTATGAATAGAATTTACTTTATAAAACTAATATTTTAATAAAATAATAATTATAGAAATAAATATATAATAAATTAAATAATTAATCAACTGAGAGAATGTCCAAAGTAAATCAAATATACATTTTGTTAAATTATTATAAATAAATAAATAAATAGGTTTTATTTGCATTTACATTTTATTTAATTAATTAATTAATTAATTAATTAATATTTCCAGTAAAGTCGGCTGAGAGAATGTCCAATGAAGCTCTAATATAGCAATATTATAAAAGAATGATTATAAATAAATAAATGCAGTAAATGCTGAGAGGATGTTCAAAGAAACTGAAATATAAAAATTATTTCAAAATAATAAATATTTGCAATGAAGTCGGCTGAGAGAATATCAAAGAAACTCAAAATAATAAATAAATAAATAAAAAATGCAGTAAAGTCGGCTGAAAGAATATCAAAGAAACTCAAATATAAAAATATTTCAAAATATTAATTATAAATAAATGCAGTAAAGTTGGCTGAGATCATGTTCAAAGAAACTCAAATATAAAAACATTTCAAAATAATAATTATATAAATAAATAAATAAAATGCAGTAAAGTCGGCTGAAAGAATATCAAAGAAACTCAAAATAATAAATAAATAAATAAATAAAAATGCAGTAAAGTTGGCTGAAAGAATATCAAAGAAACTCAAAATAATAAATAAATAAATAAATAAATAAAAATGCAGTAAAGTCGGCTGAAAGAATATCAAAGAAACTCAAAATAATAAATAAATAAATAAATAAATAAATAAAAATGCAGTAAAGTCGGCTGAAAGAATATCAAAGAAACTCAAATATAAAAATATTTCAAAATAATAATTATAAATAAATGCAGCAAAGTTGGCTGAGATCATGTTTAAAGAAACTCAAATATAAAAACATTTCAAAATAATAAATAAATAAATAAATAAATAAATGAATAAAATGCAGTAAAGTTGGCTGAAAGAATATTAAAGAAACTCAAATATAAAAATATTTCAAAATATTAATTATAAATAAATGCAGTAAAGTTGGCTGAGATCATGCTCAAAGAAACTCAAATATAAAAAAATTTCAAAATAATAATTATATAAATAAATAAATAAAATGCAGTAAAGTTGGCTTAAAGAATATCAAAGAAACTCAAATATAAAAATATTTCAAAATAATAAATAAATAAATGCAGTAAAGTTGGCTGAGAGTATTTTCAAAGAAACTCAAATATAAAAATATTTCAAAAGAATTATTATAAATAAATATTAGCAATGAAGTCGTTAGAGAGAATATCAAAGAAACTAAAATATAAAAACATTTCAAAATAATTATAAATAAATAAATAAATATTTGCAGTAAAGTAGGCTAAATGATTGTCCAAATAAACTCAAATATAAGAATGTTTTTATTTGTTCAAGATTTTTTTTTTGTCACTATATAATTCTCATACATATTGATGACTTTATTATTGTTTTAAAATATAAAATATATTCATAAAGAATGAGCAGACTCTTCTATAGTGAAATCCTGTGAAATATGTTTTAGTTTATTTCAGACTCTCATGTATTATAGCCATCTTATTTTATAACCGATTATTTTGTTTATTGTCTTCATGATTTGTTGCAAAATAAAAATAATAATAATAATAACTTTTCACTGGTAGTGTATATTGAAGAACAATTAAATTATCTAGATTACCACTGTACAGCCACAGTATATGTGACAGTCCTCACCTGTAAACCCAATGAGACACTCGCAGATGTAGCGGTCCTTCCCGTTGATGCACGTCCCGTTGTTCTCACAGGGTTGGGATGCGCACTCGTTGATGTCAATGTCACAGTGGTATCCTTGAAAACCAGGTACACAGTAGCAGTGATACACATCAACACCGTCCTGACAGATGGCGCCGTTCCTGCAGGGCTGCGACACACACTCATCGATGTCTTCTTCACAGTTTTGACCCCGAAAGCCTGCGGCACACCGGCACTCGTACCCGTCTGGTGCCCACACGCAGGTGGCGTTATTGTAGCACGGGTCATCCGCACAGTCTCGCACCTTCGTCCTGCAGTCGTCCCCGCTGTATCCGCTGGGACAGTGGCAGGAATATCCGTTAACTCCATCCACGCAGTAGCTCTTGACCCCCGTGCAGGGGCTGCTCTCACATTCGTTGATGTTCTGGGTGCAGTTGGGTCCGTCAAACCCGTCGGGACACAGACAGGTGTAGTTCTCCATTCCTGGAGTGCCGATGCATGTGGAGGGACAGTCTGCACGTTCACACGGGTCGTATAAAAGCTCACAGTTTACTCCTGCATATATAGGCGGCGTGAGACGGCAGACACACTGGTAGCCGCCCAAGGTAGGTACGCAGGTGCCGTTGTTTTGGCATGGAGATGACAGACACACTTCAGACGTGACAGTGCAGAACAGACCTGTGGGTACAAACCAAAAAGCTGTCATCATTAGCAGATGTTTCTATACAAAGATGACTTGCATACACACACTGCGGGGACAGTCAGCCTAGAGTAGGGGTGTCAAACTGCCGCAGTCCTGTTGAGTTTAGTTCCAACCCTGCTCCAACAAACACACCTGTAGCTTTCAAATAAGCCTGAAGGACTTGATTAGCTGAATGAGGGATGGAACTAAACTCTGCTGGGCTGTGGCCCTCCAGGAACTGAGTTTGACACCTGTGCCCTAGACTGGAGCAACCTGAGGTCAAAGGTCAAGTGTGTGGGATGTTTTTATGTACTTTCTCACATTCCAGTTGTGTAAAGCAGGATTGTGCACCAGTCAAAACTGATCTGAGAAAGTCCCAGTTTAATTCTAAATTTAATATTCCAAATATGAATTTAGGTAGCAAAGGTAGAATTGCAATGAATGCAAGAAGAAATAAAATGAAGAAATTAATATAAATGCAGCATACGAGTTAAAAAAAAGAATATAAAGATAAACTGTGAATGTTGATTTAGATAGTTAGATAGATAGAAAGATAGATAGAATGAATAAATAAATGATAGAACGAATGATAGATAGATAGAGGAATAAACAAACAAATGATAGAATGATAGATAGAATGAACGAACGATAGATAGATAGAGCGATAGATAGACAGAGGAATAAACGAACAAATGATAGAACGATAGATAGAACGATAGATAGATAGAATGATAGAACGATCCATCGATAGATCAATCAATAGATAGATAGAATGATAGCACGATAGGTCGATAGATAGATAGAAAAAATGAACAAAATGATAGAATGATAGATAGAACGAACAAACAAATGATTGATAGATAGATAGAGATAGATAGATAGATAGAATGATAGAACGAATGAACGAACGATAGATAGATCGATAGATAGAATGAATGAACAAATGATAGAATGATAGAACAATAGATCGATCGATAGATAGATTGATCGATAGATAGATAGATAGATAGAGAGAACGAACGAACAAATGATAGAATGATAGAACGATAGATAGAACAATCGATCAATAGATCAATCAATAGATAGATAGAATGATAAATAGAACGATAGGTCGATAGATAGAACAAACAAACAAATGATAGAACGATAGAATGATAGATTGATCGAATGAACGAATGTATGTACGTACGTAGATAGATAGATAGATAGATAGATAGATAGAACGATAGATCGATAGATAGAACGAATGAACAAACGATAGATAGATAGATAGAAAGATAGATCGATCGATCGATAGAACGAACAAATGATAAAATGATAGATAGAACGAATGAACAATTGATAGATAGGTCGAACGATAGATCGAATGATAGATCGATAGATAGATCGATAGATAGAACTAACGAACAAATGATAGAATGATAGAATGATAGATCAATCAATAGATAGAACGATCGATAGATAGAATGATAGAGAGAACGAACGAATGAACAAATGATAGAACGATAGATAGAACAATCGATCAATAGATCAATCAATAGATAGAAAGATAAGTAGAATGATAGGTCGATAGATAGAACAAACAAACAAATGATAGAACGATAGAATGATAGATTGATCGAATGTATGTACGTACGTAGATAGATAGAACGATAGATCGATAGATAGAACGAATGAACAAATGATAGATAGATAGATAGATAGAAAGATAGATCGATCGATAGAACGAACAAATGATAAAACGATAGATAGAACGAATGAACAATTGATAGATAGATAGATAGGTCGAACGATAGATCGAATGATAGATCGATAGATAGATCGATAGATAGAACTAACGAACAAATGATAGAATGATAGAACGATCAATTGATAGATAGATAGATAGATAGATAGATAGATAGATAGATAGATAGATAGATAGATAGACAGATAGATAGAATGATAGATAGAGAGAACAAACGAACAAACAAATGATAGAATGATAGATAGAACAATAGGTAGATAGATAGATATAGAACAAATGATAGATTGAACGAACGAACGAACGAACGAACGTAGATAGATAGATAGATAGATAGATAGATAGATAGATAGATAGATAGATAGATAGATAGATAGATAGATAGATAGATAGATGTTTGAAATATCACCTACATCATTTTATATATCATCATCAGGGTGGAAGAATATTTAATTTCCCATATTTTCGTATTGAATCTCCTCTTGTCTTTCCCATTCAAATTCCAGTTCAACTTGTGTGTTGTGGCCAATTCAAATCAAATTCTCTCATGAATTTGAACATTGTTTAGGGAATCCCTGTTAGTCTAACCAGCTGGAGATTTATTCTCTATACCACACCATCTACTGCGTCACAAAGTAAGAGTAAGTGAAGAGAGTATAGAAGATTCATCCTAAAGCCTCTTAAAGAAACTTCAAACGAGTGAAGCCTGTGTATGAGACTTGATGAACCCTTACTCAAATGCCTGGGTTAATGTCACCAAAATCTCAGATGAGAGCTGCAGGGGCCTGAAGAGACGTTCAGGACGAGTGCAGCGTATGACAGCACTACTGAACATACACATCTGACGTGTAACTGGAGATTTAGACTGCGATTCCAGTGGCATAAAGGGGCTTTCGTCCTCACTATCACCTCCACCAGGCAGATGGGCGCGTGGTGTAACCTTCTTACCAACTCTGACTTAACCTCCACCAGATGCTCCATCAATGGATTGTGTCAGCTTGACCGACCACCACTCACTGAGACTAATCCGTCCTCATGCACGTGATACCTAAATACACCTGTCAATCATTCACAAAGCCTCAATAACAGCCTGAGATCTGCTTGATGAAGTCTAGTGCTGATTCAGGTTAATGAAATAATCTGCTACATTTGAGAAATCACTACAAATGTCAAACTAAACTCTAAAAACAAGTCTTAATATTGTACACAATTTTGCTTCTCAACAGGAAATTGATTTTGTTTAAAGGATGTCCAGACATTTTTTGCAGGAAAACAAGATAAAAATACTCATTCAGAAGTGAAGGACATCAGTCACACTTTCAATAGACGAGAGCAGGGAGAGAAACTGTGTCAAGAGGTCTGGTAGTGACTGTGAATGACCTACAGTCTCCTCTAATCCAGGATCATCTGGTCTGAGAGGAGAGAGAGAAAGAGGTGAGCTTTACAAAGAGACTTGAACACTGATCTGAACCAACACAGTTCTTCCGTACATTGTCAGCCACAGCTGTCAATAAAAATAATAGATGTTGTTGTTCAAATAAAAGGGGAGATCTGAAGTCTAGACGGGGCAGGCAGAGCTTACGGATGGGCTTCAGAAGCTTCACTTTAAAATAAAGTCAATTGAAAAATTTCTCAGAGCAGTAGAAGAGTCCTCAACCCCCCTCAAAGAGACGTATGGTATGAACCCTCAGGACAGAAGACTGTATCAGACCCCCGTCCAGAGAAAAACAAGACGGGGGCCGCTAGAGATCCTTTAATAAACACATACCATTCAGTATTATTTGCTTCTCTACAACTCAAGAGCATCTAATCAGCAAACTTAACCTTTTAACATGGATAAATGGCAAAAATGTGTTTTTTTAGTGCTGTCAAATCAATTATCGTGATTAATCGCATCTAACATAAAAGTTTGTACACATATAAGTGTTTATATACAGTATACAGTACAGTCCAAAAGTTTGGAACCACTAAGATTTTTAATGTTTTTAAAAGAAGTTTCGTCTGCTCACCAAGGCTACATTTATTTAATTAAAAATACAGTAAAAAACAGTAATATTGTGAAATATTATTACAATTTAAAATAACTGTTTTCTATTTGAATATATTTCACAAAGTAATTTATTCCTGTGATCAAAGCTGAATTTTCAGCATCGTTACTCCAGTCTTCAGTGTCACATGATCCTTCAGAAATCATTCTAATATCTGATCTGCTGCTATGTAATGCCAAATATTGGCTCATTTTGGATTTCATGAGAGCTACACATTCCAAAAAAGTTGGGACAGGTAGCAATAAGAGGCCGGAAAAGTTAAATGTACATATAAGGAACAGGCAACATGATTGGGTATAAAAAGAGCCTCTCAGAGTGGCAGTGTCTCTCAGAAGTCAAGATGGGCAGAGGATCACCAATTCCCCCAATGCTGCGGCCAAAAATAGTGGAGCAATATCAGAAAGGGGTTTCTCAGAGAAAAATTGCAAAGAGTTTGAAGTTATCATCATCTATAGTGCATAATATCATCCAAAGATTCAGAGAATCTGGAACAATCTCTGTGCGTACGGGTCAAGGCCGGAAAACCATACTGGATGCCCGTGATCTTCGGGCCCTTAGACGGCACTGCATCACATACAGGAATGCTACTGGAATACTTCCAGAAAACATTGTCGGTGAACACAATCCACCGTGCCATTCGCCGTTGCCGGTTAAAACTCTATAGGTCAAAAAAGAAGCCATATCTAAACATGATCCAGAAGTGCAGGTGTTTTCTCTGGGCCAAGGCTCATTTAAAATGGACTGTGGCAAAGTAGAAAACTGTTCTGTGGTCAGACAAATCAAAAGTGAAGTTCTTTTTGGAAAACTGGGACGCCATGTCATCCGGACTAAAGAGGACAAGAACAACCCAAGTTGTTATCAGTGCTCAGTTCAGAAGCCTGCATCTCTGATGGTATGGGGTTGCATGAGTGCGTGTGGCATGGGCAGCTTACACATCTGGAAAGGCACCATCAATGCTGAAAGGTATATCCAAGTTCTAGAACAACATATGCTCCCATCCAGACGTCGTGTCTTTCAGGGAAGACCTTGCATTTTCCAACATGACAATGCCAGTCCACATACTGCATCAATTACAACATCATGGCTGCGTAGGAGGAGGATCCGGGTACTGAAATGGCCAGCCTGCAGTCCAGATCTTTCACCCATAGAAAACATTTGGCACATCATAAAGAGGAAGATGCGACAAAGAAGACCTAAGACAGTTGAGCAACTAGAAGCCTGTATTAGACAAGAATGGGACAACATTCCTATTCCTAAACTTGAGCAACTTGTCTCCTCAGTCCCCAGACGTTTGCAGACTGTAATGAAAAGAAGAGGGGATGCCACACAGTGGTAAACGTGGCCTTGTCCCAACTTTTTTGAGATGTGTTGATGCCATGAAATTTAAAATCAACTTATTTTTCCCTTAAAATGATACATTTTCTCAGTTTAAACATTTGATATGTGATCTATGTTGTTTTCTGAATAAAATATTGAAATTTGAAATTTCCACATCATTGCATTCTGTTTTTATTCACAATTTGTACAGTGTCCCAACTTTTTTGGAATCGGGTTTGTATATACATACAAAAACTTTTGTTATATGCAATTAATCGATTTGACAGCACTATTTGTTTTTTTTTTGCTTAGTATTTTCCTCTTGTTTTCCATTAAAGATATCTAAAAATTCTTAAATCAAGATACATTTACTTGTGAACCAAAATTACTGAAAAAATTATCTAAATGAAGTGAGCTTGTGATTAAATGGGAAAAAAAGATTATTTGGTAACACTTTATTTTAAGGCGACGTAGTTACACGTTACTACATGTACTCACTCTAGTAATAACAGTAAATTATGCATAATTATAAGTAACTAAGCCTAAACCAAACCCTAACTGTAACTCTATAGTAAGTACATGAAGTTAATTAATTTTACTTAGTACTTATTTGAGTATGCGTTTATTTGAGAAGCAAAAAGTAATACGTCACCTTAAAATAAAGTGTAACCGATTATTTTTCTTACCTCACAAACCGATATTTTCCTTGTTTTAGCATTAAATCACTATAAATGAACAATAAACAAGACTTAATATCTGCTTCTCAAGTAAATGCATCTTAATTTAAGAATAATTCGATATTTGAACTGGAAAACAAGACAAAATACTGAGTAGTAATCAAACAGTCCCCACTGACTTCCATTGTAGGAAAAAAAATTCTATGGAAGTCAATGGGGTCCATCAACTGTTGGTTACCAACATTCTGCAAAATATCTTCTTTTGTGTTCAGCAGAAGAAAGAAACTCATACAGATTTGGATCAATTTGATTTTGGATCAAAATGTCATTAAATAATAGCCTGACTACGTCAGACTTCCTACTTCCGCTCAATTTCATTTCGCTTCTGTACTCAGTCTGATACAGCGTCAGAGCTTTGTGTTTGCCACCGGTCTGGAAACAGCCGGGCCAATCAACGAACAGAGGGCGGGCTGAGAGCCGTGACGTAGATGCTAAGCGCCGAGTTTTACATTGTAGGTTAGAGAAATCGAAAACCGAAACGACCGCGGAAATGGGAAACGAGACACGGGATGCAAACTTCGGGATGCATTAACTTCGCATAATCTGCAAAAGTCGTTTACAGCCATGTTCACTCCGGTATTTCGCTCACATCATCATGTGTTTACAACAGGTTTACAGTGGAAGTTCAATCATAGATTTGAGTTCGATGCATGATGTCTGTGCTTCGATGCGGCTGTACAGGCGGATAACATACGTCATAACTAAACGTATCTGATTGGCTTACGGGTAACCAATGATTTTAAACTTCAGACAAGCGTCCCCTAGCGAGAGAGAAAACACTTCTCTATTATGCCATTCCAGACTCTGTCTACGAAGCAAAGTGAAGTAGCAGAGTCTGGTATTACCAGGCTAATTAAATAATGGTTACAGTAGCTAATTTAGGCCCGATCAACATTCAGTTCTCCGCCTGTAGTGTTTTCCAGTATTTAAACTCTACAGCAGACCAATAAACAGCCATTAGAAAAGTGTAAGTGACCCTAATACTACAATCCACACAGATAACTGCACACAAACATATATTACAAACAACCTTGAGCTGAAGTTTGCCCAAATCCTGTTTTGATTAAACTCTAAAGCAGTGTGTAATGAACACACAGGTACAGAGAGTCTCTTGCTTAAAGGCATTTCATTTGCAGGCTGTTTCTGTCATGTTGTTTTCTTTGTCATACCTAGTCAAAAATATATTACATATTTCAACCAACTGCTGTTATTACCAACTCCCGAACAAATGAGAGTCAAATTTGTGGTGCCATGTTCAATATTAAGAATCTTCAAAGGACATTCAAGTTATTTTTACATAATTCACAGATTCAAATCAGATATAATATATATCCAACAATATAAACAATCATCCAGCCGATTTGCTATATATTACTTTAAGTGAGAATACTGTTTGAACGCAGGTGAAGCAAGATTTTAATATTATTTTAAATGTCTTTTTACATATGTGTCTAGAAGAAAACCAAATGATCTCGTTTGTAAAGATAAAGGATTTACATTAAAGGGAGTGCTGCTCCTGGACTTTATCAAAAACTCATTCTGACTTGAGAAACACAAAACAGCACCCATTATTGTCTGCTTTAATCCTCGCAGTGCTCTTGTTGGTGTGAAGGAGGACTGCTGTGATCTTTATCCTGAGTGAGTTATCTGACCCTGACGCCCTGTGACCGCTCTGTGTCCGACAGCTCTCAGAGATGAACCTCCTCTGAGCCGCTGCAGAGAGACGGATGATCCAGAGACTGGTACAGACTCTCACGAACAGAAGAGAGACCAGGGAGGAAACACACACACACACACACACACACACACACACACACACACATACACACTACCGTTCAAAAGGGATGTTTTTTTAAATTGATTAAAATTAATACTTTTATTCAGCAAGGATGCATTAAATTGCTCATTTTTGGTAAAACCTTATGAAATAAAATAAAATAAAAATAAAAATTAAGCATACACCATTTATCTTGTTTAACACGTCCATTTTGCCATCATTGCCTATATCCAGCAAAGTAAACCATCAGATTGAAGTGTGATTTTCACAAAACTGAAAAAATTTTGATGTCTTTCCATAAAACAACACCAAATAACCAAATGATATGATTTCATATAATTCATACATTTATTTAGGCTATACCAAAGCACCCATAAAATTAAAAAAAAATCACAGCAAAAAAACATTCAGAATTCACAGTTTATAGTATGTGGAACAGCAAAGTGCTTGTTTACATTTTAGACAAATCAAGTTGCAATACTGAACAGGACCACAAGGAGATGACAAAAAAACCTAAACCAACCGCCTTGACCTGACTGCACATACTACAGTAAAAGAATCCATTCAGAATTACTAAACACTGCAACATACACAGGACAAATCCAAACATTATCCTGAATTTGTGTGAAAACAATGTGAATGTACTGAAATGTGTCTATGCATAAATACAATGCGCGATCAGTGTGTCGAGAGCGCTCATACATTATTTGTTTGCACATCAATATAACGAACTCATGCAATCGTCTTTCCTTTGGTTGCAATCCTCATCCATTAAAACTTTACTAGCGAGACGCTGGTTTGCTTTATCCAGCCGAGAAACACTCTGATATAACAAAGTCCCTTTAAGACAAGTCACTGAAGCTATTGAGGTCTCTTTCAAGTCTTGTGCTTGAACGGACAAATTCACACAAAATTATGTCAACATGCCCATCTTGGGGAATATCCTAGCAAACATAATCGGTTATTTATATTAAGTGAACTTATACACTCGAGAAAGAACGCATAAGTTCAGTATCAGTGTCTTAAAGAGACAGCAGCTCTTGTATTCCTGCTGTCTGAATGTGTTTTTTAGTGTTAAACAACAAAAGACAAGGAAATCACTCATTGCTCACGACTGAATAGTAACTTAATAATGAATAATGATTGATCTTTATATTTAATTTATACAGTGAAGATTATATGCAGTGTTGTTTTACATTTTATTAGCTACTTTATTCAATTTCTGTACCTGAAAACTGGATACATGAAAAACCTGAAAAGCTTAATTTATTTGTATCTTTGCTTTATTGTATTTATTTGTGCTGTTTTATTTTCTTTATTTTTATTTGACAGTAGTTTTTTTTTACCTGAACATAGCACATACCGAACCGTACCGAAACCGTGAGCCTAAAACCGTGATACAAACTGAACCGTGAGTAATCTGAACCGATGCACCCCTAATAATATATATATATATAAACTCCTCCAGTTGGAGTCTAAAGGATGTGTTTTGAGTCTCATTTCATCTATTTTATCTGAGATAAGCGAGTTCCAATGCAAATCCAGGAAACATCCCTCTATCCTGGAAAACACAAACAAATTTCTGGAGATGGGTTTAATGTAACTACGTACTTGGAAAACAACAATAACTCCATGGATAAAGAATTTTACATGTTGTTTTCAAACACAAACTAAGTCCATCCAGTCATGGTCACGGCTTCATCAGAGCTTAAAGATTCAATGCAGCACATTCAGTCAAAACAAATGTGAGCTGCTATTCCACTTAAACACAAAGAGTGAAGTGGCAGCGCTCTCCGGCGGGGTTTCCATGGCGATGGTCAACTATGCCGCACGTCTTGCCCTGCGCTTTCAATCTGCCCAAAAGTACCCAGGATTCAGGCTTCCCGCAAGTGCAGAAATGGGTCACAGCTTCATTAGGGTGGAGCTCCAGAAATCACTTACACTGAAACTCCCAGCAGAACAATGAGACACACTCATCCGAACGGCATGACGACACGCTACTGTTTCATTCATAAGCTAATAATGAGGAACTGTGACAGACAGCTCATTAGGGGCAAACATCATGTTTACTATTGCTCAAGCTAACGGAGTGTGAATCATCCAGACATGAATGATTCCTCCAGTCATGTGTGTTATTTTACTAAGTGATCAGATGCACAATTTTCACCTTCTGGACCAGAAAACAGGCGGAAAAATCCCACAGATAGACATTAGATGAGCCATATCCACCCACAACAAGAAACTAGAAACCACCTAGCAATGCCCTTGCAATCATCCACAACATCTTAGAAACAACCTAGCAATGACCTAGCAACTACCAACAACACCCTACAAGCCACCAAACAATATCCTAGCAACCACCCACAACATCCTAGGAACCACCAAGCAACGCCTTGGCAATCACCCACAACATCCTAAAAACTACCTAGCAATGCCCTAGCAACCATCCACAACACCCTAGAAACCACCAAGCAACACCCTGGCAATCATCCACAATATCCTAGAAACAACCTAGGAATGCCCTAGCAACCACCCACTACACTCTAGAAACAGCCATGCAACGCCCTGGCAATCATCCACAACATCCTAGAAAAAGCCTTGAAATGCCCTAGCAACCACCCACAACGCACTAAAACAGCCTAGCAACACTCTAGCAACCACCAACAACACCCTATAAACCACCAAGCAACGCCCTAGCAATCACCCACAACATCCTAGAAACAGCTTAGGAATGCCTTAGCAACCAACTATAACACCCTATAAATCACCTAGCAACGCCCTAGCAACATCAGGGAAACCAACAACAATACCCAATAAACCCACCAAGCAACACCCTAACAATCGTCCACAACATCCTAGAAACAGCCTAGCAATGCCCTAGCAACCATCCACAACACCCTTGAAACAGCCTAAAAACACCCTAGCAATCATCCTCAGCATCCTAGAAACAGCCTAGCAACCACAACACCATATAAACCACCAAGCAACACCCCAGAAATCATCCACAACATCATAGAAACAGCCTAGCAATGCCCTAGCAACCACCCACAACACCCTTGAAACAGCCTACCAAATGCCCTAGCAACCACCCACAACACCCTAGAAACAGCCTAGCAACCACAACACCATATAAACCACCAAGCAACACCCCAGCAATCATCCACAACATCATAGAAACAGCCTAGCAATGCCCTAGCAACCACCCACAACACCCTTGAAACAGCCTAGCAATGTCCTAGCAACCATCCACAACACCCTTGAAACAGCCTAAAAACACCCTAGCAATCATCTTCAGCATCCAGAAACAGCCTAGCAATGCCCTAGCAACCACCCACAACACCTTTGAAACAGCCTAGCAATGCCCTAGCAACCACCCACAACACCCTTGAAACAGCCTACCAAATGCCCTAGCAACCACCCACAACACCCTAGAAACAGCCTAGCAACCACAACACCATATAAACCACCAAGCAACACCCCAGCAATCGTCCACAACATCATAGAAACAGCCTAGCAATGCCCTAGCAACCACCCACAACACCCTTGAAACAGCCTAGCAATGTCCTAGCAACCATCCACAACACCCTTGAAACAGCCTAAAAACACCCTAGCAATCATCCTCAGCATCCAGAAACAGCCTAGCAATGCCCTAGCAACCACCCACAACACCTTTGAAACAGCCTAGCAATGCCCTAGCAACCACCCACAACACCCTAGAAACAGCCTAGCAACCACAACACCATATAAACCACCAAGCAACACGCTAGCAATCACCCACAACATCCCAAAAACAGTCTAGCAATGCCCCAGCAACCAACAACAACAACCAATAAATCACCTAGCAACGCCCTTGCAACCAACCACAGCATCCTAAACAGCCTAACAGCCTACTTCTTTTCCTATCATCCTAGCATTGTGGTGGTGATGTAGGCTACAGAAAGTTTTCTTTGTAATCCATCCACAAACAATGACACTGTATAAGACACCAATTAAATGATGCATTACTAGAGTTGACATGTTTTCATGCTGTTTTGCCCTCAGCCCGTGTGACAGCAGCTCAGCAGCAGCTGAATGAGTGTTTGTGTGAATGCTGATCGTGTGTGTCTCAGTGAGGGGCTTCTCTGATTATCACTCATTCTGAACGATCTGACGGCCAGCTGGCTGCTCTTGTCCTCAACATGCGCTAATTCACAATTACTGCACCTCTTCTCTTACGACACCACCACTCCAACTCTCTCTCACAGTAAACGCTTCTGCCTACAGGACAAAACAACCTGCCATCTGCAGATGCTGGACTTCATCATGCAGAACTCTGCACAGAGCCACTTGATGCATTGAAGCGTTTAATTACAGGCTATAGAGAACCAAAACAAAACATACATAAAGTCTATTAGTAATATAATGCTGTATATTTGCTGTAAGTCAAGTTGTGACAACAGTGTCCTGTAGTGTGACAATTCTTCTATAATCATACAAAATTTAAGAATATGTTATACATGAACTACCTGTTTTCTACTATAAGCTCGATTCTACACAACTGTTCAGTTTTTTAATGTTTTTGAAAAAAAGTCTCTTCTGCTCAACAAGGCTGCATTTATTTGATCAAACATACAGTAAAAATGGTGAAATATTTTTACAATTTAAAAGAACTGTTTTCTATGTAAATATATTGTAAAATATAATTAATTTTTGTGATCAAAAGCTTAATTTTCAGCATCATTACTCCAGTCTTCAGTGTCACATGATCCTTCAGAAATCATTCTAATACGATGATTTGCTGCTCAAGAAACATTTATTATTATTATCAATGTTGAAAACATCAATGTTGCAAATTTTGTGGAAACGTGATTTTTTTTTAAATAGAAAGTTAAAAAGAAGAGCATTTATTTGAAATACAAATCTTCTGAAACATTATAAATGTCTTTAGCCTGTCATTTTTGATCAATTTAATGCATCCTTGCTGAATAAAAGTATTCATTTCTTTAAAAAAGACCCTAAACTTAACTCACTGAACCCTACACACAGTTTTTCCATTACTCAGATGAGCTTTAGATATGAAATCATAAACATAAAGATGTGTCTTACCCAGTTTGAACATCAGTGACAGCAGAGCTGCTCTTTTATATCGTAAATAAATCCGTCCAAACTCCATGTCCTGAAGTGATGCTCTAAACCTGCGGACACTTGTGTGAATATTCGCACATCATGACCGTGATTTCAGTTCTGTCTGTTATCTGTCTCTCTGGTTCACTTCGCTGCTGGTGTTACTCTCCTGCGGTATGATGGAAAACACGGTGTGGATCTTTCCCAGCGGAATCCTTTATCCTGCTCCTAACAAACTCTGCTGATGCACAATCTGTTAAATCTCCATCTCTGTCTCTTTCTCTCTCACTTTGATTGAACTCCTCCCTCTCTCTCTCTCTCTCTCTCTCTTCAGGAGCAGATGGTCATTACCTCTGACCACTTTTACATGACCTTCAGCACAAATGAGTGTTAGTTTAAGCTAATTCAGCTGTTAAACCTGACAAACCTGAGGTAGTTGACAAAGAGTAGAATGTTTTAATTGTGCACAATTTCATCTAAATCATTATTTAAGTATGAAAGATGAATGAATAATAGCGATGAATAATAATAAAACAATAACAGAAAAAGTTGTTTAAAGTAGTTTTAGATGAAGCTGAACCAAAACCTCAAATATTAAGAGCAATGTTAGTATCATTAAGATGCTAGTATTTTGAATTAGATTTTATTTTTAATATTTTCAGTTTTCATTTTAATTTTAGTTTAATTTGTTCAGTAATTTTTTTATTGTTAATTATAATTTCATGATGTTTGTATGTTAAGATTATGTAATTTTGAATGTTGGGACCCCCTCGAAAACGAGATGTTACATCTCAAGGGGTTTATCCTAAATAAATAAATTTCAAATTATTAATTTTAGTGAGAAATGAGAAATTTTGTGAAAAATTATATATATATTTTTTTTCATTTTATTTCAAGTGAGAAAAATGTTTTCTGTCTTTAGTTTTATTAAAAGGGGACCTATTATGCCCCTTTTACAAGATGTAATCTAAGTCTCTGGTGTCTCCAGAATGTGTCTGTGAAGTTTCAGCTCAAAATACCCCACAGATCATTTATTATAGCTTGTCAAATGTGCCTCTATTTGGGTGTGAGCAAAAACACGCAGTTTTTGTGTGTCCCTTTAAATGCAAATGAGCTGCTGCTCCCGCCCCCTTTCCAGAAGAGGGCGGAGCTTTAACAGCTCAACAACAACAAAGCTGGAGAATCCATAGACAGTAACGCAGCCAAAATGAGGATTGTCAGTAACGGTGTTCAGCCTTACATTGTTCAAACCGGAGTCGACACTGATGGAGAGACTCAGGAAGAAGTTACAACTTTTAGACGTTTCTGAATGGTTAGTGGATAAATTGATGTAGTTGCTGTGGAGTTGATTCAACTCATCCACTAGCATGTGCCGTCATGTTCATCTTTTGTGTTGAATTGACCCTCGTTTGTGAAGCAGTCCGGCGTAAAATGACGGCATTTACAAAAACAACTCTTCCTCTTCTCTAAAGCGGCCCAACATGGCCCCACCCCCATTTTTTGCATGTTCTCGGGGGCGGGGTTTATGTAAATTTTGTGGTTTGTGATGTCACCAACCTGGGAAGACGCTTGTTGTAGTCCTTAAAAAGTGATTTCTGTAAAAGAAAATATCTCCCTTTGCATTGTCGCAACTTTGCAGATGTTGTTGATGCTCAAACCGCAACATTACACACTAACCAAAGACACATTTGAACATTTAAAATAATGCATTTATCTTTATCTTCTAGATGATAACTTGACTGCCACTTACTTACAACTTTATTTTCACATACATGTTTTAAAATTTAGAGTAAAACAAATATAAGATATGATAAAATATATATTCTGAACACAGCTGCTGTCATGTCACCTGCCCGTTTACTCGGATCTATTAGCGTTGACATTAATACAGGTCTGATCCCTCTCATCTGATCCCATAAACACCCACGCTGACACCCAAGAGCAGACGCTGGTTAATTAAACTATTCAGCCGATGGTGTAAAGACAGGTATATTCATTCAACACCACATGCCCGACTCCAATCTGCATTCCTCACGGGACCCTCATTAAACTCCAGCGGGGTTTTCCTCTCTTCAGGATCCTTCTGAAAAAGTTCCAGACATTTTATTCAAATGAGGGAGATTAAGAGCTTTACAACACATTCTTGTGTAAGGTGTTCAACCTGAAATGAACCGTGTTGAAATGTTGTATAATGGAGTTTTACGTCGGCCTAATGCAGCATAAAAACCACATATGAATTCCCGTATGAGGTCACAATGAAAAACATCCGACCTGTATCTGATTTTGCACCACATATGGATCAAATTCCATGTGGTTTGTGCTGTTCACACTGTTATGAACAAAAACGGATCCAAATCGGATTCAGGCCACTTTTGCCTGTGGTCTGAACGAAGCCTGAAGAGTTCATGAAAACTGTCAGTCCACTTTCATTGAAGCTGCAAAAATCCTTTTGGTGGTTGGATTGTAATTTAACATTAGCTACATATGGGAAAAATGTAATTATTAAATCATTGAATAGAATATGTATAAGCTGTCCTTTAAGAAAGCAATCCTGTGTAACTGACAGTGTGAAGAGTGTTGTAATAATGAACAACTCACTCAGAGTGTTGTAATAATGAACATCTCACTCAGCTCTACATCTGACTAATATCATTATTATTACAGCATGAACTTTAATTAAAGGATAAAGCAGCAGTCAGCAGATAATGAAGCCCTGATGATGAGTGAAAACACACACACACACACACACACACACACACACACATACATACACACACACACACACACACTTGACCAGATCACCGTTAGGAGTGACCGCAGAAAGACATCGAGAAAGACATTGAGCCATCAGGATTTTATCAGCCTCAGAGAACTTCATATTTACCAAAATAAGACATCTTTTGAGCTGTATAACATCAGCAACAATCACTTTATCAGCAGCCTATTTCTTTTTCTGCATATTATCTTGCCAATTAACATTGTAAAGCCTGAATAGCCAGAAAAATTGATTTTTTTCTTCTTCAGTGGAATAGTTTTAGATTTGACCATTTAAAAAAATAATAATTCAAAGTTTTCACTTGTGTTTTTGTTTGGTATCATATTTACCACAGCAGGCTTTTATTGCTCATATAGCATGATATAGAGGGAAAAAACAGCTCAAATTTATTCAGAGGCCAAAACTGAGCAAAAATATGAAATTTGGTGCAGATGCTGATATTTATATGGCTAAAACGCAAGATGAAATTCTGATGCTTGTAATGTAAATCAGTGAGATATTTATATCAGTATAGCAGATACTTGCATAAAATGCATATAAATATTAATATGTGCCAATAATGTCATAGTAAGTTGATATTTAAATGCTTAGTTTTATAAACAAAGCTCTGTAGTTTTGAAACATATAATAAAATGCAATACAATGATGATTGAGAGATGAACAAATAAACCTTCCTCAAAAGCCTGATGATCATATTTGATACTAACATATAACATATTTTTAACATTATTCTGGTCTGGATAATCAAGTAACCTATAAAGTCTCTTCAGTCCAGTAAGTGTTCATCTTGAAATGTTACTAACAATATCAAAGTTATTCTAACATTCAATTTATAAAAATTGGTAAAGATTTGACAGCAGAAAGGCATGAGCTGAAGTATAATTACACTAAAAGACTTTTACTTGATAAAAAAAAGTCTAAATTATCAATCAGATGACAGAAATCATGAAGTTGATTTGATCACTTGGCCTTAGAAATTTGTGTATCAAATATGATACAGTGGCTTTAAAATACGGAAGAGGATTAGGGCCAAGCAATAATAAAAAATTAAAACCATCTCGAGATTAAAGTTGTTAAATTTTGAGAAAAAAGTCGAAATAAAATGTCGAGAATAAACTTGTTGAATTACGAGGAAAATGTCATTAAATTTCGAGAAAAAAGTCGAGATAAAATGTTGAGAATAAACTCGTTAAATTACGAGAAAAAAAGTTGTTAAATTACAAGAATAAATTTGTTAAATTATGAGAAAAAAAGTCAAAATAAAATGTTGAGAATAAACTCATTAAATTACGAGAAAAAAACTTGTTAAATTTCGAGAAAAAAGTCGAGATAAAATGTTGAGAATAAACTCGTTAAATTACGAGAAAAAAAGTTGTTAAATTACAAGAATAAATTTGTTAAATTATGAGAAAAAAAGTCAAAATAAAATGTTGAGAATAAACTCATTAATTTACGAGAAAAAAACTTGTTAAATTTCGAGAAAAAAGTCGAGATAAAATGTTGAGAATAAACTCGTTAAATTACGAGAAAAAAACTCGTTAAATTTCGAGAAAAAAGTCGAGATAAAATGTTGAGAATAAACTCATTAAATTACGAGAAAAAAACTCGTTAAATTACGAGAAAAAAGTCGAGATAAAATGTTGAGAATAAACTCGTTAAATTACAAGAATAAATTTGTTAAATTATGAGAAAAAAGTCAAAATAAAATGTTGAGAATAAACTCATTAAATTACGAGAAAAAAACTTGTTAAATTTCGAGATAAAAGTCGAGATAAAATGTTGAGAATAAACTCGTTAAATTACGAGAAAAAACGTGTTAAATTTCGAGAAAAAAGTCAAGATAAAATGTTGAGAATAAACTCGTTAAATTACGAGGAAAATGTCATTAAATTTCGAGAAAAAAGTCGAGATAAAATGTTGAGAATAAACTCGTTAAATTACGAGAAAAAACTTGTTAAATTACGAGAAAAAAACTCGTTAAATTTCGAGAAAAAAGTTGAGATAAAATGTTGAGAATAAACTCGTTAAATTACGAGAAAAAAGTTGTTAAATTACAAGAATAAATTTGTTAAATTATGAGAAAAAAAGTCAAAATAAAATGTTGAGAATAAACTCATTAAATTACGAGAAAAAAACTTGTTAAATTTCGAGAAAAAAGTCGAGATAAAATGTTGAGAATAAACTCGTTAAATTACGAGAAAAAAACTCGTTAAATTCCGAGAAAAAAAGTCGAGATAAAATGTTGAGAATAAACTCGTTAAATTACGAGAGAAAAGTTGTTAAATTACAAGAATAAATTTGTTAAATTATGAGAAAAAAAGTCAAAATAAAATGTTGAGAATAAACTCGTTAAATTACGAGAAAAAAACTCGTTAAATTTCGAGAAAAAAGTCGAGATAAAATGTTGAGAATAAAGTCATTACGAGGAAAAAGTCGTTAAATTACGAAAACAAATTTGTTAAATTATGAGAAAAATGTCGTTAAATTTCGAGAAAAAAGTCGATAAAATGTTGAGAATAAAGTCAGAATTTAACGAGTTTATTCTCAACATTTTATCTCGACTTTTTTCTCGTAATTTAACAACATTTTTCTCATAATTTAACGAATTTGTTCTCGTAATTTAACGAATTTGTTCTCGTAATTTAACGAATTTGTTCTCGTAATTTAACGAATTTGTTCTCGTAATTTAATGACTTTTTTCTTGTAATTTAATGACTTTATTCTCAACATTTTATCTCGATTTTTTTCTCGAAATTTAACGAGTTTATTCTCAACATTTTATCTAGACTTTTTTCTCAAAATTAAACAAGTTTTTTCTCGAAATTTAACAACTTAAATCTCGAGATGGCTTTATTTTTTTATTATCGCTTGGCCCTAATCCTCTTCCGTATTAAAAGGTTAAACATGATTTTATGAAGGTTTGAGACATTTACAAAACCATATAGTGTCTCAGAGATCATCGCAGGTCCCTCTGGAAAGATCTGCACTTAAAATACACTGAAAGAAAAGTTGCCTTTAAAATCTTAAACTTTTTACTTGCCATTTCTTTGTAATTATTTGTGAAATTTACTAGGAATTTCTGAGTGAGAATTGTTTTAATGTATAGCAGAGACTCACAAAGAAGACTATAGAGGCTTTGGAATATAATCTAATGATATTATTTGGCTAAAAATTGCTTAATCTATATAAATAAATATGTCACTATATTTCTATTTATAAGGAACTATTTCAGACCGTTTTCAATAGATTTCCCCTGTAACACTTTACAATAAGTAAATTTTCAGTTCATTATGTAAAGACCAGAACAATGAAAACATCTTTCCGCAGTTTAAACTGGCTCTTATCTCGTCTGCTCAGCAGATTTATCTTGTTTCTTAAACCCCCAGATGTAACAACAATCTCATCCCACATGAACGTCAGTCTGAAGGAATTCCACGGTGTGGATGTTTCACCTCATTCAACATCCCTGAAGTTTTTCCCTCCACTTTTATGACACAGCATAAGCATTTGTGAACCAAAACAGAATCACTATGAACTCAACATTTACATCCAATCACTGATGCATCAAAATATGAGATAAAACAGCCAGTGCAGTTAACAGTTGTTATTTTTCTGACCCCATTGGCAGATATTTTTCCTGGTTTTAAGCACAAACTTCATTTTTCATTAAACAAGACTTTAATATCTTCAGTCATTTTACTTCTCCAGTAAATGTGTCTTGATTTAAGAATATTTTGACTTGTTTTCCAACACAAATAGCTAAGA
Organism: Megalobrama amblycephala; assembly: GCF_018812025.1. Lineage (NCBI taxonomy): Eukaryota > Metazoa > Chordata > Actinopteri > Cypriniformes > Xenocyprididae > Megalobrama > Megalobrama amblycephala. The sequence goes on along the minus strand of NC_063055.1, from coordinate 2,808,381 downwards.
AAATTTTTTACAGTGTGTGTATTACCATGTGTTTTGTGTTTATGACATGGTGTACCTTCTATATATTAATATTTATCTCAGCTTGTGAAATAAGCTACTTGTGATGAACTTTGATTCATCATGTGACTTTCTCTTTACCACATGTGTTATTATGGTGCTTGTCAGTATATCATAAAGGTGCAAAACAGATTTTAGTGCTTTGGCAGGTGTAAATATGAATCAGTTAATATACAGTTCAGTTCATATAATCTAAAATGTTGCTACTGTATTGTTCTGCTTTAATAACAGGGGCAATTAACGAATCTTCTTTGGTTGAAGAAATCAACAAAAAAAGAGGTTTAACCGGCATAATCTGATTACCTCAAAAAGCACCAAAAGGAGCCGAATCATCCGTTCACAATGAACAGCAGGTCCATAGAGGAGGACAGCATGGTGGTTGTGTGTGACTTTTCTTTACCAATTTCAAGCTAAAATGAGGAGATGAACTGACTCATGATGTGTCATGATGAGTGTTTTGAGATCATATGCTGGAGTTTATTCTGCTCCAGGTTTAATAATCTCTGAGTCAGAGTCTGACGGTGTTTCATACGGACGCTCGGCTCCGAGTCAGAGCAGAAATATGGGCACCTGATTGAGGGAGACACACAGAAACCTGGAGATCAGAGTAAATCAGCTCAGTGTTCTGATCCACTCAAGAAAAGGATCTATCTGGACCAGTGTTCATTTTGACAGCAAATTTTGATTTAGTTTTAGTCATAGTCTTTTGACTAAAATGCCATTTAGTTTTAGTCATTGGAAACTGTTTCCAATGTATATCATAAGATTTTAGTCGACTAAATCGACAGTAGATTAAGGGCCGGTTTCACAGACAGGGCTTAGGCTAAGCCAGGATTAAGCTTCATTTCAGTTAGGGTATTTAACTGTTAACTGTCACGGGCCCACCGGTGGGCCCACAGCCATTACATATTTAAAACAGTAATATTCTATACTAAACCTAAACTAATCTTGACAAACTATATATCATTTGAAAGCTTAGAATCTCTAGTTTTCATATTTGACATATCACATATCACAGAAGAGCAGTAATTTATCAATTTGCAAGAAGCATATTTTCATACTCATAAGGCATGTTCAGAACTTTATTTTGAAATAGCGATGAACATGAAAAACCATTAAAGATTGGTTGAAACATGTTTGTTTTCATGCCAAGAGTTCAAAAGATAACATCCATTCAATTTTATGAGAAAAAAAAGGTCTGAAAATGTTTTTAATAAAAAAAAACATTTATGATTGTGGCGGCGATCTATAACCCCCATACATGTTTGTTTTTATGTTTATTAGAGGCTGAATTCATATCAAATTCTGCCAGACTTCCCATACTACTTCTATATAGGATGTCTACTTCATAAATTGTATGAAAATAATGGAAATATATGGTTCAGATCACTCAAGCCATATATGGAAATGGAGGCGCCTTTATATGGTCAGTAATGGAGCTTGGTTGTCATCTAGTGAAAAACGGTGGTACTGCGCCCAAACAAAATCTTACTGAAAGCTCATTTTTTGAGATATCAACCTGAAATTTGGAACACATTTTGGCTTTGATTTCCTTGCAGTTTTAGAGTAAAACTTGTTTTGTAAAATATATATTTTATATAAAATATCAAATATTATATTTTTACATTTTACATTTTCATAAACTTAAACTTTTATAGCTTTTTGTCTGTTTCATTTACATAAGTTATTTCACTTCTACAATAATCTGCCAAATTTCATCTTTAAACAAGACCAGCCTTATGTCTATACACCAAAGTGTTCTTGAATTACAACCATTTAAGTTTGGATAGTGCATTTTCTTCTCTAAAAAGAAAAAAGTGGGGGTGACAGTTAACAGGTTAAAGGGATAGTTTGCCCAAAAATGAAAATTTGATGTTTATCTGCTTACCCCCAGGGCATCCAAGATGTAGGTGACTTTGTTTCTTTAGAAGAACACAAATTATGATTTTTAACTACAACCGTCATGGTCTGTCAGTCGTATAATGCGTGTCAATGGGAACTCCATCTATAAGAGTAAAAAAAAAAACATGCATAGACAAATCCAAATTAAACCCTGCGGCTCGTGACGGCACATTGATGTCCTAAGACACGAAACGATCGGTTTGTGTGAGAAACTGAATAGTATTTATATCATTTTTTACCTCTAAAACACCACTATGTCCTTGAGCATCCAGTTAGTGAGGTCAGAAAACACGTTCTGGTGATGGAAGCGATCTCTCGCGCTTTGCTTCAATGAGTGCAAAACATCACTTCCGTTGTCAGAGCGCGTTCAGACCTCACTAACCGAATGTGAACACACACAAACTTTCTCGTCATAGTTGTGAATTTGCCCATCACAGGCATCAGACGCGCGTCTCCTCACAGATTGTTTGTGTGTGACAGACAGATGGATTCCCGCTGCTGTTTTGACTCCTTTATATATTTTATAAGCTGGCCAAAATACCATCATATGCTGTCTACGCACACACAACAAGCGCATTTATTTCAGCACACAGCATTGTTTTGGATGTTCGGTAAGTTCGGTCTCAAAAAAAGCAATAAAATCCGACCAATCACGTTGTGAATGTATCCCTATGCCTTAAGGTTCGGTGATAAAATTGCCAATCTGAACGCTAAACGGACCAGGACTAAATGTTGGTTTTTTTTTTTTTCTTTTTTGGTCCGGACTAAATAAACCAAACGAACTGAACTACAAGTGTGAATGCACCCTAACTTTGCAACATTTACTGTTATTGAAAACAACCGAATTAAAAATATTGAATTGAGCTGAATAATGACACTTATCTTCTGTAGATCTACTTTACAGCTGAATTTGTTTCATAATTGATGAATTTTACAAAATTATCACTGTTATTTTCCTGTTTATTACTGTGAAGCTGCTTTGAAACTATTGTATAAAGCGGAGGTTACAATTTTACCAACATATTCATATTTTAACACAATTGACTTTAAAACATAATTATTTACTTCAAGAAAAAAAACTGCAATGAAACAATTAATTGGAGAGTCAGTCTTTTCTCACCCTCATGTTGTTCTGAAAGCAGTTGACTTTCTTTCCACTGTGGGAAACAAATTTTTATAATGTATATCATTCACTCAAACTCTTATTAAACCATGTTTACCTGTTGCACGAGTCTCTTCACGCTGGTGTGATTCAGTAAACAACATCCCCAACAGATCTGCAACAATGTAGGAGACGATCACAACTCAAGCTCACAATATTATAAAAGACAGACTAATGGAGCAAGCAATGCATTCATCAGCATTGCACACAGACTTTATGTGTGTGTGCATATCACAATTGTGTGCATATAATAGACATCCTGCAGGGATGAACTGTCTTGAATTAGAAGTGACACTTTAATAACAAATCACCACCACAGCATTCCAAAGTCTTCATTTTAACCAGTCTAGGCAACAGTGCATTAAAGGAAGCATTAATCATTCGGGCTAATTAGCGCCCCCTGTTGGTAAATGTTAGTCACTGCACTACAGCACTTGTGGGCGTTTGGTTGTAAAGCAAGAGATTCTGGTATACAGATGTTTTCTAATTTAAATAAATGCTGTTCTTTTTAACTTTTTATTTAGCAATGAATCCTGGATAAAGTATCACAGACTCTAAGAAAAAAACATTAAGCAGTAAAACTGTTTCCAACATTGATAATAAATTAGCAGAATTATTAGAATGATTTCTGAAGGATCATGTGACACTGAAGACTGGAGTAATTCAGCTTTGATCACAGGATATAAATTACATTTTAACATTTATTCAAATAGAAAACAGTTATTTTAAATTGTAATAATATTTCACAATATTACTGTTTCTGTATTTTGGATAAAATAAATGCAGCCTTTATTATAAGAGACTTCTTTCAAAAACATTAAAAATAGTAATGTGACTTTTGACCGGAACTGCATGTGTATGTATATGTATGTATGTATGTATGCATGCATGCATATATGCATATATGCATATATATATATATATATATATATATATATATATATATATATATATATATATATATATATATATATATATATATATATATATATAAAAATATATATATATATATAAAATATATATATATATATAAATATATATATATATATAAAAATATATATATATATAAAAATATATATATATATATATATATATATATATATAAATATATATATATATATATATATATATATTTATACACACATATTACATTATTTTCTGCATGACATTTGTTTACAATAACAGATCAACACGTGCAGGTATGCTCACAAGGACACTCATAAACACGCGAGCACACAGCATCAGTCGTCAATTATTAAACAAACATGATCCTGTTCAGAGAGAGAGAGAGAGAGAGAGGCCACAGCCATTTCACACATGCACGTCTCACCCTGAACATCAACACACTCCCGCTGGATTTTTCCCAAAGGATTATTCTGCTTCCTGATGAACTCTGACCGTCGCTGATGGACACAGGTAAATGACCAGACTTTATCATTTACTCTTTCAGACCTGATCAAATTCAGGAAAACTTCTGTTCGTCGTCACATCAGAACTCTGAGGAGGTTGGAAAGCGTCCAAGAGCGTTGGTAGTTGCGTAAATCCGTCTGTTTATAAAACACACGGACGTGATGAGAAGGAAAACAAGAGTTTTGATAAGAGATCTGCTTTGTTTGAGCATGTCAAACAATTATGAAGTACATTTTATGAAACAAAAATATTAAAGGTAACCTACAAATGATATTTTACAATAATTTGTTAACATTAACTATAAGCACTATATTATTACAGCATTTATTAACCTTTATCAATGTTAGTTTATAAAAATACAATTGTTCATTCTCATGTTAGTTCACAGTGCATTAACTAATTAACTAGCCGAGAATAAGAGCCTCAATGAGGTTTGACCAGCATTTAGAGATCACGCTATCAACCTAAATGAAATAGTTCTTCATTTGAAGAATAAAAATGGGTCACCAGAGAGTGTCTCACCTGAAGGGTTTGTATATCAGGACTGAATAATTCATGGGCTGTTTTGGAGGTGAAGGTTTCTCCTCGAGCTAAGTTTCCTGAAGGCCGAGACTGAGGTTTCAAATAACTCTCTCTCTCAGGTGGATTACTACAGGTGATGAGTGTAGCAGCACCTAAACAAAAGGACGAGAATTACTAGATTTGTGCATTTTCTAAAGAAAACAAAGCATTCTTGTGCATTCCTCAAGCATTTGAGTCAGAATTTGACATGTTGGGCAGCTGAAAGTAAAGTTTGGGGGGTTTTTTTGGAAGCAATTATTACTTTTATTCATCAAAGATACATTAAAGTAATCAAAAGTTACCATAAAGACAAAAAGATTTCTATTTCAAATAAATGCTGTTCTTTTGAACCGTCTATTCATCAAATATTCCTAAAAAATAAAATGTATCACGGTTTCCACAAAAATAAGAAAATAAGAACAGTTTTCAGCATTGATAATAATGTTGGAAACACTTTCCAGTAAGATCTCATTTGTTAACATTAGTTTATGCATTAGCAAATATAAACTAGCAATGAATAATATATTTTAAGCATTTATTAATCTTTGTGAACAGTTAGGAAAAATGTTGAAATTAAAGATTAATAAATGCCGTAGAAGTATTGTGCATTGTTGGTTCATGTTAACTAATATTTTTAACTAATGTTAACAATTGAAATTCTTACCGAAATGTTTCTTGAGCAACAGATTTTCATATTAGAATGATTTCTGAAGGATCATGTGACACTGAAGACTGGAGTAATGATGCTGAAAATTCAGCTTTGATTACATGAGTTTGTTACATTTTAAGATATATTCACATTAAAAAACAGCTATAGTAATATTTCACTGTTTTTAACTGTATTTTTAACAAATAAATGCAGCTTTGGCGAGTATGCATTTAAAAAAATGCTAGGTTGAAAATGGACAAACCCAGGGGTTAGGTTGTTTTAACCCAGTGATTGGGTTAAATGTTTGGCCAACGCGCTGGGCAGTTTATTTATCTCAACTATTGTTTAAAAATGACTATTTCTGGCTTAAAATGAACCCAAAATATGTTTATTAATAATAATTAAACAATAAACATTTATTAAATTGCTTATTAATAAATGTTCACCTTTTGATTATTATTGTTGATAATTTCCAACCTATTTTGGTTCATTTTAAGCAAGAAATACAGTCATTTTTAAACAATAGTTGAGTTAAATAAAACTGCCCAGCAGGTTGGTCAAACATTTAACCCAACCGCTGGGTTTGTCCATTTTTAACCCAACTTGGGTTGATTTTAACCCAGCATTTTTTAGACTGTGAGAGACTTAAAAAAAAAAAAAAAAATCTTATTGAGCCCAAAGTTTCGGACAGTAGTGTATTTTAAAATAAATCTGAAAACAACATCACATTTAACCTTCCATCTGTCTCTTCCGTTCATCAGCCACTCCTCCGAACTTCCCCGATGATCCAAGACGGTTTCATCAAAGGCCTCCTGATTCATCTGCAAAGAGAGAGCCCTCGATCTTACCCAGCGTTCCAGCATACGACTCGGTCAGCATCCTTACCACCGGCCCAACAAACGACACGGACAGCATCCAGACGGGCCACCCGGTGACCGACGGTGACAGCATCCAAACGGCCCATCCCGCGTACGACACGGACAGCAACCAAACGGCCCATATGGCATACGAGACAGACAGCAACCGGACGCTGAACCCAGCATTCGACACGGACAGCACACACACCCTCCACCCTGCGTACACGCTGGACAGGGTGACCATGGAGGGAGTCCCGGGGCCTCCTGGAGGTGACGGTCCAGCCACCAGCATCTCAATGAATCCACCACCATACAGCCCACCAGATCCTAAAACAGCCGGCCTCATGTTCCCGTCACCGATGATGCATTACCCCAACCACCCCGTCATCACCTGTCAACCTGGAGCCAATCCGCCGGCTTTCTACCAGCCCTCCTTCCTCCCGCCGTCCACCTACCCATCCTACACTATAGTAAGATCACGGTTTTATCTCTAAACTTATGAACTCATAAAGTTAAAGCTGATTAACTCTAGTCATGTGACCCAAAACACGCAAAATATATTTAGGCCTAAATTTAAGATTTAGGTATTTGAATTGCATATAAAATTCCCATCCATTTGAATTACATAGTTTTAACATAAACTAATAAACTTAATGTGATGCATATTTGGCATTCATACATAAAAAAATATCATGGCATAGTTTATTATTAACTATTAGCATCTATTTGATCTTATTTAAATCATATTTTCTTAAAATGCATTTATTCAAATTGCTTAGAATCAGCATAAATCTGTTAAAAATAAAACTATTACATTTATTCAGTTAAAAAGTATGAACATTGTTAAATATGGCTTCCACAAACCAACATTCAAATAGTTAAAATGTATGAGATTGAAAAAAACTGATTTATTGATGAAAATTATATAAACTTGGTTATTGTGCATTTAAAATGCATTCAGTTTATTAGTACTATTACAGAAATCTGACCTGTTTCATTTTATGTATGACTGACAAATATGCATCACATTAAAGGGTTAGTTCACCCAAAGATGAAAATTTTCATTCACCCTCATGTCGTTCCAAACCCGTAAGACCTTGTTCATCTTCAGAACACAAATTAAGATATTTTTAATGAAATCCAATTCCAAAGAAAGCAACAAAATTACTGTCATTCAAGGTCCAGAAAAGTAGTAATAACATTGTTAAAATAGTCCATGTGACTACAATGGTTCAACCTTAATGTTATGAAGCGGCAAAAATACAAAAAAAAAACGACTTTATTCAACAATATCTTCTCTTCTGTGTCATTCTTGTATGCTATTGATGTTCAGTTCTTCCAGGTCCTACATCAGAATGCAGACTCATTATTGGCTGACACTGTTCATGTGAGCAGCAGGATGCATGCGTGTGATGCTGACGCAGGAGCTGGCCAATAATCGGCATTCTGACATAGAACCTGGAAGCGCTAAACGTGAACAGCGTACAAGAATCGCTCAATTAGAATCGTTATTGGTATCAGCAGATATTTGGAATAATCGATTGTCGCATCAGCCGATATCATTCTGAATAATCAGTTATTGGCAGATATCAATCTGAATAAACTGTTATCGGTATTGGCAGATATAATTCTGAATAATCATCAGACTCAGATATCATTCTGAATAATCGGTTATCGGCAGATATTCCGAACAATCGGTTACCGGTAGATATTCAGAACAATCGGTTACCGGTATCGACAGATATCATTCTAAATAATCGGTTATCGGCAGATATTATGAATAATCAGTTATCGTTATCGGAAGATATTCTGAATAATTGGTTATTGGTAACGGCAGATTTCATTCGGAATAATCGGTTATCAGCAGTTATTCTGAATAACTGATTATCGTAACGGCAGATTTCATTCAGAAATATCGGTTATCGGCAGATATAATTCTGAATCATTATCGGCAGATATTCTGAACAATCGGTTACCGGTATCTGCAGATATCATTCTGTATAATCGGTTATCTGCAGATATCATTCTGAATAATCGGTTATCTGCAGATATCATTCTGAATAATCGGTTATCTGCAGATTTCATTCTGAATAATCGGTTATCTGCAGATATCATTCTGAATAATCATTAATCGGCAGATATTCTGAGCAATCGGTTACCAGTATCTGCAGATATCATTCTGAATAATCGGTTATCTGCAGATTTCATTCTGAATAATCGGTTATCTGCAGATATCATTCTGAATAATCGGTTATCTGCAGATTTCATTCTGAATAATCGGTTATCTGCAGATATCATTCTGAATAATCGGTTATCTGCAGATATCATTCTGAATAATCATTATCGGCAGATATTCAGAACAATCGGTTACCGGTATCTGCAGATATCATTCTGAATAATCGGTTATCTGCAGATTTCATTCTGAATAATCATTATCGGCAGATATTCAGAACAATCGGTTACCGGTATCTGCAGATATCATTCTGAATAATCGGTTATCTGCAGATTTCATTCTGAATAATCGGTTATCTGCAGATTTCATTCTGAATAATCATTATCGGCAGATATTCTGAGCAATCAGTTACCGGTATCTGCAGATTTCATTCTGAATAATCATTATCGGCAGATATTCTGAGCAATCGGTTACCGGTATCTGCAGATATCATTCTGAATAATCGGTTATCTGCAGATTTCATTCTGAATAATCGGTTATCTGCAGATATCATTCTGAATAATCATTATCGGCAGATATTCTGAGCAATCGGTTACCGGTATCTGCAGATATCATTCTGAATAATCGGTTATCTGCAGATATCATTCTGAATAATCATTATCGGCAGATATTCTGAACAATCGGTTACCGGTATCTGCAGATATCATTCTGAATAATCGGTTATCTGCAGATATCATTCTGAGTAATTGGTTATCGGCAGATATCATTCTGAGTAATCGGTTATCTGCAGATATCATTCTGAATAATCGGTTATCTGCAGATATCATTCTGAATAATCATTATCGGCAGATATTCTGAGCAATCGGTCACCGGTATCTGCAGATATCATTCTGACTAATCGGTTATCTGCAGATATCATTCTGAATAATCAATATCGGCAGATATTCTGAGCAATCGGTTACCGGTATCTGCAGATATAATTCTGAATAATCGGTTATCTGCAGATATCATTCTGAATAATCGGTTATCGGCAGATATCATTCTGAATAATCGGTTATCGGCAGATATCATTCTGAGTAATCGGTTATCGGCAGATATCATTCTGAGTAATCGGTTATCGGCAGATATCATTCTGAGTAATGATAATCGGTTATCGGCAGATATCATTCTGAGTAATCGGTTATCGGCAGATATCATTCTGAGTAATCGGTTATCGGCAGATATCATTCTGAATAATTGAGTAATCGGTTATCGGCAGATATCATTCTGAATAATCGGTTATCGGCAGATATCATTCTGAATAATTGGTTATCGGCAGATATCATTCTGAGTAATCGGTTATCTGCAGATATCATTCTGAATAATCGGTTACCTGCAGATAACATTCTGACTAATCGGTTATCGGCAGATATCATTCTGAATAATCGGTTATCTGCAGATATCATTCTGAATAATCATTATCGGCAGATATTCTGAATAAACAGTTATCATATCGGCTGAGAAATTTAGTACGGGTGTTTAGTATGGTATAATCTCTACATGAATTGTGTTTATCACGTAATACTAAATGAATAAAACCACAAGAGTTCATCTTTTATCATTGTCTAGCTAACATTTTACAGTAATTTTCCATTTGTTAACATGAACTAACAATAAAAATACATTTAAAGCATTTATTAATCTTAATGTAATTTCAACATTTACTACTACATTATTAAAATCAAACGTTTATCTGTTAATGTTATTTTATAATGAGCAGTTGTATTTTTATTAGAGATTAATAAATTACTGTAACAAATGTATTGTTCGTTAATGCACTGACTAACATTAACTAATGGATCTTATTGTAAAGTGTTACTGTTGTCTCTTAACAAAATCTTGGTAACCTTTTACATTAAGGTTCATTAGTTAAACATTAATGTGTGTGTGTCACTTGGATGGGTGAAATGCAGAGCACAAATTCCAAGTATGGGACACCATACTTGGCTACACATCACATCACTTTAAATTCAGATTATTCTTGGTTATAAGTAAACCATGAGTCACTTTGGATAAAAAGCATCAACCAAATAACTAATGATTACATTGTAGGTCTGAAGCTTGAGGTCTAGTTATTGGTTATTCTTACTGTTTGGATCTAAATGTCTAAAACTTGATTTCAGTACATGAACGGGCCGCCACTGGGAGAGGAGCAGCCGGCCTTACCGAAAGACTATCTGGTCGAGTCTCTGCTGGTGACCATCTTCTGCTGTCTCATGAGCGGCCTCGTCGCAGTCATGTACTCGTATGAAGTGAGCACCTGAAAGACAACGCATGAATACAAATACAAATACAAATGATAATCATTAATCCTGACCTCTGACCTCTCTGCAGACGCGAGCAGCGTTGACCAGGGGTGATATCCGTGAAGCTGAGAAAACATCCCAGAAGGCTCGTCTGCTTGTCATGTTCAGTTTGATGTTCGGCATATTTGTTTTTGTGGGCTGGATTATTTATGTAGTGATAGTGCTCTGTGCATAGAAACTACTGACAGATAAAACAGTTATGTACACTACCGTTCAAAAGTTTGGAGTTGGCAAAAATGTATAATGTTTTTGAAAGATGTCTCTTCTGCTACCAAAGCGGTGTTTATTTGATCAAAAATACAATAAAAACAGTGAAATATTATTACAATTTAGGGTTAATATAACTGCTTTCTATTTGAATATATTGTAAAATGTAATTTATTTCTGTGATCTGAATTTTCAGCATAAATTTTCCAGTCTTCAGTGTCACAAAATCCTCAAGAAATCATTCTAATATGCTGATTTGCTGCTCAAGAAACATTTATGATTATTAATAATGTTGAAAACAATCATACTTTTGTTGAAAACATGATACATTTTATTTTTCGGGATTCTCTGATAAATAGAAAGTGCATTTATTTGAAATAGAAATGTTTGTAACATCATAAACGTCTTTGTCACTTTTGATGCATTCTTGCTGAATAAAAGTATTTTCCTTTAAAAAAATAACCTTACTGCCCCCAAGCTTTTGAACGATAGTGTAATTGCTGTGAAGAAACTAGTTTTACAGCATGCAGATTGTTTAAAGGCGTCACTTCTCATTCTTTACTATTATTCTAAAATGTGGAAAATAGTAATAAATCAAGTCATTACAATTCTGAAATAACACAAATGGAATTATGGGAATTGCATACCAATCAAAACATCTGTCCAGACTTTTGACTGTTTGTGTACAATATGCAGCAAATACAGAAAACTGAAACTCCTGTATATAGAAGGGATACTCATATTAAAAGCCTGTAAAAGTTGTGAGCTATTTAAACACTAAAGTCTTACATTGTAAAAAGATTCACCCCTGACTTCATTGAATCAAAGAATATCATATTATAGCATTTCATTTTTCAGAAGGAAATCATTGATAGAGTTTGTATTTACATTCAAAGGTCTTAAAGTATTGACTACCACCTCGGATTATGGCACTTGTTCCTTGTATCTCGGAAATGAAAGACCTTCCTGTCACCGGTAAAAAACCTTGTGCCTTTGTTGACTTTGTTAAGTAAAGACTACCATCATCTACAATTGCTAACAAACAGAATTATGTGTACAGTCTCTAAATATTTGTAATAAGCACTATTGTGTGAAGCTGCATCCTGCATCATTCAATAAAAAAGCTATTCATGTGTATAAATTATCATTGAAGACCTTGAAAGAGATATATATAATCAATAAAATGACTTTTATTACATTATTAAGCCTGATTCTCTCAGCATGTTTTGGAGAGCCTGCATTAAATACAATGAATAGCAAAAGAAAGCTGGAAAAACAAGAAGTGACCAACAGAGGGCGTCACTGCAGCTTATATGGTTTTTGGCTTATATGGGTTGACAATTATACATAAACCACAACAATTTACAATAAAATAAAACAATAAAAACATCAGATGTAAAATAATACAATAAATACTGAACATTGAACAATATCTAAATAACGTCACAATGTTTAGCTGCACTTTGGCACTAAAAAATAAATAAACAGGAAGTAAGCTATAAAGCCAAACTCAATCAATTAAAATGAATTTAAAATAAATACATTAATAGGCGTCATATAAGAGTGTTGTGCACTGCAGTGAGTTCATGATGGCATAAATAAATCAAGTATCAATTAACACACAGAGCAACCTTGGGTTTCAGAAACAAGAAATAAATAAATAATAATATTATTATAATTACATCAGTCAGAATAGTTGGAATGTGGCAACAGCACATTTCAAAACAATAATAGTTACAATAAATAATGTCAAATTGGGCCTTAAAATGGAGATACTAAATTTGTTTACATTTTGTCTAATTAAAAGAGATTAAAAAAAGATACTTAAGTGGCACTTACAGCAGTAAATCTTCCGAGCAGATATTAGTGCACGGTCTTCCTCATGCGTGAAAAACAAGTTTTGCCGAAGAAGAATTTAAGGCTTGAGCTCAACATTCAAATTCTGGACACTGAATCGAATATTTTTAACAGCGATGCTGCTGTAGGCGTTATTTGCAGTGATCAACGCTGAGCTTGTTACATTATGTCTGTCTGTATGAGACGTGGTTAAGGCTGTTTAAAGGGATAGTTCACTCAAAAATGAAAATTATCCCATGATTTACTCACCCTCAAGCCATCCTAGATGTATACGACTATCTTCTTTCAGACGAACACAATCGGAGATAAAATAGTGAATAGTGAATGGGGGGTGAGATTTTGAAGCCCCCCAAAAAAATGCATCCATCCATCATGAAAATAACCCATATGGCTCCAGGGGGTTAATAAAGGTGAAATCCTCTGACATTTCTCTTTAAAATTTCTCATTTTAGACTTCTATAAAGTTTTAAATATGGCTATTTTTTTACAAAAACCCATCGCTTCGCTTCAGAAGGCCTTTTATTAACCCCCTGGAGCCGTATGGATTATTTTTATGATTTTTTGGGATTTTTTTTTTGGGCTTCAAAATCTCACCCCCCATTCACTACCATTATAAAGCTTGGAAGAGCCAGAATATTTTTAAAGGCATCTCAGATTGCGTTCGTCTGAAAGAAGGTACTCATATACACCTAGGATGGCTTGAGGGTGAGTAAATCATGGGATCATTTTAATTTTTGGGTGAACTATTCCTTTAATTTTGGCTTTATACGAAACGAACTCGCCAAACAGTGCAAATATGGTGTAGATGAACATCTAATATTGAGCTTAGATCAGCGGTCAGCTTCAGGAGAACCTGAATAAAGATCATTAACTTTATATTGAAGGCAGAAAAGACATTCTGACTGACCACAGAACAGTTACTAGTGCAGAAAACAGGCACATACATGCATGTGCTCATAATCAGGCATTTGTGAATGAATTATTAGATTTGTAGTGGTGAATATTTAATGTTAGTCTGAAATTTAAAGAATTATATGTTCTATGAATTATTGGGTATTAACATAATTTAATAATTCAATAAGGGTTTGATGTTCAATATTAAAAAATACTAAATAAATACGGATTTTAATATTACTGTGATGACCTGATTCCCACTCAATGTCTGTCAATATTCATGAGCTTCTCCGAAATCATGTCAAAACTCTCAAAGACATTGTGAATCTTAAATATTGAAGTCAAACAGAAACGAAGCCCCCTGACATGCATGTAAACACACAACAGTTTGCTTTTCACTAAATGGGTTGTTCTCATAAGAGTCCATGATTCTGTTTGGGTGTTAAAGCTGGAAACTGTGTGTCAGTACGTGGAAGAGTGTGTGTTTGTTTCTCGCCTCTTTAGCTCAACAGCTCCAGATATGTAACAGGCACCTTCCCCTTCTGGTTTCCTCTCTCTCCGATCAGCCAATCAGAGTCCATTCCAGGCACTGTGTACACTGTGATGAGCTGATCGTCCAATCAGAGGACGGAGAAACATATTTAATCAGTTTAGAGTCTTAATGCTTTTTAACTAAACAGAAGGGCTGAGCGATATAGTGAAAATTCTAATATTCAACAATAGTCTGTTTTTCACTATATTCATGATGTTAAATTTTGTCACAAGCAAAATTATTGTGAATATATTTGAAAATTCAATAAGAATAAAATTACTTTCTAAAAATTGGATGTATAGCAGATATATATCGTCTGTAAAATTGCTTTGAAACAATGTGTATTGTGAAAAGTGCTATATTAATACATTCAATGCACTTGACCATTTCAATATAAACTATAATGCCTTAAATCATTACAACATTCACAATTCATATAATTTCTGTATTGTGACATTTCTAAGAGAAACAGAATATTCAGTGTGAAATCATTTTGGGGCTACAATATTATGTGGTGATATTTTTTATCTTCCAGCAAACATCTGCTCACCTCATCAGCCAGCAGCGAGAGCTCACTGGAATCTCCAGCGTCGTAGGCATACAGGACTTTGGCCTTGCGTGTGCCGCTGGCGGGCGGCTGCACTTCTTCAATCTGAAGAGCGTCTGTGTCTGGAGATGGAGAATTAAGTGGCAGGAAGGCGGACGGGTCTGTGGGGCTGCCGACGGCGTGGGAATTCACCTCCAATGAGTCGGGGCATCTTCTGAAAGAGAGAGGATTAATGGATGAGATGCTCTGCTGACTTGTGTGTCCACTAACAAGACGACAAAATCAAAACTCACATGTCTCCACTGGAACTGCGAGCAGATGGGTGGGTAAAGTAAAACAGTTGTTTAGATAGAATAATGTCATTATCTACAAATCAAATAATGAAAGTATACCAAGTTGTAATTTCCACTGTAGTTTTCCTCTTATAGAAGTCTTTAGAGCACTTTAGTTTAGGGCCCATTTCTCACTATTAACTAGTTGTGCATTAGCATGCATATTACTAAGATATTGGCTGTTTAAAAGTACTTATAAAACACATATTAAAGGGGAACTATTATGCCCCTTTTCACAAGATGTAATCTAAGTCTCTGGTGTCCCCAGAATGTGTCTGTGAAGTTTCAGCTCAAAATACCCCACAGATCATTTATTATAGCTTGTCAAATTTGCCCCTATTTGGGTGTGAGCAAAAACACACCGTTTTTGTGTGTCCCTTTAAATGCAAATGAGCTGCTGCTCCCGGCCCCTTTCCAGAAGAGGGCGGAGCTTTAACAGCTCAACAACAACAAAGCTGGAGAATCTCACGCAGCCAAAATGACGACAGTGTTCAGCCTTACATTGTTCAAACCGGAGTCGACACTGATGGAGACTCAGGAAGAAGTTACAACTTTTAGAATGAAACTGGACGTTTCTGAATGGTTAGTGGATAAATTTATGTAGTTGCTGTGGAGTTGATTCAACTCATCCACTAGCATGTGCCGTCATGTTCATCTTTTGTGCAAATCTAGCGTTGAATTGGTTGTTATGTATTGCTAATGCATTAAAAAGTCTTAACAAATGAGACCTTATTGTAAAGTGTTACCATTTACTGTTATATTTTTTAGGACTGTTGAGTTTCATTTTGGAAAATTGTTCAATGACCCAAATCGGATTTTGTGCATGCTAAACAGCGTTAAATATGACGTATGCCCACCTGCCCAGCTCTCTCTGCAGCTCCTGCATGTATTTGTGGCACTGGTTGTAATACACTGTCTGCGCTTCCACAAACTCACAAAGGCAGCGCAGATGATTCACCTGCGCAGACACAAAAGACATCATTATACCTCTTTTAAAACCCTCAACATGCTGTGCAAACACAGA
The DNA here is from genome assembly GCF_018812025.1 of Megalobrama amblycephala. Taxonomy (NCBI): domain Eukaryota; kingdom Metazoa; phylum Chordata; class Actinopteri; order Cypriniformes; family Xenocyprididae; genus Megalobrama; species Megalobrama amblycephala. Next base: position 2,791,872 of record NC_063055.1, on the reverse strand, counting down.
CTGCACTTCATTTGTTTGCATAAGGATAATAGATATTTAAGCTTGTTGTCAGAGTCTTTGAACTATTATTTAACCATTACTGAGTGATGTTTTGATATTCTTTGAGTTTCAAAGTGTGTATACTTTTAAGCCTTCAAGCCAATCCTGGCAGTCCACTAAAAGTGGCTTGTTTATTTGACGTTAAACTATTCAAACAAACACTTCTGATCAGGTGTGTGTAGGATTTCAGCAATTCTGATTCTTTTTGATTCCCAGTTTTGTTTTCAAAAAGGTAAAGAAAAAAAATTAAGTATTTTTTGCTTATTTATTCTGTCTTTTTGCAAAACATTTTGTTGCAGCTGAATAAAAACACTTACATTAGAAACTTTGTCTATAGTTTTAACAAAAAAAATACCACAGCAAAAACTACTAATAAAAATTTAAACATGATTAAAGACAAGTAAACAGTCAGTAATAAAATAAGAACACAAAGTAGCAATAGACCAAAATAAATACAACTGAACAAAAATGCAAGTTTTTCAAGTAGGTCTAGTATTCAAGTACAGAACTTGAAATCAAATGTAAAATAACACTGCATAGTCTTCACTTTATAAACAATATATAGACTTATTAAAGTTACAAATGTTATTCAGTCAAGATCAGAGAGTGATTTTCTCTTTTTCTTTGTTCTTTGATTAACATTAATGACACAGATGGCAGCAGGTTTATTAGGCTGCTGTTACTTTAAGAGCTGCACGGATCCAATATACTGATACACATTTTCTTTCTCAACTGTTTACGTTCATTTAAGACAAAACTGACTATGCTTATATGTTGACAATTTTGTGTGTATTTGTCTGTTCAAGTGCAATAAGACACGAAAGAGTTTCTTGAATGACTATATTGAATGGTTTAAAATCACATTAAAATGTACACACAGTAATCAATAAGTGGAATCAAACTTTTAATTTTATAAAAAGTATCCGTTTCGTGACCTTACGTATATGATTCCAGAATTGTGTGGAATCTATGTGTGTGTCCAGCATGTTAATGCAGCATGCAGTGTGTAAACACGACTCACGTGTGTGCTGCTGATGCCCTCCAAGAGCAGTCTGGTGACCTCAGCCTGTCTGTCAAACTCTGTCTGAGCGACACGCAATTCATGCTCCGCCTGCACGAGAGAGACATTGCATAAGCAACATTTGCATTTAAACTCTGATCTAATGAAAACATAAAAATGAATCTCAAGTTCATATTTCAATCCACAGTCAAATGGAAAAAAATAAGGAAATAATATTTAATATATAATTTATTCATATATATATATATATATATATATATATATATATATATATATATATATATTAATATTAGAGATGCACGATATATCTGCCAATAATCAGCAGAAAAAAGCTAATTTTCAAAAAATAAAAGCTGATAGTTTAAAAACAGCCCATAGTCAAGGCCGATATATTCTGTCAATCAAAAGAGGGCAGGAAAATGCATTGCATTTGGGCTTTGTGAAATGCTTAGAAACCAGTTTAAGGTTCAATATTAATAGTAATAATATGAATCAATAACATTCAGAGAGTAAAAACAAATATTAATTTAATCTTCAGAATTTAGTTAATGTGTGTTAATATTAATTTGAGCAATGCATTTATGTTTATAACTGATACCAGTTACTCTGAAACAAGTTGATGAAATGGAGAACAAAGTTTTCAATTAGCATTTCTTTCAAAATATAATAATTAATAATATATTGATTAATTATTAATTATAATGAAATTATCATCGTATCGTTATCAGTATCGGCTATTGGTGCATCTGTAAAATAAATATATTACATTATTTTATTATTAAACTTTTATTTTCTCAATTTCCTCTGAATTTAGTCTAAAAAAGCACAAAAAATGATTCTCATTGCTGAAACCAATTGTTTTTTGGCATAGTTATGAAAATTATCTCAATTCATCACTATTATAACTTTGTACAAAAAAATTATTATGTATCAAATATTTTATGCACAATATTTAATTTATTATTCTGAAATATGACCCGACGTTTTATCATGAGATTCAGTCAAATCTAATTTCAAACCAACTTAATTCCCTTAACACATAAGAAGCGTGTACAAAGTGATCTGTGATGACCTGATGAATTAATGACAACCAAACCAGAAACCATTATGACAGAATATATATTAATAAACATCAATATATATGTGGTGATGTCACACTTACTTTATCAAGCTCCTCATTCCAGAGCTGATCAGAGGAGAGAGAAAAACGCAGATAATATAATTCAGAATGCTGACCACACTATAAATGTGTAATAAAACTGTTCAATAAGAGTGCATTCGAATATGAGATTAGTTTGGTTATAGTGGTTACTGTAAACAAGGAAGAACAATTCAGATTTGTGTCATGGTAAAATAATCACAAACTCTAAGATGTACAGAATTAGTGCCTTTGACAACAGCATGTCAGGATAATGAATGACAGATTGTGTCTCTCATGAATATTAATACTGGAAATGTAATAGAGTATGTGCATGTATATATGTGTGTGGAGGTGGACATCTCGGACAGTGAAGACCACAAGATGTTCTTACCGCAGATGCACTGGCAGACAGCACATAATTACGCGGCCTGGTCTCTTGAAAGTCTGGAGCAGCCTGAAACAGACAGGAACACACTTTGATACACACCACATGCCAAAACACAATCAACAAACACATAATGCAGCAGATATTTTAGGTAAGAGACTGACTGGCACCATTGAACTATGGGATGAGAGCTGCTGGTCATTGCGAGAAGCTTCTAAATGCCATGCATCAGAACAACAGACAGATTCAAAGATCTTTAAAAATAAATATGAGAATAAAAGCATCTGATCTTTGATCTTGCTGAATGGTGAAATGAAGAAATAAGTGAACTGAAATTTTGTTGCATTAATAAATCCCAAAACAATTAGAGTGGGTATATATGATGACATGATGGAACAAATGATCACTGTAATTATTGCAAAAATTAAACTTGCTTCAGTGCATTTTGGAAATTTGGATTTTTAATGTTTACTCATATACATGTAATTCCATCATATTATATATTATGCAGTTCCTGCAGTGTCTTTATGTCACTGCCATTCAAAAACATGTAAAAAAGGCAGAAAAAAGCATAATGAGGAAATTCACTGTGATACTCACTTCTCCCTCACACTGTGAAGGTTAAAGCAGAGACACACAGTTAGTGCTCGTAGCGTAAACGGGAGAAATCACTCAATATTCACATTTCACAACAAACACGAGGAAGAGACCCATATCACGTTATGTCATCACAGCATTAAGGAAGGAGAATGAGAGGGATGGGAATCGAGAACTGGTTCTTATTAAGAACTAGTTACACGAGAGAGGTGAGTTTTCCAAACAACCAAGAATTTTTCCTCAAGAATCATACTGTTTATTTCTGATTTGGCATGACTGTTCTGTTGATTTCATCATTTGACAAAAATTAAGGTCAGTAAATCCAGTAAAACTTGTTTTCCAATCATTGTCCATTATTTCTTCCTTAAAGGTGCCATCGAACGTTTTTTTACAAGATGTAATATAAGTCTAAGGTGTCCCCTGAATGTGTCTGTGAAGTTTCAGCTCAAAATACCCCATAGATTTTTTTTTAATACATTTTTTTAACTGCCTATTTGGGGGCATCATTAACTATGCACTGATTCAGGTTGCGGCCCCTTTAATTCTCGTGCTCCCCCGCCCCCAGAGCTCAAGCTTGCCTTGAACACAGTTCACACAGCTAATATAACCCTCAAAATGGATCTTTACAAAGTGTTCGTCATGCATGCTGCATGCATGCATCGATTCCTGTGAGTATAGTATTTATTTGGATGTTTACATTTGATTCTGAATGAGTTTGAGGCTATGCTCTGTGGCTAACGGCTAATGCTACACTGTTGGAGAGATTTATAAAGAATGAAGTTGTGTTTATGAATTATACAGACTGCAAGTGTTTAAAAATGAAAATAACGACAGTCTTGTCTCCGTGAATACAGTAAGAAACGATGGTAACTTTAACCACATTTAACAGTACATTAGTACTAACATGCTAACGAAACATTTAGAAAGACAGTTTACAAATATCACTAAAAATATCATGATATCATGGATCATGTCAGTTATTATTGCTCCATCTGCCATTTTTCGCTGAGATTTATATAAGAAGGAGGAAACAACGGTGTTTGAGACTCACTGCATGTCGTTTCCATGTACTGAACTCTTGTTATTCAACTATGCCGAGGTAAATTCAATTTTCCATTCAATGGCACCTTTTAAATCAGTAAAGGAACCGTTAAGGAACCAGAATCATTAAAGGGTTAGTTCACCCAAAAATGTAAATAACATCATTAATTACTCACCCTCATGTCCTACATTTGTAAGACCTTTGTTCATCTTTAGAACACAAATTAAGATGTTTTTGATAAAATCCGATGGCTCAGTGAGGCCTGCATTGACAGCAAGATAATTAACACTTTCAGATGCCCAGAAAGCTACTAAGACAGGTCATGTTATTACAGTGGTTCAACCTTAAATGTTATGAAGCGACGAGAATACTTTTTGTGCCAAAAAAAAACAAAATAACTTTATTCCACAATATTTAGTGATGGCCGATTTCAAAACACGAATCTTTTGTTTCGAATCAGTGGTTCGGAGCGTGTATCAAACTGTCAAAGTCACGCCCCCCAGTCGTGAACCACTGAAATTTCGAAACACTTATTAAGTAACCAAGCCTCGTTTACTGAAATAACGTGACACTGGCAGTTTGATACATGCTCCGAAACACTGATTTGAAACAAAAGATTCATAAAGCTTCATGAAGCAGTGTTTTGAAATCGTCCATCACTAGATATTGTGGAATAAAGTTATTTAGTTTTTTTTGGTGCACAAAAAGTATTCTCATCGCTTCATAACATTAAAGTTGAACAACTGTAGTCAAATGAACTGTTTTAACCCTCTGGAGTCTGAGGCTGATTTGGGGCTTGGAGAAGTTTTGACATGCCCTGACATTTGTGCTTTTTTCAGTTGTTCATAAACATATTAATGGAAAAAGTGTCATTACACTGTATTCAGCACAAACTAGGCTACAATAATATGTGAGGAACATGTATGTACATGTTTGTGTTTTTGAAGGAATAACATTTATGCGTGGTTATTGAAAAAACAAAAAACTTAAGTCACTGAAATAAGGCCAAAAAAAGTATAGTAAATCTGTGTTTACAATACTTTAGGGTATTGGAGGTTGTAAACTAGAGTTTTTGCTTCAAAATTATGTAAAAATTATGCTGCCTACTCCTTCATATAAAACAATATATTGATTTAGTTTTTGTAAGACACTTTTTGCCAAGAAACACAGTATGCGTGGAGGCGTGAATCACCACCGAATAATGGGCCATTCTCACCTGAGATGACAAAAGAATTGGATAGTAATGAGCTGAAATGACTTGCATATTAATGAGGCATTTCAGTCAGGTAGGCTGTGAAAAAAACCTTCTGTGATGTCTCAAGCTCATCATGATATATGAAACATACAGAAAAATATTATTACAATATAAAGTAATGGTTTTATATTATACTTTAAAATATAATGTATTTCTGTGATGCAAAGAGTCTGCAAAGAGTCTGAATATAGGCTTTTAGTTTAAAAGCATGCACATTTGGAGAAATATTGGATTCTCATATGCTTATGTCAATTTTCTATACAGAGGAGTTATATTTATTTAATATTCATTGTCATTACTATGAGCGCTGGTGTTTTCAATTCATCCTTGAAGTCGGAGGGCGCTCTCTGTGCATTTTTAGTCCACAAATTCATCTAAAAGAAGAAGAGGCTATTCCATGAATGGAGTTTCCAATTCATACTGCAGCCGGAGGGCGCTAAAGAAACAAAAACTCATCTAAAATTCATCTATAGAAGAAAAGAAAACAGGAACTAACTGCATGTCTTCTAGAGCTCCCTAACCATGACTTTTACATCCAGATAAACACTTTTCAAGACAATAAATACACGATTGAGACGATGAATGCATGTGTTGCCTCTGAATTTGCGTCTGAATAGCGCTCCCTCTGTGGGCGTGGCCGCATTAGCGGATAATGAGCTGAATCACGGACTTCTGACATGGCTCTCTTTTCATACAGATTACATAAATACAGAAGGTTTGTTTTCGATATGACTTACATGATTTAAAACCTGACATCTTAACGTTTTTTTAGACACAAGTTTAATTTTTCTGTGATTAGTATTCACTAAGTTACAGTTCATTTTCTAAGAACTATCAGATTGGACTTCGTTCAGAGGGAGAGGAGAAATCACGCATTATGTTAGTTTTCTTTATTTTACAAAAAGCACAACATTTTGTTTTTACTCTGAGTGTATACAAATAAAAGAAGATATTCTATAGTTTCAATTGATATATTACTTATGTCTCTATGACAAAAAATGACGGAGTATTTTAAGTCTGTTTTGCTGCAATGTGAAAAAAACCTGCAAAACGCGCCGGCGCGTTTTCAGACCTCAGAGTGTTAAATATGTCTTTAGTAGTTTTTTGGGCATCTGAAAGTGTTAATTATCTTGCTGGCTCATTTCATCAAAAATATCTTAATTTGTGTTCCGAAGATGAACGAAGGTCTTACGTGTGTGGAACAACATGAGGGTGAGTAATTAATGACATTATTTTCATTTTTGGGTGAACTAACCCTTTAATGATGCAAACTTCAAATTAAAATTTCACTTTAAAGCAGTTGTAGCAAGATAATAGTGTCATTAATATTATTAGAAAACATGGAATTAGTTTCCACTGCTATGCGAATGATACTCAGTTATACATTTCATCATGACCAGATGTAATCTCTAAATTATCCAAGAGTTAGGATTAACCTGTTAGGAGTTAATCCTAAGAGATTAATTTAGAGATTAATCCCTTAGGATTAACCTCTAAATTAACAGAGTGTGTTAAAGATGTAAAATACTGTATGATCTTCTATTAAATTCAGATAAGACTGAGGTATTACTCTTTGAACCAAAACTGTGACTTTATCCTCTACAGTTAAAGACCTGGGTGTTATATTAGACAGCAACTTGTCTTTCGAAAATCATATTTCATGTTACAAAAACAGCCTTCTTCCACCTCAGAAACATCTCTAAGCTACAGAATATGTTATCTGTTTCTGATGCAGAAAGGTTAGTTCATGCATTCATCACGTCTAGACTAGATTACTGTAATGAATTACTAGCTGGTTGTCCTGCATCCTCAATAAACAAGCTACAATTAGTCTAAAGTGCAGCAGCTCTTACTAAGTCAAGAAAATATGATCATATATGATCACAATTTTATCATCTCTACACTGGCTAACTATTAAGTTCTGTTTCAATTATAAAGTATTGCTACTGACCTATAAGGCCCTAAATGGTTTAGCTCCTGTGTATTTAACTGATCTTCTATTGCCCTACAATCCATCACGCTCTTTAAGATCACAAAACTCTGGACTTCTGGTTATTCTGTACCTAGGATATCCAAGTCTACAAAAGGAGGCAGAGCGTTTTCACATTTGGCTCCTAAACTCTGGAATAACCTTCCTGATAATGTTCAGGACTCAGACACTCTCTTGCAGTTGAAATCTTGATCGCATCTCTTATAGTCAAGCATTTACATAATAGTACATCTCATAACCTTGTACTCCAGTTATATCAGATGAAATGAACATGATTATCTTTTGCTTGAATTGTTATGAACAGCAGCTACGCTAATTATTTTCCATTTGCTTTATTGTTTCTACCTCAGGATGCCCATTATGATTCAGCTCAGTTCAGTTAATTGCAGATTCAATTCAGTTCAATAATACAATTTTAATGAACCAGAATCGGAAATGCTAAATCCCCCATGATTCCCATCCCTAGAGAAAAGAGAGGAAAATGAGTAGAGAACAGTGTAAATAATGCATTAGAGGAGTCTCACCGCCGCTTTGGCCTCTGCTGCTTTGGCCTTCTTGAGTCGAGCTTTACAGGCGTCGAGATCCAAGCGCCGGTTCTCCAGGAGCCGCCGCTCTTTCTGTGAGGAGAAGAACATTTGTCAAAGCATCAGAATCGTGCAAACTAACTGAGATACCATCTTTCAAATCCAGTGTTTCCCACACATAGACTTTACTTGGGCGTGCCGCCCAAGTATATTTGGAGACACATTTTTGCTTTTATTATTTTTATCCTCTTATACTTTTATATCCGCGCAAGATAATGAAACCATCCGCGATCAATAAACTAGTCGTTTCATACCTGCTCATTACGTGTGCGTCAGAACTGTTTACTCCCGCTGACATTCCTACAGGCGCTGCATTTTACAAAGTCACAAGGGGGCGCTGTTGCGTGTTCTACAAGCTCGCGCAACAGCGCTTCAGACTGCTTCAAAGTGATTGTCAATCAATGAAAAGCGCAGATTTATGCCAAGCGATTGCTAATGAACTAAAGTTGATGAATTATTACAAAGTCTACTTTATGGCCTTTATATAAAATGTTTTAGACGATTGTAAGAATCTGAAGGATCAGCCTGCAATAGTACAGACATTTCAAAATAAGAGTACCTGTGTATTTCAGGCTTGTTTATAATTAAAAGTCATACGCTAAGTTTTTTCTTTTTCTTTTGGGCATTATTGCAGACCTGCCAACCTTGGAAAAATTTTTCGAGTACCAGTGTGATGGGACAGGACACGGGGTTTTTTTTGGGGGGGGGGGGGGGGGGTCATATATTTTTTTACATTTTTGAGAATACAATACACAAAGCACAAACACACACCCATCTTCGTTAATCTAATTTTGACTGTTATTTTATATTTTCACTACACCTGCTCAAAAGCATTTTTTTTATTCATGATTAATATTGCATTGCATAATGTGTGCTTATACAAACTGACAACCACAAGTGAATCACATTCACATATTTAATATGGACTAAAAAATTGTGTTTGCAATTTCAAGTAGGTTATATTTACATACAACTAACCTGACAGTTGAGTCTTTTACACAGGTTTTGTAATGAAAACTAGTCTAAAATTAAGAAACCCTTAGAAAAGAGTAAACATTGAGTTTATATGTGATTCATTTAAAATACTTAATTTATTATTCCAATATCCAAATATGCTAAAATATTTGGATATTGGAATAATATTGGATATACTAAATCCCACAGAAAAAAAGGTATCTATTTGTAACATGTTTGTATTGGCTAACCTTTAATCAGCGAATGTTTGTCTTGTTCAAATACAGCATATTTATAGAAAACAGTGAATAGACAGTACCCATAAGTGCAAAACGAATTGAGAATTCAAGAATATCAAGAAGTTAGTTATATAACGAGGGGTTGTGTTAACTAAAGAGTCCGTCATTTACCGAAACTTAAAAACACGGGTGGATAATTAAAAATGTTTTCTGACAAAAAAATAACAAGCAAGAACAAATTTTAAACCAAACACGTCAATTTTCATTTTACAATGATCTTCCCTCTCTGTGCTCGCGCGCGTTTGTGTGTATGAGAGAGAGAGAGCTCACGCAGCACTGAGACAACGGTGCTTTTAAATGCATAAGTAACTAATGTGCTAGTTTTCTTACAAAATAAGTAAACTATGTAACATAATTAGGTACTTTAGTTAGTATTAACACAATAACGCAACACATGTAGGCTATACGTATCAAGAGAATAAATAAATAAACGCCTGTTTCTCCAGACTCGCGCTTGTCAGTCAGTCACACATCACAGCACTTTCATAATCACTAAGCCATATAGCGATTTCAATTTTATTTAGATTTGTTGTTCAACATTACTTGAGCATGTTATACCCGTTTACCTCAAGGAGTCAGAAGTACCGTGACTGCTGTACTGTCCTCGCTTGAGAATTCAGTCACTGAGACAGCAGGAGTGGAAGGAGGATCGCGCGGGATTTTGTGTTGCTGTCGATTTGCAGTCTCTTTTTATTGATAGGTCAATCATCCCCGCTTGCTATTTGGGGAAATGAACCCAGCGATATGATTGGTCAAACTCTTTCTTTTGCTGGATTTGAGCACTACGCGTGCACAGAGGACTCACCGGGTTTTTGCGTAGTATAGAGTGACAAATCGTACCAGCGTACTTTGAGGTCAAAATGCGTACCTGGTACGCAAAATGCGTACATGTTGGCAGGTCTGTTATTGGTATTTTGGTTACACAATAAATTGTATTTAATTTGATTTCCATTTAATTCATAGTAAATTATTGTAGTCTCTCCCACAGGAAGAAAAGACTATGAACATTATTTGACACATATATTATTCACTTTATACATTTTACTAGTAAAATCTGTGTCCCATTCACTGAGAGAGACACTATATGACTGCAAGGAGAACATAGGAAAAGGTGAACCATTTAAATGCTGGAATTTTGCATAATTTACAATGCATAATAATGCATGATATTAGTATGTAATTAAATGTAATATGCTATGTCATTAAAATGAATTTCAATAAATAAAAATACTGTTAAAAATCACACATTATTTGTTTGTCACATTTTTGTGCCGTGGGTAATAGGAGGATTTTTCGCCCGGCTACCACCGCAAGTACATTTCAAACCTGTGGGAAGCACTGAAATCCATTAGTCAAACTCACAGAAATGGTCCTCCAGTCTCCCTCCAGAAAGTTGCGCAGGGGTGTGAGGAAGCTGATGGAAGACGTCTGCAGAAACTCTCTCTCAGCGCCACCCAGTCTCCTCTGGCAGTCGCCCACTTTGATCAGGGTGCTTCCTACACAACCAAAGCACAGATGAGTCACAGCGTGGGCAGATTCTGCGCTGGACTGAGAAGAATGACTTCTAGGGCTGCACGATTAATTGAAAATAAGCTGCACATGATTTGGCAATTGGCTGTGATTATTTTATTTTTTTTATGAGCAAGCTTGTCAGTGAAGTACGAAGTGAAATGCTGCTCCATCTGAAAGCCAGAGGGCGCTCTCCTGCAGAAACTCCAAATATGCCCCAGAGAGAAATGTAGTTCCAGGAAATGCCTATGGGCATATTATTGCTGTAGCTCAATAAACAGAAGACTGAAACGCTTTGATTAAACATGACTAATAAACACACAAATATATGGTTTATCTGAGTTCTTCTTGGGTATTTTCATGATAATAAAGTATATTTATAATGCAATGCTAATAAACATAGCCTTTATCACTGTATAGAATACTATGAAATATTATTCTTTTATGCCTTGTTCTGTGTAAGAAGCAACATGATCTTACAGAAGGATGTTTTCAAACACTGAAGTGAGTTTGGAGTAAAAACATGTTATTAAATGTCTTTTGCTGGACAAGAGGTTCATGTTCGGAAAGATGTTTGACGCGTGTTGTTTTTTCAAATGCATGTTTAAGCGACTCGAACTCGCAGTGTTTTCAGATGGAGCAGCATTTACTACTCATTACAGAGCTGTGCTTCATTGGCAAGCTGTGCATAAAAAAGAAAAAATTAATCGCAGCCTTGTGATTTCATAATCGCACTAATCCAACCAGTTTAAGTGCGATTTCGGGTTAACTGCGACTAATCGTGCTGCGTGCAGCCCTATTTACTCCATTCCCACCCCAAACAATTTCCCACACAAATAAATAAATAATTGTCATGTGTGAACTAAACTATCCCCTGTGAAGGCCTCCTTCCCTTTCCTTTCCCTATGTATAGTTAAAACCTTATCAAAATTATTCCAGTTCGCATAGATCCACAGACACAACTAATTTTTCTGTATTATGCGGACCAGACAGGTAATTTGGCAATGTCACTTTGTAAAAAAGACCAAGCGTCTGTGCACACACACATTCAAACATGCAAACCTATAGACTAAATGCGTAAATGAACGGCAAGAACGCATTAAAGGTCTTCGGTTTTCAGTAGGAAAGGTGTCATTTAAGCGGCCCCTAAGTTAATAATTAACTATTTTTACAACGGAAGTGATTCAATCAAAAACCTACATTAGCTCCAAAACAATCTCTGTCCATTAATTTTCTATTATCACTGTGAAGCTGCTTTGAAACAATCTGTATTGTGAAAAGCGCTATATAAGCACTGTAAAAAATTGATTTTAACGGTAAAATATTGTAAAAATGCTACGGAAAAAAATTGTAAATAGGTTAACAGTAAGTTCCTGTATTATATACAGGGAAAAACTATAAAAGCTCTAACCAGACATTCATGCAATTTTCACAGTAAAATTCTGTAAATTTTACAGTTTTTATAAGTAAAAAAGACAAAATCAATGAGTAATTTACAGTCAAAATCTGTAAACTGATGTTCCCACAATTCCCTGTGTGACACTCCACATTTGAAAGTATTTTGTTTAAATAATCATGTTTCTTAAATGTTTTTTGTTATCAGTTATGTTCATTAGGGTTTTATGTTACATCTTCTGTTGTTTAATGAAAGTTAATTGCATTACTTAAGTATTGTGGGTTACCATGATGGTGTTTTGTATTGGCGTGAATGACTCTTTGCACCTTCTTTATAATAGCAAATACTTCAGCTTGATGAAAAGCAACTTGTGATGCACTCTGATTCTTCATGTGGCTTTCTCTTGCCACCTGCATTATTATGGTGGTTGTCAGTATATGTTAAAAGGTACAAAACAGATTTTAGTAGTAGTGTGCATTGTTGAATTTATTGGTTTACATTCAAATTTTTTAAAATTACAGTTTTATACTGTAAAATTTACAGTTTGCTCTGTAAATGTGTTTACAGTTTTTCTGTATTTTTTACAAAATTATTCAAAATTATAAAAACTATGGAATTTTTTTTACAGTGACGTCATCATACTGCAAGAATATCCTGTAAGTTTTAGAACTGAAAACTTCCTTTTAAGTCCAAAAACACTATTGTCACTATTGCTTTGATCGTTTGATATGCACGGATTATGTGTACATGTCTAACCAAAAATCACCAGTGATTGCAGTTCATGACCCCTTTAATATAGAAAAGTACAATGATTTAGATCCATAGGAGGAATTATTATGCAATTTCGGAGGTCTGCTGATCGCAATCAATGGAGAGATTTGATGTGGATGCAAAATTGGGACGCAAACGAATTATGTCACAGCTGGTTGAGAGAGTGACGTTCACAAAGACACATTAGTCAGAGCAGCTGCTCGACCCACTGAATCAATAATTAACACTGAACGCCTCTTTACATCTACAGCACAGTCTGTGGTTTTAACTGCGAAATTGAATCGAATCATCTAATCTTGTTTCAACCTAAAAATAAAGCTTTCCATGAAACTAATCAAATCAAAAAGTCAATGCATTGATCATGTGACTCTTTGTACAGACGGTCAGATGTTCTTGATGCTCTGTGGATCATCTCAAATCCTGCTAGAGAACATGATCATCAGGTTTTGTTCATGTAGCTCCAGTGCTGCAGTCATTAAAGTGAAAGAGACACTCACCAAATACTGAAACATTCTCAACTGTTATGCTGATAATATAATTTGTAATTAAAAATGCATTGAATTAGAAAAACCTTTTAAAATCTTGACATAAGCAGCCTAATTAATGGCCTACTGCAAACGCAGTCAAGAGGTTGCAGAAAAACTCATCCATTAATATTACAAATAGACACTTCAGGATTTTCTTTACTTTGGATCAGCAGCATTAGTCCTGTACTTACAGAGATAAGCTGTGCGTTTCCACTCGCACTACAGCCCATCCTAAAAGCATGTGGTTAGTCACGGGACATTAATGAGCCATTTAAAACCACTAAGTGCACTTCAGTTTGAGAACAGACTAACAAGAACGGCCCAGTTCCCTCTCCACTGAATGGATCTATTAGATATTAGAAGAAGCAGCAGCATTTAGAATATGGAAGTAAACAAAACAAAACCTTAAAGGGGACCTACTATATTATGCAAAATTCACTTTTACATTTCTGTAGGCATCAGTGTCCGAACATATAAGGCTCAACACCGCTACCAACAGTTTCTGACATTTTCAGTGCGTGAGATTGTCCCGTTTTGTTGTTGCATGAGCTCTTGAAGCTCCGCCCTCTTCTGGAAAGCAGGCAGGGAGCAGCAGCTCATTTGCATTTAAAGGGAAACACAAAAACGGCGTATTTTTGTTCAGCCACAAAAAGTGGGAATTTTAACATGCTATAAAAATCATCTGTATTTTGAGCTGAAACTTCACAGACACATTCTGAGGACAACAGAGACTTATTTTAGACCTTGTAAAAAGGGGAATAATAGGTTGCCTTTAAAATATATTTATTCATATTTACTAATATTATCTAAACCAATCCATATTTAATGTAGTCAAATTTATTTGTATGGCATTTTTGACAATACAAATTGTTTTCAAAAAGCTTTAAGGAAAATCATTATGTTAGTGTTTATAATATCTTAACATCATGCCGTAAAGTTGCATTTATCAGATTAGAGCTGTGCAATAATAGTTATATTTTACAATGATACAATCAAACAGCTGACATTTGCTATATAGTATGCAGCACATGTTGCTTTAAGCAAGTATATTGCATGTATGCAAATAAAGTTGGACGTACTTATGACCCTGTATATAAAGTTGGATATATATTTTTTCTTTTAAATTCTTTTACCATGGTTTTGTTCATAGTGACAGATGAATTTTGCACTAAATTATTATTATGGTATTTTGATTGCACCTTTGGTGCTTCTTCATATCTACTGAAAGTTATAAAGGGAAAATCTCTGTGGAAGAATGCTGGACAGGATATGACATCAGAGATTGCTGTGACCTCTGACACTATTGATCACTGCGACGGGGAACAGAAAGGAAAATGCATCGAGATTTATTGGTTTGGCTGTTTCCACACAGCCTGCAGGGAAAAACCATCAGAGACTGTGAAATCAATTCAATCACAGTTAAAAACTTCAACATCACAGTCTGTGCAGTTTAATTATTCCACCACTTAAAGAGCGCATCGCTCACTAACCTATTGTGTTTTCATATTACATCTACAAAAGCAGCTTTAGAATTATTAATGTTACTGATCTGGAAGGGAATGAATTAAATTAAGAGCAACATTTGAGAACCAAATCAATGGATTTCTCCTCAGCTTATCAGACAAAATAAATCAAGCATTTACTCTTGCCAGCCTTTTTCTGCCAAAACTGCACATGAACAATCCAACGCTGAGGATTGCAAAGATGCAACATTTGCTAATTAATAAGTATTGATAGAAAAAAAAAATGGATGCATGAATGCACATTGTGAAGCCACAAAAACAAATGAATGGTGAACATCATTTACCATACGGGGTTCCTGGTCCAAACTCCTTCGCTGCCTCCAGCATGAACTGTCCTAATATCTCTCCATTAGTGGCCCGCGGTGGAACCTTCCGGTCAAGCTTTTCATACAGGAACTCTTCGATTCGAGAACCTGCCGCACAAACAGACAAATAATCAGTGCAGGGTAGTAACGGATTACATGTAATCTGGATTATGTAATCAGATTACAAAAATTGCGTACTTTTAATTTGATTATATTACATTTTAAAATACCCATAATCTGACTATAGTTACTATTTTATAGTAGTGCTTTCAAACGATTAATTGCGATAAATCGCATCCAAAATAAAAGTTTGATTACATAATATGTGTGTACTTATTATGTATATATAAATACACATATTTAAAGAAATATTTACATGCATATATATATAATGCATGTGTGTGTGTATTTATATATACATAATAAGTACACACATATTATGTAATCAAACTTTTATTTTGGATGCGATTAATCGCGATTAATCGTTTGAAAGCACTTTTATTGATTAAATAATTACATATATGCACGACGGCAGTAAATTATAATTTATTGTTTCTCTGATGTTGGTTAACGGTCACATAACATGCAGGTAAACAAATAAAATATTTCTTTTTTTAGTGTTCAAGTGATTTTTTTTATTCATTATCAGCTTTTCATAAACTCACAAACCCCATCTTAAGGTCCTTCATGTTGTTGATTATATTTTATATTGCTTTTTAATATATATAGTTTTTTATTTTTTGTAGATATGAATATGATACAAAATAATCATATTCAAATTTATGTGATAAAAAAAAGTTTGGTTAAAAGTAATCCGACTGTATAACAATTAAAAAGTGTAATCTAACAGATTACCAACTACAATTTCCGTCACATAATTTGTAATCAGTAATGGATTTGTAAGTATTTTGGGCTTGTTCCCTTCCCAGATTTTATTAAGATACTTTCAATTAATTGGGTATTATGTATTTATTTAAGATATTACATATTAAAATACTTATTCATATCTAACTCGTAAAGAATTGCCTTCCCAACACTGCCGTCATTATTACCATCACACAAACATTTTATAGGTTTTGTGATGGAAATGACTGGAAGGGAAGTTTCAACCTCAGAAATGCATTGATTTTAAGATCTTTACATGACAATCTGAGCATTTCTTTATTAATTTACTACTACACCAGTCCATAATTGATCATTTTATTCCATAAACTAATTTATCATAATTTTTAGATGTTATTTGACAGCTAGCTCCATGCATTTTCTCCAAAAACTGAATAATGTCATTACCATCCCACACAGCAGTGCATGTTTGATCAAAGCCTTAATCAGATGTTTATTCCAGACCACGTGATTTATAGTAGGAGTGTTTGAGGTTTGAACACCTGCTTACCAGGGTTTGGCTGCAGCAGAACTTCAGTCTGTCTGTAGATCTTCTCGGTCCAGTTTTTGGTGCAGTCAGCTCTGGACAGCAGATTCTCAAAGTGAGTGTCCAGCTCGGTCTTCTCAGCCTGTCCCAGTTTCTCCTCTGTGAACTGGAGCAAAAGTACCGACAATCTGTAATATTCCTGAGAGGAAATTAACGCATCGAAATAATAACAAACACCTTAAAATGTTTCAATACCACCATTTAGCTGTTGTTTAACACCAATGATTGGATTTAAGTGTATTATATGATATCTGAGAAACGGCTTCGTGTTTGTGGTGTAAACGCAGAGTCACGCGCTGCACATCAACTGTCACCGACACTCGTTTAAACTCATATAGTTATCCATAAACGGCCCTTCTTACCTGAACAGCCCGAGAGAAGAATATTCCAGCATCTGAAGCGAGTTTCCTCACGTTGAAATCCATGTTGTAAGCGGAGAAAGAGGCGGAATCCCCGCAGCATCAGGCGCTCCGCAGAGGCCGAGTGTGAGTGTGTGTTTGTGTCTCTCCAACCGTTTCTATAAGCTTCCGCTAGGGGGCGCTAAGTAACATTCAAAAGTCAGTTAGGTTTTTATTATTTACTATTGTAAACATTTGTGCGTGGATGAGTATAATCGTTTGAATCGTTACCTATAAGGATTAATAGCTGAAAAAAATACATTAATTAAATATTTATAAAATGACAATATCACTAACGACACTCACGCTGTGATTGGTCCATTCTAGCAGCGCTGAGAAAAGTAACAGGTATCACGTGATGTGATGCGGTCGTTTTGGCGCCTTTCCGGACAATTTATTTAGTCATGGATAGATTTCTGAGAAGTGGATAAGATAAATATTACTTAAAATAATTAAAGACTTCTCCCTGCCTATTTGTAAAACTCTTTTCATGCAAATTGTCATTACATTTCTATGGGCAAGTGTGTGTGTTTAAAGAATTAGTTCACTTTCAAATTAAATTTTCCTGATCATTTACTCACCCCCATATCTTTCAAGATGTTCATGTCTTTCTTTCTTCAGTCGAAAAGAACTTAAGGTTTTTGATGAAAACATTCCAGGATTATTCTCCTTATAGTGGAATTCAATGGAGCCCAAATGGTTGAAGGTCAAAATTACAGTTTTAGTGCAGCTTCAAAGAGCTTTAAATGATACCAGACGAGGAATAAGAGTCTTATCTAGCGAAACGATAGGTCATTTTCTAAAAAAAAAAAACAATTATACACTTTTAACCATAAATGCTCATCTTGAACTAGCTCTCTTCTTCTTCTTCTCTATTTGAATTCCAGCAGTGTAGACACTGCTAAGTGTATTACTGCCCTCCACAGGTTAAAGTTTGAACTAATTGTTATATACTTGCACTAGAATATTGTATATGACAATTTAGTTCAAACTTTGACCTGTGGAGGGCAGTAATACACTTAGCAGTGTCTACACTGCCGGAATTCTAATAGAGAAGAAGAAGAGAGCTAGTTCAAGATGGGCATTTATGGTTAAAAGTATATTATATTATCTTTTTTTTTTTTTTTTTTAGAAAATGACCGATCGTTTTGCTGGATAAGACTCTTATTCCTCGTCTGGTATCGTTTAAAGCTCTTTGAAGCTGCACTGAAACTGTAATTTTGACCTTCAATCGTTTGGAGGCCATTGAAGTCCACTATATGGAAAAAAATCCTGGAATGTTTTCATCAAAAACCTTAATTTCTTTTCGACTGAAGGACAATGACATCTTGGATGACATGGGGGTGAATAAATTATCATGATATTTTAATTTGAAAGTGAACTAATCCTTTAATGTGCACAAATGAACCTGTATATAATTCTGAAGAATAAAGCGATTGATGTGGGTAATAATTAAGTAAATTATTTTACAGATTTAAAGTAAAACCACACCAAAGAACATCTACACAGCTGGCTTGCATGTATTAGGCCATCATCATAGTCTTATTTTTGCAGTATACAGTATAGGCTACTATGCATTTTGTGTATGCCTGAATACCTACAGTAGGTGACCATGGATTACTTTAATGGAAAAAAATATGCTTTTTGCACACTCTGCTGGTTACTGTGAACCACAAAATCATATATAGATATGAAAGAAGTAGTATGGAAGCATGTTATTCTGAATTTTGCCTCATATTGTCACAAATGAACACAAATGTGGAATAAAATGTGAAATAGTTGTTATTTTTACTTGGCATTTGCTGAATTGCAACATAGTGACAACAATAGTACTTTAGAAAATGTTTTGCATTACATAATGTTTTTCAAATTCCATTTTTACTCAATAGTGTGCACTGTATATACATTAGCAATGGGACATTTCAATAAATATTAAATATTCATGATGCCCATAAAAGTTTCATGTTCTGGTTGTCCTGTTGTTTGAGGTTCTGAATTATTATCAGACTCCAGCATGGAAAAGGTATGCTTCGACAAGGTGTGTTAGTGGGTGAAAATGAGCTGCACAGAAGACAGAAAGGTTTAGAATTCATTTAAATATAATGAATCACAATTAGCACTTTTCACTTTGTTGAAGGGTTAGTTCACCCAAACATGAAAATTCAGTCATTATACTCACCCTCATGTCATTCCACACACGTAAGAACACAAATTAAGGTATTTTTGATGAAATCAGAGAGGTTTATGACTCGTCCATCAATATAATCAACACTTTCAAGGTCCAGAAAGGTACTAAAGACATCATTAAAACAGTCATGTGACTGCAGTGGTTCAACCTTAATGTTATGAAGAGACGAGAATAATTTTTGTGTGCAAAAACAAAACAAAAATAAGGACTTTATTCAACAATCTCTTCTCTTCTGTCATTCTCATACGTTGTTTACGTCCAGCACTTCCAGAACGCCGACTCATTATTGTCCGTCAGCATCACTCGCATGTGTCGTGCTGATCACATGATCAGCTTTGGCCAATACTGAGCCGGCATTTGGACGTAAACACGGAAGTGCAGTTGCTTACTTCGTCACCTGCATAAGGATAATGACAGGGAAGAGAAGATATTGTTGAATCAAGTCGTTATTTTTGTTTGTTTTTGCACACAAAAAGTATTCTTGTCGCTTCATAACATTAAGGTTGAACCACTGTAGTCACATGACTGTTTTAACGATATCTTTAGTACCTTTCTGGACCTTAAAAGTGTTCATTATAATGCTGTCAATGGACAAGTCATATACCTCTCAGATTTCATCAAAAATATCTTAATTTGTGTTCTGAAGATGAACGAAGGTCTTACGGGTGTAGAACGACATAATTAATGACAGAATGTTCATTTTTGAGTGAACCTGTAACTCTTTAAAGTGCACATGCACAGCCACTGATGAGGATTACAGTGTTTTTTCCCCACGCACATCAACACCTACATAGTAGTGCAGACAACAAGAGCAGATGCGACATGGTGGTTCTAGTCATAATATGTGCTTTCTACCAAAAAAAACATAATATTCATCTTTGTTTCATGTTGTGTAATAATTTGATGCACCCCTAAAATGAGTGTAAACACATGAAATATGTTAGAATAGATAGATAGATAGATAGATAGATAGATAGATAGACTACATTTCAAATTATTATGCAAGTGACATATCAGTAAGATTCAGTACAATAAACATTCAGATTTCAGTTTTTCTAAGAAAGTGTTTGTTTGTTTATTTATCCATGTCTTTTTAGATAACTGGTATCAATCTCAGACAAAATAATTTGCCTGATCTATGGAAACCCTACTTAGAGGTTGTTCCACATTATTAAGCAAGTCACAGTTCTCATGCAATATAGGGAGGAAGAAAGATCTTTCTGAAGATGAAAAGCATGAAATGGTGCAATGTTGTGCAAAAGGCATGAAAACAACCAATATTGTGTGAAACTGAATGGAGATTATCAAATTATCATAAGATTTGTGAGTGATTTAGAGCACAGCAGAACTCGGTCAGATAAAGGCTTATTAATGAAAGTTCCTGTCAAAAAAATTTATTGTATTAAAAGGGCAGCTATAAAAAAGGCAGTGTTGAGCAGCAAACAGGTATTTGAAGCTGCTGGTGTCTCAAGAAGCTCTCCATGCAGGCTGGCAGTTGTGCGTAAAGATGCATTTTAGACACTCCAAACCAAACCTCACAGAGAGAAACATTTACAGTGGGTGTAGAAATACATTTTCAAACAGTTTTATTGCTGTGGTGTTTTTTGCAGGATGGGATAGTGCATAGTGCATTGTATTTCAGAAGGCACTATCATCTTTTTTGTACCATAACTGAAAATGACCAGTTATGAACTTCACATATCTTGCAAAAGTCATTTTAATACCCTCAGAGAACCTAAAGGGACCTTCCATCTCTCTTCCCAGTATTCCAGCCCAAATCATCACCCACCAGCTCCTTGCTGACGTCACAGTCTTGTTGGAACGTGATGGCCATTCACCAACCATCAAGAAATCCATCCATTTAGACCATCCATTGTAGTACGGCATTATTCAGTGAATAAAATGAGTCTTCATGTATTTCTACACCCATTGTAAATGTTTCTCTTTGTGAGGTTTGGTTAGTGGTGTCTGAAATGCATCTTTATGCACAACTGCCAGCCAGCATGGAGAGCTTCTTGAGACTCCAGAGACACCAGCAGCTTCAAATACCTGTTTGCTGCTCAACACTGGCTCTTTTTTATAGCTGCTCTTGTAATACAATTAATTTTTTTGACAGGAACTTTCATTAATAAGCCTTTATCTGACCAAATTCTATGATAATTTGATAATCTCCATTCAGTTTTCACACAGTATTAGTTGTTTTCATGCCTTTTGCACCATTTCATGCTTTTCATCTTCAGAAAGATCTTTCTTCCTCCCTATATTGCATGAGAACTGTGACTTGCTTAATAATGTGGAACAACCTCTAAGTAGGGTTTCCATTGACCTGGCAAATTATTTTGTCTGAGATTGATACCAGTTATCTAAAAAGACATGGATAAATAAACAAACAAACATTTTCTTAGAAAAACTAAAATCTGAATGTTTATTGTACTGAAATCTTACTGATATGTCACTTGCATAATAATTTGGAACGCAGTGTAGATAGGAGCTCTTCTGTTGTTGCGGTGCTGGAATCTGACACATTGATGTGCATTATTATCACTAGTGTGTTAACTGACCAGTGCTGCGGCTCTAGTTAGTGGTCAGACTCAGTAATGGTGAATGTTCGCTATGGTTCTCTCTATTCTGACTGTGGTTTATTTCTCTTTAGGCCTCATAGCAGCTGATCTTCCATCTGAGCTGAAACACAGTGGCTGTATTAAAGTGAATCAGTGTAAATGTCTGATGCGGGACGGATCCGGGCTCATCGATCTGGGCTCAGTGGCGGACGAGGACGGGTTCATACAGCGCCTCAAACCCCTGCCATCAGCGCCACAAAACACGGACGTGCTGCTGTCCTTCAGCCCGTGTCTGGCCTTCTCACAGCCCGAGGACTTCACCGTCTCTGACTGCACCGATGTGGCTGCTTGTGTCATTAGAAGGTGAGTTCATCACATTTAAAATGGCTTTTTGCTTAGTGGGAAACACAAAAAAATTATCATTTACAAGCTCAGAATATTTCATTGTCAACTTATTGGCAGTCTTTATCTGTAGATGTTGAGATGTGGCATAATGTTATTATTATGAAAAGTGAAACTCATGGAAGCTGATTTTAGGATTCACCAGGACAACATGTACATCACTCAATACTTGAACTACGGCAGACATGAGGGCAATAAATTCAGCTATGACGACTCAACGAAGACGCTCTCTGTGTCTTATTACAGTAAGTTACTGCATCCAGGATGTCTTTAATTCATTATTCACTTACATTTAAGGCTCTTAAGCCCAAAGTATACTTCACTTTTTACTGGTACACGAGGGTCAGTGTGCATCAGTGCGCGTGACGCAAATTTCATCATCAGAAGTATGGAAGGCCAAAAGGTTCAAAAGCATGTGCATTTTAACATGTCAACAACATGTAAAAGATGTGTATTTCACGCATACGTAACACGTATTTCATGCGTTAAATGCATGTGTGTTCGACATCGGCTGCAGCTGGATGCAACCGATCGGTGAGAGTGGACGCGTGCAGGAGCTGAAAACGGAGACGTGAAGTCGGACACTTTCTGCTGCTCGTAGTGACGCTCACGTTGCGTTTGCATACTTTATCACAGCTGAAGTGAAATAAATGCAACATTTGACTAATACACAGATGTTTCAGAGACATTTTCATTCAATACTGTATGTGCTGCTTACAGCATCTGTTTTTAGAAGAATAAAGTTTAACATAAGCATGTATTTTTTAAAATACCAATGTAGTGGGTTTTATCAGTTTTATTTTGATAAACATGACACAATATAACACCGCGACTACATGAAAAGAGCTTTAACTGTTATAAAAATGCAGATTTGTGAGCATTAGTGGAACTGAAGGTGTGAGAATAAACACGAAACACACGTGATCGTTGTCATGCGGTTAAACTGGCCAATCGTGGAACAGCTGTGTCGTGCAGCTCCTCTTGAGAAACTGCGTTGGCCGACTCAGGCGGCTGATCTCGAATCGCTTCACATGGCGTCGGCGCTGTCTCAAGTCGGACAACATTTCTTACTGGCATGCACTTCTTCATGTCAGTCGCCGATCGGTCTGTGCGGCGCTGCATCAAGTCGAACAAGCCGAGAAGGAGGTCTCTGCGGAACAAAAAGGGGCGGTTCCCAACTTTGGGGTGTTGTCACACGGGAATAGGTGTTTTTCAACCTCTTTACCTGATTTGCTCAAATCGAGTGGGATATTTCCGGAAAAACAATAAGAGATATGTATTGTATATGAATGTAAGTGTATTGTTTAAGTTGTTTAACAGTTGTTTAACATTTCTTTTATGTGAATATACTTGCTAGCTCGTTGTAAAAAGCTCCAAGCAATCTTCCACTCACTTCTAGCGATAACTATTATTAGCTAACATTCGCTATTCTATTTGATGTATCTGTTAGTCACTTGATTTGTTTTAGTTTTGCCATTAGGTTGTGGCTACAGTGTCTGTGGTCAATAAAATGATTATAAAGTTTAAAGTCTTCAGAATCATCATTTCAGGTTAACAATTTTGTTTTTTTAAAGTTTACACAAGGTCAGTAAGTCAGTAGTCTTATTAATGCATAAAGCTAATTTATACAATATACGCTGAGGCAGTCATGAGTTTCTGTGGTTGATAGCCTATAAAAAACAAACACTTAAAATTAAAGTTAATTATATCACAAGCACTGTCTAGCCAACGTATTCTCTCTGCTTGTCTGTTGATATAGTGCAGTGGTTATGTCATTTTAGTATTATATATATAATATATATAATACTATATAGCTTTTATGACGAAGGTTTACACTATGCACGTGAAATTTGGCATGCGAGAGATTAAATAAAATAGGCTGTTGATCGCGTGCCTGCTCTTCTGCGTTATTCATATTGAAGAGGCCAATTATTATCAATTATTAAACAAGACTTGTAGCACAAGAAGGATCTAGCCTTAAGAAACTATTTGAGGTGAAAAAATACCGTAGTAATTTATAGTAAATACTATAGTGTTTTTGAACCATACTTGAATTAATTTGTTGTGGTAATTCTATAGGCTATTGCTGTGGTAATATAACGTAATATAAACAAATTACGTTACTGTACTAAGTCTTCTTTAAACTATATTATACTACAATACACACAGTTAACTGTAGTAAAAACTAAAGTACTGTCTACAGCCTATGCTGTAGCATTCATTAACAAAGTGTTATAAATACTATAATATACAGTATACTACAATTTACTGGTTCAAAAACACTATTTACTATCAATTACTATAGTATTTTTACACCCCATGTCCAACCAAATGACGCCGATTGGATAAGTTCAGACAAATGACTATTTGTCTATGTAAAATATATAGCCAATGTGACAAAATTACATCCCGTGTCATTATAATTCGTAGGCTAGTTTATGCAAAATAATAATAATAAAATAAATAAATAACTAGCACTAAAAAAACGGAGTAGGTTAATAAATATTTGCATAAATTATATATTTCGCCCTCTCGAGCTATAAGCTACAGGTCCTGTAAAATAGTTCATACTCTTCAAAATAAATGAATGTATTATAGTAAAATGTTTCCATATATCTAGGCAGGCACTCGGGAAAAACGCATAGTTTCCCTGTTACGGAAGTCAAGCATGCAGCAATATTTTATTTATTTTTCATCATCTCTAAACATTAA
Organism: Megalobrama amblycephala; assembly: GCF_018812025.1. Classification (NCBI taxonomy): domain Eukaryota; kingdom Metazoa; phylum Chordata; class Actinopteri; order Cypriniformes; family Xenocyprididae; genus Megalobrama; species Megalobrama amblycephala. Next base: position 2,766,844 of record NC_063055.1, on the reverse strand, counting down.
AAAAAGTAGTTGTAATCATAAGAAAACAAGAAAACAAAAAAAAAAAATAATGAATGGCCTTTCGTACTTAAAAAAAAAACGCATATCCCGGCTTCCGTACTTTTTTGGTTGGATCGTTATAAACACCTCTCTGTTAGAAAACACCCCAAAATTGGGAGACGCCCCTCTTTTGTTCCGCAGAGACCTATACTTGAACAAGCCTGTTGTTTGTGCATGAAAAATCAGTGCACGTGACGTGAATTTCATCATAAATTGAAGGCCAACAGGTTCAAAAACGTGAATTTTAACACGTCAACAACATGTAATAGATGTGTATTTCACACGTGTTTAATGTTAAATACGTGTTGTTTGCGTGTATTTAATGCACTGATTATTCACACGCAAACAGCACATATTTAATGCATGAAATACGTGTTAAATATGTGTGAAAAACACATTTTATGTGTTGTTAACCCTTAAATGTATGACTGTTTCGCCAATCATTCTTGCATATTCGGGACTTTATCGACCCGGATCTATAATTAACACGGAAGAATCTCTACCTGTCGTGATAATATAAAACTCCTCTGATATAAGAGTAAAAATTACAGTAGAATAAAATAAATCGTATTTTGTTACCTTTTGGAGCTTGAAAGGGAGCAGATGTTTTATGCCATCATCACTGAGCTCATTTTCCAGTAAATTCAGCAAATAATGGACTAGTTTTATGTTTGAGGTCACGAATATGAGCCCATTCGCGATCTCAAACATATTCTCAGAACTATATAATTTTCAACATCTTCAAAATCAATATTTCGATCGCTAACAGCTTCACCAGATCCATCCAGTGACAGTTACAGTCATATCTGATTGCGTTCAGTACTTGTTCTGCAGTAAATCGCTGAGCCATTTCATGTTTCTCTTATTATTTCGTTTTCTGTCTAAATGAGTCGTCACTTCAGCATTGTGTATCAGACATTGCCACCTTGTGGAATAAAGGTGAATTGCACTGATTCTGTCATCTAAGATTCAATTATTGTTGTGCAGAAAAAATATACGTACACTCATACACACCTCGGGTCTTTTGCGACCCTATACAATTTTTACAAAAAAATGAATACAAAAATAGGCATTCTTTTATAATTTTATGATTTTTTTCTTGTTATATTCTTTATAATGAATTGATAGAGGAATACCAAGAAGGCTGATGTCTAACTTTAAAAAATGAACGAGGAGGAGGGTAGTGAATGACATCCCGGGTCACTAAAGACCCAAGGTATGCATTTAAGGGTTAACATGTTAAAATTCATGTTTTTGGATCTCCTGGCTTTCCATACTGAAGAGCACGCACATACTGTACACACACCACATTTTTTTTTTGCAGTAAATAGTTTATCCACAAGGTGGCAACTGTGCCCTGGAGGCATCAATTCACAAGGTAGTTGAAGAAAAACTGCATAAACAGAACAGACTAGAACTCATGCAAGCTATGGAGGACAATGACAGTGGAGGTCTACATAGACAAAAGATTGTCTGAAGAGGTTAGAAAGTACCCTCATTTGTACAACTCTAGCATGAAAGAAAACAAAGATGTGTACATGGGTTGTAACTCGTGGCGAGAGATTGCTTAAAACTGCGCATGCGTCAAACGCCTGTGTACGTGTACGAGTCAAGTGAAGTATACTATGCAAGGCTGTGCTTTCAACTGTGCGTGTACACTAGCGTACGCGAGCTGGGGCTTTATTCAGTGTCTTATCAACTGTCCAATGACATTTGAAACAGATTTGGTAAATTAATACATTTAAAAGTCATTTATTGATTTATTATCTTACACTCAAAAAATTAAGTTATTTTTTACGTGATTTAATAGTAAAATTCCATAAAATTGAATTATATAATCCTTACGCAATTTAATTGAATAATTGATTCAGGATCGTTCAATTATTCATTTAAATTATGTAAGGATTATTCAATTCAATTTGATGTAATTTTACTATTAATTAAATTGCATAAATCTTAAAAAAGGCTTTTAATTTTTTTCTAAAATTTTGTTTTGTTTAACATTGAAATATTGTGTCTTTTAGTTTATGTCTGCCATTTTGAGCACTTCACTACTAAAAGTCAACTTTTTTTTTTTTTTTTTTTGCAGATATTCTATAAATGCATTTAAACATTTCAGCATTTCTCTAGCTAGAGCAAAAATATCTTGCACTTATGGTTGTGCCCAATTGTTCGTTCAATAAATTAATCTCTATATATAATGAAAATCATGTTTCATGGCTATAAAAGCAAAAGGTTATTTAATTAACTAATGAGACCTTCAATATATCCTGTTTCAATAAGAAATAGCCTGTTTGCACAACTGCATTCCTTAAACGATTTCACAAGATCTTTAAGTTGCACTCATCCTCCTTCATAATTCAGAGAAAAAAAAGAAAGTTTCATGCTCTCTAAAAGCAATATATGTGTCATATATTCAGCTGTTGATTGTGTCTCACTCAGTGTTTTCTGACAGCGAGCCTCAGACTGTAGTTCATTACCGATGCAGCCCGAATCACTCCATCACATCCAGCGAGAGCTTCAGCGCTGGTGCGCCCCTGCAGATGTGGGTGGAGAGCCCATGTGCGTGTCCGAACGCCTGTGCGCCGGTGGACGTGGGTCCCGGCACCATCCTCCTCATCATCCTCTGCCTCAGTGTGACGGCTTACTTCATCATAGGTCATTCACTGATGAGCTTGTAGTTATGTTGAAGTCCAGTAGAGGGCATTACAACCGAATCAACAAGTTCAAACTTATTATAATGAATGGTTATGTATGGAAGCTTGTTTCTGCCATTAAATAAAAAAGGTAATTGCGACTTTTTATCTCACAATTCTGACTTTTTTTTTTTCATTAGAATTCCGAGTTATAAAGTCAGAATTGTGTGTTATAATGTCAATTGCGAGGGAAAAAAGACTGATGTATATATCTCAATTCTGACTTTATAACTCGCAATTCATTATGCAAGTTTATATCTTACAATTTTAAAGGAAGAATTGTGAGATATAAATTCACAATTGGGAGAAAAAAGGCAGAATTTCACATTTATATCAGTTCTGACTTTATAATTCCCTTTTATATCTCACAATTCAGAGAAAAGTCAGAATTGTGAGACAAAAGTCACAATTACTTTTATTTTTTATTCAGTGGCTCCATAAAAGCTACTTATCCCACAATTCTTACCTTTTTTTCTTGCAAATGCAAGTTGAGCTTTTCTTCTCAGAATTGTGAGGGGAAAAAAAACATCAGAATTGTAAAAAGTCACAATTACCTTTTTTTATTTTTATTTATTATTTATTCTGTGTCGGAAATACGGAAGAGGATTAGGGCCAAGCAATAATAAAAAAATAAAATCATCTCGAGATTAAAGTCGCTAAATTTCGAGAAAAAAGTCGAGATAAAATGTTGAGAATAAAGTCATTAAATTACAAGAAAAAAGTTGTTAAATTACTAGAACAAATTCGTAAAATTGAGAAAAATGTCGTTAAATTTCGAGAAAAAAGTCGAGATAAAATGTTGAGAATAAAGTCATTAAATTAACGAATTTATTCTCGTAATTTAACGACTTTTTTCTTGTAATTTAATGAGTTTATTCTCGTAATTTAATGACTTTTTTCTTGTAATTTAATGAGTTTATTCTCATAATTTAATGACTTTATTCTCAACATTTTATCGCGACTTTTTTCTCGAAATTTAACAACATTTTTCTCGTAATTTAACGAATTTATTCTCAACATTTTATTTCGACTTTTTTCTCGTAATTTAACAAGTTTTTTCTCGTAATTTAATGACTTTATTCTCAACATTTTATTTCGACTTTTTTCTCGTAATTTAACGACTTTTTTCTTGTAATTTAATGAGTTTTTTCTCGTAATTTAATGACTTTATTCTCAACATTTTATCTCGACTTTTTTCTTGAAATTTAACAATTTTTCTCTTAATTTAACGAATTTGTTCTCGTAATTTAATGACTTTATTCTCAACATTTTATTTCGACTTTTTTCTCGTAATTTAACGACTTTTTTCTTGTAATTTAATGAGTTTTTTCTCGTAATTTAATGACTTTATTCTCAACATTTTATCTCGACTTTTTTCTCGAAATTTAACAACATTTTTCTCGTAATTTAACGAATTTGTTCTCGTAATTGAACGACTTTTTTCTCGTAATTTAACAAGTTTTTTCTCGTAATTTAATGACTTTATTCTCAACATTTTATTTCGACTTTTTTCTCGTAATTTAACGACTTTTTTCTTGTAATTTAATGAGTTTTTTCTCGTAATTTAATGACTTTATTCTCAACATTTTATCTCGACTTTTTTCTTGAAATTTAACAATTTTTCTCTTAATTTAACGAATTTGTTCTCGTAATTTAATGACTTTATTCTCAACATTTTATTTCGACTTTTTTCTCGTAATTTAACGACTTTTTTCTTGTAATTTAACGAGTTTTTTCTCGTAATTTAATGACTTTATTCTCAACATTTTATCTCGACTTTTTTCTCGAAATTTAACAACATTTTTCTCGTAATTTAACGAATTTGTTCTCGTAATTGAACGACTTTTTTCTCGTAATTTAACAACTTTTTTCTCATAATTTAATGACTTTATTCTCAACATTTTATTTCGACTTTTTTCTCGAAATTTAACGAGTTTTTTCTCGAAATTTAACAAATTTAATCTCGAGATGGTTTTATTTTTTTATTATTGCTTGGCCTTAATCCACTTCTGTACGGAAACAAGCGTCCATAAATGGTTAATCCCATATTTGTAACTGTTTTTTCAGCATGTAAAGGCATTATACTAGGCCTATATCATGCACAGAATTGCATTTTGGTAATGATGAAATGTCACCCAAAAATGCAAATTCTGTCATCATTTACTCACTCTCAAGTTGTTCCAAACCTGTATGAATTTTTGAAAAATGTTGAAAACCAAACAGTTGATGGACCCCATTGACTTCAATACAATGTAAGTCAATGGGGACCATCAACTGTTTGGTTACCAACATTCTTCAAAATATCTTCTTCTGTGTTCAGCTGAAGAAAGAAATTCATACAGCTTGAGAGTGAGTAAATTATGACAGAATTTGCATTTTTGGGCGAACTATCCCTTTAATGTCCTCTCTTGTACCTGCAGGATCATGTGCGCTTCGGCCGTTCAGGACTAGTAATGGTGTTCAGATAGCTCCAGAAGACAGTGTTTGGTGTATGATCTGCTGTCAGCTGACCGTCAGGAGAAAGCGCCGCTGCTCACTGAGAGACACACTGTGATGTATCTGACTGCAAGTGAGAGCCGGACCGAAGACACGCCGAGGAAGAAAAAATACACTCCGATGGGACATCATGTGTTACATAACTCTCACTATTTCATATATTTCAAATGCATATACATGGAAATTGAATTTGTTTGCTGAGGTGTGACCTAAAATTTTATTTTATTTTTTACAAATAAGTAGGCTAACTTTTATAATATAAGGATGCATTAAATTGATCAAAAGTGACAATACAGATATTTACAATGTCACAGAAGAGTCTATTTCAAATAAAAGCTGTTCTATTCAGCAAAGAATCCCGAAAACAAAAATATAAAGCTGTTTTCAACATCGATAATAATCATAAATGTTTCTTGAGCAGCATATCATCATATTAGAATGATTTCTGAAGGATCATGTGACACTGAAGACTGGAGTAATGATGCTGAAAATTCAGCTTTGATCACAGGAATAAATTACATTTTACTGTATATTCACACAGAAAACAGCCATTTTAAATTGTAAAAATATTTCACTATTTTTACTGTATTTTTTTGATCAAATAAATGCATAAAAAAAACAAAAAAACTTTTAAATGGTAGTCTAAATGAACTCATTACACAAAAAATGTGATTTTTTGTTTTACCTCTTAGATAGATAAAAGCAGGACTATGCTAATTGGTGAACAAAAAACATGGAAGATTAATCGATCACATGCATAATGACACATGACAACAAAATAGTATGGGTAAAAGAGTTTCTTAAAATTTATTGATTAAAACCACATTTGAGATTCACAAAAATAGTGCACTACATATAGAAATACAAGTGAATTTCACTGAAATTATAGACATTTATTAAGTTATAGGTCTATTTTATTAATAAAGCATTAAAATGTTAGCTTATTTGCGAGAGATATGAAGGCCTTGTGCATTTTGTGCTCTCTAACCGGCTCTACGGTTAAAGAACATGTAAAGATCTCAGCGTTCGGTGCTGAACGGACGAACGTCATTGTGCTCGAGTCGAACCTGCGTATCGTTTAGTGCTTATGATCGTGATTTAGCAGGCCAAGATGCTGAAGTGCTAAAATTAATGTTTGTCGCCAAGTAAGTATTTCCTCATTAACGGTTTAAAAGCTTAAAAAACCCTATGTGCTTTGAATAAAGATTTCTACAAGCACTCAGTTCATATGAGCAGCACCGAAAGAGTCACAGCTTATCAAGTGCACTTGAGAAACGCAAAAATACACTTTGTCTTCGATAAAAGCATCTGTCTTACTGTGAAACTCCAGCACAATATGTCTCTAGGGTTTTTTTGTGAAGGAAAATAACCAGCCAGCTGGTTCTGGAAAATCTGGGGATGGTGTGGAGTTCCTCTGTACTGGAAAAATGAGTCAGTTTAATGATTTCAAGGGAAGCTGAGGGCGGTGAAACTCACTTTGACAAACTTTACTGTGCGTGAACCAGCAGTGGCTGGAATCATGATTATGACGTTGTGTATGACTTTCTTATATAGTATTTTTGTTTCGTTTTCCAGCACAAACATCTAAAGATTCTTAAATCAAGATACATTTACTGGAGAAGCAAAATGACTTAAAATATTAAGCATTGTTTTATGAAAAATGTCTTAAAATGAAATTTATGCTTAAAACGAGAACAAATATCTGCCAATGGAGTCAGAAAAATAATCTTGTTTTCCCTTTGAATTAAGATTATTTTTCTGACTCCATTGGCAGATATTTTTTCTTGTTTTAAGCATAAACTAATTTCATTTGAAGACATTTTTCATTAAACAAGACTTAATATTTTAAGTCACTTTGCTTCTCCAGTAAACGTATCTTGATTTAAGAATCTGTAGATGTTTGTGCTGGAAAACAAGACCACAATACTGGGTATGAAAGTCAATTCTTGCAGTGTATTTAGAAATATTATGTGTTTTGTATTTAGTTGTGTGCAGTTTGGCCCCACAAGTTTGGGCGTAAGAGTGAATCTCATGAAATCTCTCAAGAAACGTCCAAGTCATATTTCATCCCAAAATCAAAATCAGAAAGACTACACTCTAAAAAATGCTGGGTTAAAAACAACCCAAGTTGGGTTGAAAATGAACAAACCCAGTCTGCCCAACCTGCTGGGTAGTTTTATTTAACTCAACTATTGTTTAAAAATTGCTGTATTGCTTGCTTAAAATGAACCCAAAGTATGCTGGAAATGAACATTTATTAATAAGCTTAATAAATAATGATTAAACAATAAACATTTATTAAATTGCTTATTAATAAATGTTCACTTTATTATTCACTCATTATTGATGCCTCTATGTGTCTGATTTTTAATTTCCAACCTATTTTTGGTTCATTTTAAGCCAGCCATATAGTCATTTTTAATTAATAGTTAAATTAAATAAAACTGCCCAGTACATTTGACAAACATTTAACCCAACCGTTGAGTTAAAACAACCCAATCGCTGCAGGGTTTGTCCATTTTCAACCCAACTTGGGTTGTTTTTAACCCAGCATTTTTAGAGTGTACTATTAGTTCCATTAAGATTTGTGACTTTATTCTTTATGATAATTTAAAAAAAAATATTGCAATACAATGAAAAACAGGTTAAAAAAAAATACTACAGTAAAGTATTGAGAAGGTAATAAAGAATAATGGGAATTACAAAAATGCTCAATTATCATTGATGTTACAATCAAAAAAAATCTTAATGGTCCTAAAATAAGTGTCATTTTCTTTGTGGAAAATACACTTTCTTGTCCTTTTGATTTTGAGGCACTGTATGAGCTGGACGTGTTTTCGTGAGATTGTCCTGTAAAGTGCATTAAACTGGTTTGTATAACACTAGAATCTGTAGGGAGGGAGTTTAGTGTTGCACAGCAACACAGAAAAACAACACAAGAGACGAGACGTCCAGTGGGTCAGAGCGCATCTCTGGTCCTTTCACAGCATTCAGACCAGCTGATGCTCCAGGAAAAACTCACGTCACACATTACAGCCCCTGAAGAGCCCGTCAATGACAAAACTTAGTGTTCGGAAAAAATACATGTGCACTTACAGATGTGAAACTTATGGAAGCTTGTTTCCGCCACTAAATAAAAAAATAAAAAAGGTAATTGTGACTTATCTCACAATTCTGACCTTTTTCCTCAGAATTGTGACTTTTTTTCTCAAAATTTTGAGTTTTTAATCACGCAATTCTAACTTTATAACATGCAATTGCAAGTTTATATCACAATTGTGACTTTTTTTCTCAAAATTGTGAGTTATAAACTTGCAATTGCATGTTATAAAGTCCAATTATAGGGGGAAAAGACTGATGTTTTTGAGATATAAACTCACAATTCTGAGAAAAAAGTCATAATTGTGAGATATAAAGTAGCAATTACCTTTTTTATTTCTTCTTTCATGGCGGAAACAAGCTTCCACAGAAACCTCATTCGGTAGACAAAGAAACAGACCAGACAAATCACACATATATGCGGCTGTAAGTAGACAACATACTTGTGTCACAACAGGTGGTGGAAAAACTTGTAATGTGTCCAGAATGTTCTTCTGTTGTGCAGTGGTTTGATTCAGGCATCTGCAGTGGTTTGGCACTTAAACATTTGCTTGGACTTATTTAGACTAGTGAAAATTCAGGAGGTGATTTGAATAGATCAGAGTTTGTGTGATTGTTCCAGTGACAAAACAAGACACACACTGGGAATAAATCTAATGGCTTTCAATGACGACCGGCTCAAACACCCCAGCAGAGACCCTGAGAACACAATACAGAGTTTGATCAGTATGTTTAGTGTTTTTGCAGCAGCAGAACAAGCACAATCCAGTGTGTTTGTGTTGAATCACCTGTTTCCCAGCTGGATCCCGCTCAGAGCTGTCGTTCCGTCTCTGCTCACAAACAGCCTCAGGTTACTATCTGAGCACAGACACACAGAGCAGAGGAGAAGTGAGTGAATAACGACGGCACACTGCTGTTTACACCTGCAATTATCTGCTGTCAGCACTTGTAAATGGATTTTGTCGACATCTTATTACATAAAAAAATAAATAACGTACATAAATGCAATAAAAATGCACAGAAAAATGGAACGTATTGATTGGAAATGATTGATTATGCAAGCAGCCATGAGTATTTTTCCTTCAAATGTAAAACACATCCCTGATCAGCTGAGACGGAGGGATCTGAAACTCTCACCTTCCATGTTACTGATGTCAGAGAAGTTCTGGCTCTGGACGATCTTCTCCACGATGTCATCTGCGTCTATGCGCGTGTCGTTGACCCAGGTCGGCTGATCCTCCACCGAATCTTGTTTCCTCCTGGAATAAACAGAAGGGAATACCAGTTACATTTACTGTGGGACATTCAAGTGGAGGGACAATATTTCATGACTACATACATCAGTGTGACGCGTAATAATGCCGGACATTTATGTATCTGCCCTTTCAGGCCAGGCTGACGTGGACGTACCGTGGAGGTCTGTTGGAGGGTAAGATGGGCCGCGGAGGTCGTAGAGGCCGGTCGGGGCGGGTGTCGCTCTCAGAAGGGACGTCTGTGCTCACGCTGCTGCCTGTAGATGTGTTTCTGCGATGAGTCAAATCTGACAGACTGGAGGAGCACGAGTGTTCAGTGCTGTAGCCTGTACACACACACACACACACACACACACACACACACAGAGAGAGAGAAAGAGTCAGTAGACTACACACATGCACACTCAATATACAAGGGTTTCATCGTGCACCACTTCAACCTCCACACGAAAAGCGCTGCAGCATCAAGTTACTAGGTAGCAAGTAAGCAGAAAGTGTGCATAGTAAACCCTGAAAACATGAATTTGACCTCTAAAGTTCTGTCAATGGCTTTTTTTGTGGATTCAAAGTAGAAGTTGAGTGCAAGTTTGTATGGAAGCTTGGTTCCGCCACAGAATAAAAAATAGAAAAGGGTAATTGCGACTTTTTATCTCACAATTCAGACTTTTTTCCCCTCACAATTACGAGTATACATCTCACAATTCTGACTTTTTTTTCAGAATTGCGTGATATAAACTTGCAATTGTGAGTTAAGAAGTCAGAATTGTGAGTTTATATCTTGCAATTGTGCGAAAAGTCAGAATTGCGAGAAAAAAGTCAGAATTGCAAGTTTATATCACAATTGTAAGAAAAAAGTCAGAATTGAGTTTATATCGCAATTACAAGAAAAAAAGTCAGAATTACAAGAAAAAAGAGTCAGAATTGTGAGAAAAAAGTCAGAATTTAGTTTATATTGCAATTACAAGAAAAAAGAGTCAGAATTGTGAGAAAAAAGTCAGAATTTAGTTTATATTGCAATTACAAGAAAAAAGAGTCAGAATTGTGAGAAAAAAGTCAGAATTTAGTTTATATTGCAATTACAAGAAAAAAAGTCAGAATTGAGTTTATATCGCAATTACAAGAAAAAAGTCAGAATTACAAGAAAAAAGTAAGAGTTGCGAGAAAAAAGTCAGAATTGCAAGAAAAAAGTCAGAATTGCAAGAAAAAAAGTCAGAATTGAGTTTATATTGCAATTACAAGAAAAAAGTCAGAATTGCAAGGAAAAAAGTCAGAATTGTGAGAAAAAAGTCAGAATTGTGAGAAAAAAGTCAGAATTGCAAGTTCATATCACAATTACAAGAAAAAAGTCAGAATTGCAAGGAAAAAAGTCAGAATTGTGAGAAAAAAGTCAGAATTGCAAGTTTATATCACAATTGCAAGAAAGTCAGAATTACAAGAAAAAAGTCAGAATTACAAGAAAAAGTAGAATTGAGTTTATATCGTAATTAAGTAAGAGTTAGAGTAAGAGTTGCGAGAAAAAAGTCAGAATTGCAAGTTTATATCACAATTGCAAGAAAAAAGTCAGAATTGCAAGAAAAAAAGTCAGAATTGAGTAGAGATGTTCCGATACCCCTTTTCCATTCCCGATACTGATTCCGATACCTGAGCTCAGGGTATCGGCCGATACCGAGTACCGATCCGATACCTGGGTGTGTATCTGTATATATATATATATATATATATATATATATATATATATATATATATATATATATATATATATATATATACACACTACTAGCCCTGTATGAATTGATAGAATTATTTATGGTGTGCTTCAGACTTATCCCTTAATAAAACAAGAACAAAAACATACAGTGAACTAGAGTATTTTTATTATCTGACATAAATTTGTCAGTTATTTTATTTATTTATTTTAAGTGAAAAAGAACTTCAAATGCAGCCACAAATCTAACACTGTAAACTGAAAAAGGTATATTAGTTTTACAATATAACTATAAAAACAGTGCAACAAATAAATCTAGGAATATAATTATATAAGAAAATAATCTCTTTAAAACTTGAAGTCCAGAAACAATTTTGTTAAATAAAAATCTCACGTTTTCGACTTCTGACAGCAGCTGGTTATCTGTCGGTTATCTTTATTTGTCTTTTGAAAACGTTTCTCTTTGTTTGAATGAAGCTGGCACGCCTCATCCTTCTCCATCTTAACCATCGTGTTGCGCGGGGTGACGCGTCTTCAAATGCTTTATTAATTTAGTTGTTAAAGTTGCCAATACTTGTGCCACTCGAAATTGCAGCATTGCATATGAGACATGTCGGCGTTTTACTGGTCTGAAATACTGCCAAACAGCAGACATACTGCTAGCGCGTTTTCACTTCTCCGCTGCTCTAAAGAGTGGTTGCTTGTGGCAACACAGCACAACTTCCTGTGTTTGCATTCTGAGCCGCGTAGAAGAATTGATTTCCGATTTGCTGCGTTAAGCAAAGATAGCGGGCACAACTAGGTATTGTTTAAGAAAATGGTATCGGATCGGTACATGAGTTTAAATACTCGCCGATACCGATGCCAGAAATTTTTGTGGTATCGGTGGTATTTCCGATACTAGTATCGGAATCGGAACAACCCTAGAATTGAGTTTATATCGCAATTACAAGAAAAAAGTCAGAATTGCAAGGAAAAAAGTAAGAGTTGCGAGAAAAAAGTCAGAATTGCAAGAAAAAAAGTCAGAATTGAGTTTATTTGCAATTGCGAGAAAAAAGTCAGAATTGTGAGAAAAAAGTCAGAATTGAGTTTATATCGCAATTACAAGAAAAAAAGTCAGAATTACAAGAAAAAGTAGAATTGAGTTTATATCGTAATTACAAGAAAAAAAGCCAGAATTACAAGAAAAGAGTTTGAGAAAAAAGTCAGAATTGTGTTTATATCGCAATTGCAAGTCAAAATTGCAAGAAAAAAGTCAGAATTGTGAGTTTATATCGCAATTGCGAGAAAAAAAGTCAGAATTGCAAGAAAAGTCAGAGTTGCAAGTTTATATCTCACAATTCTGACTTTATGTCTCACAATTGTAAGAAAAAAAGTCATAATTACCTTTTTTTATTGAGTGATGGAAACAATCTTCCATAAGTTTATTTCATGACGCTTTAGTAGAATCTCTAAATGTAATTTCAGACTGAATTTCAACCAGTTTTTAACTTCTGAGTAAAAAAAATTGACCTTTTGTTTGAAGTAAAGTGATAAATGTTGACAATTACAAGATACAGAGAAAGAATATCAATCAAACATCAGATGACAGCAAATAAACAATGAGATAGTGTTAACACTTCACAATAAGGTTTCATTTGTTAACATTAGTTAATTTTAGTTCATGTTACATTAAACATTTACTAATACGTTATTAAAATCCAAAAGAGCATCTGTTATTATTATTTAATGAACTAACAAGTTGTTTTTTAACTAACATAAACAAAGATTATTAAACACTGTATCAAATGTATTGCTCATTATTAGTTCATGTTAGCTGATGAATTAACTAATGTTAACAAATGAGATGCTATTGGAAAGTATTACCGAGAAAGTACTTAAAAATTTTTTTTTTAAAAATCAGTGAAAGATTATCTCTTCGAAGAGCATTGTCATCATCAGTCAAAATCATGTGTGAAAATAAACTTAAATGCAAAGACAAACCCTGTCATATCAAAGACAGGCACTGCATATGTCGAGTGAATTATCATGCAGCAATAACTGGCTGTAGCTGTTTTTGCACTCCTGCAGTGTCAGTAGGAGTATGTTAAACAAACATTCCCACACAATAGCAGGGTGTTGGAAGCGCAGGGACCTAAAGCATGGAAAAAAGACAGGAAGCTGTAGGAGCACTTCCTGAATCTTCCTGACACGCAAGAAAACGTACAGAATTCACTGAGGATTCCTTTATTGCGATGAGACGGTCAGTGCAGACACACACACACACACACACACCTGAGAGTTTGCTTTGCTGACTGGCATAACTTGAGTTGCGTGAATGGCCCGTGTGAAACGATTCATCGGGACTCTGATACTGATCCACCTCCTCGGAAAGAGCTAAATGAAAACAAAACAGACAAAACAATGATTCAAAATGAAATAACTCCCGCTGGAAGGACATCTCAGAGCTTTTTCATGCTCAAACTTAATTGAACTGCTTATTTATTAATCATATTACTACTGACAAATAAATTACTCTCATATCATGTCTGTAATGAAATACACCTTTAATGATGTGACTTTTACCAGAGCCGAGTATCGATGGTCTCTGTTTAGTCAGTCGAGGCAAAACTTCAGCTGTTCCTTCTCCTTTACAGTCCAGCTGCAGGGAAGGGTCCTGACCGGCCACAGATATACATTTGGCTGTGCTTGGTGGACTAATTATACAAAAACACATTTCAGACACTCGTTAAATCAGTCACAAACTTGTTGTATTGTCATTTATGATCCTTAAGGGGGCGCCAGAGCCCACATTACAGCAGCAGACAATGAAAAGTGACACTCACGTTTTAAAACACGGATCTCCAGATAAGAGAGTCATTCCAATGGTCACCTTCAAATGGACGGGAAAGAACATGTTTGATTTTCACAGATCAATTTTAACTTTTATTATGCTTGCTTAACTTACAACCTTATTTAAGCTTGCTTAACTTGCAACCTTAGACTTCAGTTGAATATTTTTGAGGCAAGATGGAGTCCAGTTTCAAGAATATTGCATAACCACGACTAACAAATCATATAGGAAAGAGCAGAAATGTGCATGTGATCACATACATGTTTACAAGCCTGGTGTGTTATCGAATTCTCTTTTTAAAAGTGTTAAGTTTGTTTAATTTCTTCCTTATTTAATTATTTATTTATTGTAGTCGTTTCTTTGAATTGAAATCTACCGTCCCTTGTATTTTGACCCCGGCTGGCTTGATTTTAAAAATATATTAAATTTCAGTTTGTTATTACAATGCATAATTATAATAATCTATTTAATTCTGTAATTATTTTTATTTAAATGAATAAAAAAATAAAAAATAAAAGGGGTGCAAATACAAGAGATGTCAACAGAAATGAAAATAAATAAATGAACAAATAAACAAACTGAATAAAATGAATAAGAAGGTATATACAAAAATTATAAATACTTTTCTTTCTTTCTATTAGTTATTTATTTGTATATTTATTTTAAATTAATTTCTTTAATTTCTGTCTACTGTCCTTTGAATATATATATATATATATATATATATATCATTTAATATAGATTAATTTATATAAATATTTTTTCTTTATTAGTTATTTACTTATGTTAGTTTGTTTGTATACTTTATTAAATTATTATTTTATTAAAAATTGTATATTATTTCTGTCTACTGTCCCTTATATTTGCACACCTGTTGGCTTGTTTTTAAAAACTATATTTAATTATATATATATGAATATGTATGTATGTATGTATGTATGTGTATATATATATATATATATATATATATATATATATATATATATATATATATATATATATATATATATATATATATATATATATATATATAGTTTTTAAAAACAAGCCAACAGGTGTGCAAATATAAGGGACAGTAAACAAATTCAAGAAATTAATTAATTTTAAATAAACAAATAAATAAATATTATATTCATATGTAATTAAATACAGTTTTTAAAAACAAGCCAACAGGTGTGCAAATATAAGGGACAGTAAAAACTAAGAAAAAAACTAAGAAAAAAATATTATATAAATTAATTTACTTATTTATTTAAAATTAATTAATTTCTTGAATTTGTTTACTGTCCCTTATATTTGCACACCTGTTGGCACGTTTATAAAAATTTTACGTTTCTGTTTTATTTGTTTGTTTGTTTGTTGTCCTTGTTGGTACTTTTAATTCGATCTCTTTTCTGTATACCTGATAGAAAATACTGTTTCTAATAAAGAATGAGTAAAAAAAAAAAAAAAGAATGATGCAGAATGTCAGCTCCAGTTTGACCTCTGACCTTCAGGATGGAGTTGTCCTGGCGGGTGTTCTTGGTGTCGTATCCCTCCAGCAGACAGCAGCGCGCAGTGGAGCCTGAACCAGCAAACTCCGCCATGTTCAGATCAGCAAAGCCCAGCTGGGAAGATCAGACACATACAGACACGGTTGACATTTGCTTTTGTTTATAAGCACAGGATTCCCATCATGCCACGGCAAATGTGAAATGTGTGCTGATTATAGTTTGGCAGCGGTATAGAGCATATGGTGCACGTCAGGCTTGTCCTCTGCTCTTTCCCAGCCAAGCAGTTTGCTGAATATTTGCCTTTTCATAACTAATATGATTATAAGATTGAACCGTCTTACAGGGAAATTCCTGATCTGTCCATAC
Organism: Megalobrama amblycephala; assembly: GCF_018812025.1. NCBI lineage: Eukaryota > Metazoa > Chordata > Actinopteri > Cypriniformes > Xenocyprididae > Megalobrama > Megalobrama amblycephala. Next base: position 2,750,864 of record NC_063055.1, on the reverse strand, counting down.
CAGAATATACCAGTGATGACAAAATGAATCATATGTTTCCCAGATAATGTGACAGAAAACCTACTTCCTCAGTAAGATTTTTTTGTTTTGCTTTTGAAAGAAGTCTCTTCTGCTCACCAAGGCTGGATTTATTTGATAAAAAAATACAGTAAAAATAGAAATATTGTGAAATATTATTACAAATTAAAATAGCTGTTTTCTATGTGAATATACAGTAAACTGTAATTTATTCCTGTGATCAAAGCTGAATTTTCATCATCATTACTCCAGTCTTCAGTGTCACATGATCCTTCAGAAATCATTCTAATATGATGATTTGCTGCTCAAGAAACATTTATGATTATTATCAATGTTGAAAACAGTTGTGCTGCTTCATATTTTTATGGACAACATTTTATTTTTCAGGATTCTTTGATAAATAGAAAGTTCAAAAGAACAGCATTTATTTGAAATAGAAATCTTTTGTGACATTATAAACGTCTTTACTGTGATATATTTTGTTATTTTGTTCAATTTAATGCATCCTTGCTGAATGAAAGCATTTATTTCTTTAAAAAAAATCTGTAGGATTGTTTTCATTTTCTGTTTTACTGTGCAACAGTTGAAAATCTTAAAGCGGTGGTTGTTTATGATTTCACTTTTTTAACTTTAGTTAGTGTGTAATGTTGCTGTTTGAGCATAAACAACATCTGCAAAGTTACGACGCTCAAAGTTCAATGCAAAGGGAGATATTTTCTTTTACAGAAATCGCTTTTTAAGGACTACAACAAGCTTCTTCCTGCGTTGGTGGCATTACAAACCCTAAAATTTACATAAACCCCGCCCCCGAGAACAAAGAATGAAACATTCAGTTTCATTCTAAAAGTTGTAACTTCTTCCTGAGTTTCTCCATCAGTGTCGACTCCGGTTTGAACAATGTAAGGCTGAACACCGTTACTGACAATCCTCATTTTGGCTGCGTGAGATTCTCCAGCTTTGTTGTTGTTGAGCTGTTAAAGCTCTGCCCTCCTCTGGAAAGGGGGCGGGGAGCAGCAGCTCATTTGCATTTAAAGGGACACACACAAAAACGGTGTGTTTTTGCTCACACCCATATAGAGGCAAATTTGACAAGCTATAATAAATGATCTGTGGGGTATTTTGAGCTGAAACTTCACAGACACATTCTGGGGACACCAGAGACTTTTATTATATCTTGTGAAAAGGGACCCTTTAAGTATCATCCAAGTCTAAACTTATAAATGCCTAGTTCAATTAACAGACATTTTCTCAACTAGAGCGACTAAGAGTACATTCATTAAGTTGATACTCTGACACCAACAAAGCAGCATTCCTGTTGCACGTCTGAGCGTTAGGTGAATGTTTAGTAGACGGCTGCTAGTTAAACATCCTGTTGACTTATTGTCAGGACTCAGAGCTGCTCGCCGGATCCCCTCAGGGTTCATTTCCCTGAACACCTACTGTTGCCAGATGCATGTATTTAAAGAGCTCCTCACGAGTATTTTTAGATCAGGGAAATCCAAACTTAGCCCTGCTGCAGGGAAAATACAAGGAAAAGTCGATTAACTGCTGAAGAATGAAACATTCCCCACCTCTGTGTACTATCTAGAGCACTTTCGGGTCAGGCCGTGACTTTGAATGGTCTTTTATGTGAGCAGTAATAAGCATTGCTTATGTAAGATAAGCGTCACATGCCTGAAGACTGCGGTCAAATGACCATGGCATCATAATGAGCGTGTAAATCTTGTGACAAGCCAGACAAATGTGTTTACAATATGGTGAGGTGAGATAGTGGCTCCTGTGCACGATAACGCTGTAAAGTTTAATGTGATGTTGACTGTGTTAATGTGATGTATGACTCCAAATACACCTTGTAAAGGTCCTTTCACATGACATGCATTGACAGATGAGAGCACTGATGAACTAGATTTCTTTATGAGATTTTAATGAGGATTGTACATCTCAAGGACAAAGCTGAGAGGATTTCGACGAAAACTGAAAAGAGGCATTTGCAGTATTTCGTAAATGTAATTTGCTATTTGACTGCTTGATTTCAAATTGGCACAGCACTTTATAGACCCTTTATTAAATTCATTAAGTTTTATGCGACAAAGTCGTAGGTATATCATTACATTTAGATAATAATCTTCCATATATTAAACATGGTATAAACTGTATGCAAATAAACATGTAATAATGATGATGTTTGATTCAAACACCACTAATAAAACATATAAAATCATTGATAAACACTAGGGATGCACCAATACCACTTTTTCCACAACGAGTCCGATACCGATACTTTCATTTTTGGTACTTGCCAATACCAAGTACCGATACCTATGTAAGCTTGTTTCCGGCACTAAATAAAAAAAGTAAAAAGGTACTTTTTATCTCACAATTCTGACTACTTTTCTCAGAATAGTGAGATATAAATTCACTTCTTTTTTTCCCCTCACAATTGGACATTATAACACGCAAGAAAAAAAAAGTCTGAATTTTGATATATATATATATATATATATATATATATATATATATATATATATATATATATATATATATATATATATATATTATATATATATAAAAAAATTACCTTTTTTATTTTTTATTTCATGACGGAAACATGCTTCCATAGATACCTGAATTTTTAAATTGCATTTGTAACTATAAAATATAATTTAAATATTATTTTTTTTAAATAATTATTTAAATAAGTAATTATTATTTTATTTTAATAATTTAAATATAATATTTAAAAATATATATTGGGTATAAAAAGAATATGAAAAAAAAGAATATCATATTAATCATACTTTTTTTTGTTTTTAAAGAAGTCTCTTCTGCTCACCAAGGCTGCATTTATTTGATCAAAAATACAGTAAAAACAGCAATATTGTGAAATATTTTTTTATAATTTAAAAGAACTGTTTTCTATGTGAATATATGTTAAAATGTAATTTATTTCTCTGATCAAAGCTGAATTTTCAGCATCCAGTCTTCAGTGTCACATGATCCTTCAGAAATCATTTTAATATGATGATTTTCTGCTCAAGAAACATTAATATTTTCAATATTTTTGTGAAAACCGTGATGCATTTTTTTTTCAGGATTATTTGATTAATATTTGAATAGAAAATTAAAAAGAACAGCATTTGAAACACAAATAAATCTTTTGTAACATTATAAATATCTTTACTGTCACTTTTGATCCATTTAATGCATCCATGCTGAATAAAAGCATTCATTTCTTTCAAAAAAAAAAGCAACTCTTTTGAACAGTAGTGCATCTACAGTTGTCTCTTCATCTCATGTGAGTAAACATCATTTTAAATAGATTTCCCAAAAGTACTATTCATTCTTCAAGTATAAATTGTTTTTGTGAACCATTGAATGTTAAATTGCACAATCATAGTTCTATATATAAATGTACAGAAAGGAAAGATGTGGATGCTTTCACTCACCTTTGAATATGCTTTTCCTCCTTTGAGTTCCTGTAATGAAAACAGGAAGAGTGTGAAGTTCAGTGACGGGACAGTCAGACGCACTGAACGGCATCAATGTTTATCCCAACATACCTAAACACACCCTCACCCAAACCCACTCTTCATAAGCAACACTTCAAGCTGACAACATGTGCGAAAACCTTCGGCTTTAATTTTAGTTCCAAGGTCTACTCAAACTCGGCATGCTTTCCGCCCACAAGTCCTGCGGGAGTTAAGACCTCAAATTTAACCTCACTTTAACGAGACCGATCCTTGATGAATTCAACCTACCTTCCTCACAGAGACGCGACACACACAGGGGTCCAGAACGCCCGTGTTGGGGTTGGCGCTCATTTTGCATACAAAGGAGAACCTCTTCCTCCAGCGAACGGCGTTCTCGTGGACTTCTTCTCTGTGGGCGAGAGAACAAAGATTCAGGACTGTTATTTCAGACACATGCTCGAGTCGGTTCCAGACTGAACGGTGATGATATGTTGATGTTGGTTGTGATATCGACTCTCTGCTAATGTTTCAAGCTGTGGGTCTGTTTGTAATGGCTGGTCGAGTAGTAAAGTGTTTGAGGCCGTTTGTGACTGGAAATGATCCAGACCTTCAAAGGCAAGGAACTGGGATCGATTAAACCTCACGTTCCTTAACTAAACCGAAGGGAATTTGCTTCAATTTAATACTGAATGATATTCACATGATATTATATTACATGTGGTCAATGACTGACACACCGCCAGCTTCTGTTCCTACTAGTCATGCATCTAAATGATTGTTTTTACCAAAACAAAAAAGCTTTCATTTAGTCAAAAAACGAAACAAATTACTAAGTAATAAATTAATTAAATTGATTTAAAAATCAATACTCAAAAGCTGAGTTGCATATAGACATTTAAATTGCACATAAAAAGCTGATACAAAAACTGCATTAAGTTTCTATTCCAATTCGTTGTTGAAATTTAAACATTTAAATGGTGCCAGTAATAAGAACTTTTTTCCCACAATACATTAGATACATATACATTAAATAATGAAGGCATCAATAACATATGAATATATGAATATGTAATATAGTGCATTAGGGCTGCAGGATTATGACAAAAATCATAATTGTCGATTATTCCCTTGAAATTGTAACTGCGATTATTAATTACGATGATCACAATTACATTGAATGTAGTTTTGAATAGCTTTATACCATTGTTTGATGCAACTGCATGCCAGATTTTTTATTATACAAAAAAACAAGCTGAAAACATTCAACAAACAACATTTTTTTTGCTTTTCTATAGCATTAAGCCTCAAATGTCAACTATACATTGGTTTAGTTTCTTCTTTAAATAATAATAATAAAAAGTTAACATATGCATGTAATAATAATAGGGGCTTTCACACCATGTTGTTCCAGGAACTTAGTTATAGGAACTAGCCACCAGGGTGGTTCCTCGAGAACTAATGTTCCCCTAGGGCCATTTTCCTGGTTGCATTCGCACTCTGAACTCTGAAGTGATGTAAACTGTGCTTGTTGTTGTGACTTTTATTTTGACGGCATGGCTTTTATTTAAGATTCATAAAGATTCAGGCTCGACTCAGACTAGATTGGTTAAACTAGAGTGGTTAAACATTCAGGCTCGACTCTGAATTGATTGGTTAAAGACTCAGACTCGACTCGGACTCGATTGTTTAAAGACTCAAGACCCGGACTTGATTAGTTAAAGACTCAAACTTGATTTGGACTCGACTGGTTAAAGACTCAGGTTTGACTCGGACTCGATTAGTTAAAGACTCGACTCGGAATTGATTGGTTAAAGACCCAGGCTCGACTCGGACTCGATTGTTTAAAGACTCAAGACCCGGACTTGATTAGTTAAAGACTCAAACTTGATTTGGACTCGACTGGTTAAAGACTCAGGTTTGACTCGGACTCGATTAGTTAAAGACTCGACTCGGAATCGATTGGTTAAAGACTCGACTCGGACTCGATTGGTTAAAGACTCGACTCGGACTCGGTTGGTTAAAGACTCGACCCGGACTTGAATAAGGTGGACTCGAACCCAACACTACAAATATACACACATCACAAGCACACAAACTCATGATTGTCTTTGAGAATGACTCGCAGTACCGTCACAAGGGCTGTGCCAAGTGTGTGACCACACAGGGCCTCAAGCTCAAATTAAAGTGACAGCGCATTTGATAATGTGAAACGAATAATGTGTATCATGACTGTATTATTTTGCTTGTTAAAAAAGTATTATGCAGTAACTTACATTGCTCCGAGCCTGTGCATGTGACAGTGATTCATGTGCATACATGACAGTCAGCACAGCATCGCACATCAAGTTCGTAGAGCTTAATTCAGTGCATATTAATTTTTTATTTTGGCCGCCTCTGAAATGGGTCAAACCACAGATATTACCAGAGAAGTTCAAATAAATACTAGAAATCCGCACTCATTCAAGGATGTGCATTTAGGCCTATTGCATGGATGGAGAAAGCATGGACAACTCAGGCTCAATTGGTTAAAGATTCAGACTCTAATTTTTAAAGACTCAGACTCGACTCAGACTCGATTGGTTAAAGACTCAGACTCGACTCAGTCTCGATTGGTTAAAGACTCAGACTCGACTCGGACTCGATTGGTTAAAGACTCAGACTCAAATTTTTAAAGACTCAGACTTGACTCAGACTCGATTGGTTAAAGACTCGATTCTGACTCAATTGGTTAAAGACTCAGACTCAACTCGGACTCGATTGGTTAAAGACTCAAGATCGATTCGGACTCGATTGGTTAAAGACTCAGACTCAACTCGGACTCAATTGGTTAAAGACTCAGACTCGACTCAGTCTCGATTGGTTAAAGACTCACACTCGACTCAGACTCAATTGGTTAAAGACTCAGACTTGACTCAGACTTGATTGATTAAAGACTCAGACTCAACTCGGACTCAATTGGTTAAAGACTCAGACTCGATTCTGACTCGATTGGTTAAAGACTCAGACTTGACTCAGACTCGATTGGTTAAAGACTCAGACTCGACTCAGACTCGATTGGTTAAAGACTCAGACTCGACTCAGTCTCGATTGGTTAAAGACTCAGACTCGACTCGGACTCAATTGGTTAAAGACTCAGACTCAAATTGTTAAAGACTCAGACTCGATTGGTTAAAGACTCAAGATCGATTCGGACTCGATTGGTTAAAGACTCGATTCTGACTCAATTGGTTAAAGACTCAGACTCAAATTGTTAAAGACTCAGACTCGACTCAGACTCGATTGGTTAAAGACTCGATTCTGACTCAACTGGTTAAAGACTCAGACTCAACTCGGACTCGATTGGTTAAAGACTCAGACTTGACTCAGACTCGATTGGTTAAAGACTCAGACTCAACTCTGACTCGATTGGTTAAAGACTCGATTCTGACTCAATTGGTTAAAGACTCAGACTCGATTCTGACTTGATTGGTTAAAGACTCAGGCTCGACTCGGACTCGGTTGGTTAAAGCAAACACTACAAATATACACACAGACACAAGCACACAAACTCATGATTGTCTTTGAGAATGTAAAGAGAACCATGAACAAACAGTACTGAATATTCATGAGCTTCTGACCATCTGCTATGCAAATATATGTCTAATAATACAACTCAGTTTTGCTAAAAAAACCACAGAGGCAGCCTATCAGATGGATTTGAATTAGAATGGCGAATGTTACATTACACAAAGCAATTGCCCAGCAACCACATAGTAACATGTTAAAACCACTAAGAACATCCTAGAAACAATGTTGTGAAAAATCCCAGTTTGAGTGGATGGACAAAATAAACCTGTTGAATGATATTAAAACAGAATGTCATCATGGATTTGGTGAATATAAACACACATCTGAGTTTCAGGACAGAACCAGAGCAGACATCGTCATCTACGAAACGCTCAGAGAGCTGTAATGTGGCTTATCGCCAATGCCAGCATCTGTTTCTAATCCTTCTTCACACTCTCTCTCACACACACACTCTTCATACCGCACTAAGGAGTGGCATTAGTGTGTGACTAATGTTCATGTTTCATGTTCTGGGACTAAAACAAACTGCATGTTTACTTGCACTCATACACGTTTGTCAGGTCACACCACAAACTCATTTCTATATAAAGCAAATTAACTAAATTAACCCAAACCATAACACATTGAATAAAATAACATAACTAGTCACATTTATGAACATGTCTGATGGATTAAAATCTCAATAATATCTGTCAAATGGGTCTGATAAAGTCAGATCAACAAGAATTCAAAGGGAAATTAGAGGTTAATTGTGTAAAATATACATATTTACATGTGTGTGTGTAAAACATATTTCTGCATTTTTTGTAGTATTATTTTGCATATATACTGCTTGTTCAAAAGTTTTGTAAATCTATTCATCAAGGATGCATTAAATTGATCAAAAGTGACAGTAAAGATATTTATAATTGTACAAAAGATTTCTATTTCAAATAAATGCTGTTCTTTTGAACTTTCTATTTATCAAAGAATCCTGAAAAATAAAATGCATCACAGTTTCCACAAAAATATGAAGCAACACAATTGTTTTCAACATTGATAATAATCATAAATGTTTCTTGAGCAGCAAATCAGCATATTAGAATGATGGATCATGTGACATTGAAGACTGGAGTAATGATGCTGAAAATTCAGCTTTTGATCACAGAAATAAATTACATTTTAAAATATGTTCACATAGAAAACTGTCATTTTAAATTGTAATAATATTTATCTTTTTTTACTGTATTTTTTTATCAAATTAATGAAGCCTTGGTGAGCAGAAGAGGCATAAGAAAAATCTTACTGACTGTAAAATGATTTACGAATCATTTTCATCATTGAAGATATAAACAAACACAAACACACACACACACATTGATTCCAAGAACCCTCACTGTCTGCAACAACATCTGCTTATTATTTATGAAGCACCATTGAAACGGCCGATACACCGTTCAGGGTCATCAGAGGGTTTGGTATTGTCCGGTTCTTCTGTTATCAGCGCCGGAGTGGTTTATTCTCCCCCCACCCGCCACATTCTTTCACAACATTCCAGGGGCTGTGGTACTTTGTTCTATCACCGTAGTAACCACAATCACCTTGCGTCCACAGTAACACTGACGGAACAGAGGAGGAAAGAGAAAGAGAAGCTTCGGCCAGTAAGCAACACCCTAGCAACCACCCACAACACCTTGAGCAGCAAGTTTTGCATGCACAATCACCACTTTTTCTTCATAATCTAGTATTTTAATGAGTTACTGCACTAAATTCCAATCATCCATGCACATAACATTTTAACAGCAACAATCTTATAATAAATAGTCCCACAATCAACAACACAACAGGCTTTGTGCGTCCTTGCATTTTCTCCTTTCATGCTCTCGGCTCGACTCTCTCCCACGCCGGCCAAAAGCAAACCCAATCAAGCGCTCCTGAATGGACCAATTGTTGGCAGACTCGGGACAATTTAGAGCGTACAAAAGATCCATGAGCGAGATTCATGTGGAATAATTCATGTGGAGATTCAGCCTGGCAGGAAGGAAAGGTTTGCTAGAGAGAGAAGAATCACAGGCAGGTGGGTAAGATTCACAAAGCACATGTTATCAGTAAATGATCAGTGGCAAATAAAGACAAGATGATAAAAAGGAACAAATATTTTTAAACCTAAAGCTTAAGTAGTTTATTTTCATCATTTTTGCAGTGTTATTTTTTTATATTTGTATTGATCTCACACATTTTTTTTAAACTTAAAAAAATATTGGACACACACAAGCTTAATAACTTTTTTAATATACATTTTAAATATTTTTTGTAAATATCATGAATGCATGAAATCATAAATATCATGAGATTTTCTTGGGGTTTCTCTGTTTAAGAAATTCATAAAATTATCTTTTTCTCAGAACGGTGGATAATTATTAAACCCATACAAAAAAAATTTATATATATATATATATATATATTAATTAAATAATATATTAATATATATTAATTTATAATATGTAGTTATAAAAACTATATATATATATATATATAAACTACCCATAAAAAGTTCAGATTTCGGTAAGATTATTTAAATGTTTTATAAAGAAGTTTCTTTTGCTCACCAAGGCTGCATTTATTTGATCAAAAATACATTGAAAAATGTGAAATATTATTACAATTTAAAATAACTGTTTTCTATTATATTATATAGTAAAATGTAATTTATTCCTGTGATCAAAGCTGAATTTTCAGCATCATTACTCCAGTCTTCAGTGTCACATGATCCTTCAGAAATCATTCTAATATGATGATTTGCTGCTCAAGAAACATTTCTGATTATTATCAATCAATATTATTAATAACAACAATGTTTTGGAACATTATAAATGTCTTTACTGTCATTTTTAATCAATTTAATGTGTCTGTGCTGAATAAAAGTATTAATTTCTTTCGAAATTAAGTCAAGCAAAAAAAAAAAAAATCTTACTGACTCCAAACTTTTAAACTGTAGTGTATATAAAAATGTGCTCATGAAGGTGCATTCAAGTATGAATTGCATTATTTTTTTTTTTATTAATGCACGGATCATAAAACAAAAGCGTTGGATCACTGCTGTCAGGGCAGGTACCACAGCCAATGCATTGAATATTCATCTACACAACACACAGTAACCCTGATTGTGCATGGTTTCTCTTGAGATGTAGCGTGCTGCACACTCTGGGGGGGTGAAAATCAGAATAGAAAACAAAAGAGAGAGGCTTCATTAAAGAGAAGAAACCCTGAAAGAGGACAGATCCTCCCCCTGACCCAAAGCACACGGCCTCTCAGCGGCACCAACACAATGCTCACAATGACCTACTCGAATTCACTAGCAACACGAGTATCACTGAAATCCAGCTCATCCAGACCACAGCTTAACATGCGCTTTAAACTTAAACCATCACAACACCCATGAATGGTTTAATACCGATATTCAAACACCTCTGCTTGAGTATGCTGAATAGCATACTAACATACTTTGATGCATCCTTGAAGAATAAAACTATTGACTTGCATACACAAAAAAAAAAAACTTACACTGACCCCAAACTTTTCTGACAGTATGCAATAAATATTTCAGATAAAATTTGCATTCTGAATGCAGCCCATGTGACTGACTGCTGATGTCTGATTCCAGACTGAATGTACTCAGGTTTCGTGAGGCCTGTAGTCGTGTGAACCTCTTCACTGCCTGTGTACCCCTGTTTTTGCAGATGAGTCAGTCGAGCAGAAATGTGCTGCGCTGAAACCGGATTCTTATCTCCCATCCTGTAGCTCGGCCCTGTGTCAGACCCTGACAGCGCTTGGACAAACATCCCAGAGCGACGTGCTCCAATCAGTCAGCCTGACGTCATCGCAGACTTTCCTATACTATCTTCTAGTGGACACAGAGCCGCTGGCTTCCCGTGCGTGTTGGATGACAGGATAAGGGAAGGTGAAACGTACAGAGGGTTAGGCTCATTTCAGCAGGGAAAGTGCTGTTTAATACTTAGCACAAGGGGTTTGATCAAAAAAATATTCAAAATCAATCAAATGAGCAACAACAACACATCCAGCAGTAACTGCAAGGAAAAAAGAAAGATTGAAATCAATGTTATCCTTATATTGTAATCATTATGAGCGCAAGTTGTAATTGCTGCTTATCATGTTCTTTGTGTCTGCTTAACTGATTTCAGGATATTAACCAAGCGTTTATATAACAGCTGTACATCAATGAAATTAGTTTGTATGGAAGTTTGTTTCCACCACTGAATAAAAAGTAAAAAAGGTAACAGCAAATTTTTACCTCACAATTCTGACTTTTTTCTTGTAATGGCAAGTTTACATCTTTTTTTCCAGCACTTTTTTTTTTTTTTTTTTTTTAGAGAATTGTGATATATAAACTCGAGTTATAAAGTCAGAATTGAAGCCCTGTCTGTGAAACTGGGCCATAAACTCGCAGTTGTGCAATTCTGACTATATAAAATGCAACTTTATATCATACAATTTTGAGAAAAGAAGTCAGAATTGCAAAATATAAACTCACAATTGAGTTATAAAGTTAGAATTGCGAGATAAACTCACAATTGCAAGAAGTCAGAATTGTGACAAAACAGGCAGAATTGCAAGAAAAGTCTGAATTGCGAGACAAACTCGCAACTGTGAGAAAAAAAGTCAGAATTGCGAGAAAAGTCTGAATTGCGAGAAAAGTCTGAATTGCAAGAAAAGTCTGAATTGCGAGATATAAACTCACAACTGTGAGAAAAAAGTCCAAATTGCAAGGAAAAAAGTCAGAATTGTAAGAAAAAAGGTCTTGCAATTGTGAGAAAAGTCTGAATTGCGAGAAAAAAGTCAGAATTGCGAGATATAAACTCACAATTGCAAGTAGTCAGAATTGCGAGAAAAAAGTCAGAATTGCGAGAAAAAAGTCAGAATTGCGAGAAAAGTCTGAATTGCAAGAAAAGTCTGAATTGCGAGAAAAGTCTGAATTGCGAGAAAAGTCTGAATTGCGAGAAAAGTCTGAATTGCGAGAAAAGTCTGAATTGCGAGAAAAGTCTGAATTGCGAGACAAACTCGCAACTGTGAAAAAAAAAAGTCAGAATTGCTAGAGAAAAGTCAGAATTGGGTGGAAAAAAGTCAGAAATGCGAGATATAAACTCGCAACTGTGAGAAAAAAGTCCAAATTGCAAGGAAAAAAGTCAGAATTGTAAGAAAAAAAGTCTCGCAATTGTGAGAAAAGTCTGAATTGTGAGAAAAAAGTCAGAATTGCGAGATATAAATTTGTAATTGCAAGAAACATCAGAATTGTGAGGAAAAAGTCAGAATTGCAAGAAAAAAAGTCAAAATTGCAATAAAAAGTCTGAATTGTGTGATATAAACTCGCAATTGCGAGGAAAAGTCAAAATTGCAATATACAAATATATTGCTATAAAAATATACAACATTAAGAATATCTGCTACATAAGTTTATTATTATATAATGATTTTTATGTGTGAGAAGAAATGTAATTAGACAATACTTTTAACAATTACAATCTCTCCCAAACCAGAACAGACTTAAATTAAAGTTATAATGATTAAAAATAAATAAATAAATAGACAAAAAAATTACATAAAATAATATTAAAAAATACAAAGTTACATACTTATAATAAAATATAGAAATATTATTATGAATAATTATAAAAAAATAAAATGAAACAGATAAATCTATATGCATCAATAAACAAGGTCACTCCAATCCTGGACAATACACATCATGAGCCTTTACATATGCATTACATTTGCATAATGCAAGTATAAAATATCATCATGTCTAGCGCTGATTTGAGCACAAAATCATCCCAAGCTGTGAAAATGGCATTAGATTTCTAATTACGAAATGTATCTAATTCCATCTTTGTTTTTTTTCAACCAGCGATAGCCGAACAAATCAGCAAGTGATAGCCGGTCTGTCCAATAAATAAATATGTTCCTTCTCCCTCTCTGCCAACTTGAACCCGCTCGCCTCCGGATCGGATGAGGAGGACCAGCTGTGTTCAGGCCCCCGCAACAGCACAGGGGCCAAATCATATTCTGGAGAGGAAGTTGGTTTAATAAGGTTCACATCAAACCCATCAGGATCCAAACAGAGAGCAGCGCTCAAACACTAACACATGCTGGAGCTTAAGTGTCTCCTCTGCACTACAGATGGAGAAATGAGATTCAACCAGCAGTGATTCTCAGACAAAAACTGTCATTCTAAAATAAGATGCACCCTTTTCTATACATATCCTCACTTATTTACTTTATTCTTGTAAATGTGTAAGGCTCATGATGTCCAGCAGTGGAGTGACCCTGCTGATTACTGAATGTAACTATAGATTTATCTATTCATTTGTTGTTGTTTTTTTCAATAATTATTAATTTTTTGTATTCATAATATGCATATATATATTAATTATATGTAAATAATTTATTTACATTTTCATTATCATTATCATAAACATTATTTCAGATTTTTTTTATCTTTTTCTTTATTATTATTATTCATAAGATCCATGTTTTTTATATGTATAACATTTATTTATTTAATTTTTTATAATTTTTTTATATTCTTGTTTTTATTGATCTATTTCTTTAGTATTATTCATAGCAATACTCCTATTTTTATTATATTGCATAATTTATGTATTAATTTTTTTTTTAATTATTATTTTATACACTTGTTTTTATCTATTTCTTTATTTAAAATAATAATAATTATTATTCTTTCATTCTTATTTGTATTTATCTATTCAATTAATTAATGTTATAATATTATCTATTTAATTAATATTATTAATATCAATTAATATTGTATTTATCATAATTAATATATTTTTATTATATGTATACAAGTTATTTTTTTAAAATAAATATTATTATAATTTTATATTATTATTTTTTTTATCCATTTCTTTATTCATAATAATATTCATATTTTATTTTATTTATTATATGTATTTGTTATTTATTTTTAACAATAATTAATATTTTATATTAATCTGTTATTTATCTATTTCTTTCTTTATTTTTAATTATTAAGTAACTTGTTCTGGGTGGTTGGTTGTGGAGAGATTAAAATTGTAAAAAGCATTGTCTGTACAAACAATTACATTCCTTCTTGCAAATAAAAATTATTATATAATAAAAAATATGAATTTTAAAATATTTTTTTTTTAAATTCATTTAATTTAACTGCCACCATTTCTGCAATGTGGAATTTGAGCCACAAGTCCAGGAAAAACATTTTTTTTTTTTTTTTTCATTTTCAAGTCACATAATTATGTAGTCCAGAGACTTTTGAATATCAGCATAAAATTTAGTCCACATTTAGTCCAGTTTATGGCTATAAATTTGATCAAAATACCTACTAGATGCATAAATACAGATTGTTAGAAATGTAATATATTAATCCAGTTTATTCTGCTCATAAACTGCCCACTTAAAAAGTATCTTAAAAAAAAAAAAAAAAAAGTACAATGGCAAGTTTCCCAGCGTACAAAACGGCCCCAAGAAACTGCGAAAAGTCAATCAATAAGATTGAAACTGGAGATTAAAAAAAAAACATGCCATTTTTGTGTCCAATATGCATAAAACTATCCATGCACAGTCACTGAGGTTAAAACTATGTGTTATTAAATCAATATATTGAATTAAATCAATCACCCTCACACGTGACTAACTGACCATTCTGAACTCTATCCGTGTCAATCAATGAAGATCACATGCGACTTTTAAAAAGCAGAGGTCAAAAGGTCGCAGCACGACTCTGATCAGGCGGCTGACTTCGCATGATTTACAAACCCAGTTGCATAACCGCAAAATTGGACGGAGAGAAACTCCAAGGCTGTTTCCAAAGAGCCCTTGTTGTGTATTTATATCTATCGAACATCGGGGAGTGAGCCTTCGGAAACACGAACGATAAATCCAAATGTGTGATTACATAACGCGAGCTGCACAAAGACGTTTACAGTTCAGATCTACAAGAACGAGTCGTAAAGGGCAACGACTGACCCTTTGAACAGGCCAGCTGCTTACAGCATAAAAGACTCTCATTACAAGAGCAAGCAAAATATCTGCTTTCAATCATGGTAAGTCCATGGCGTGCTTGTTTACGGCCTTCAAACATCATGCACATGTGCAGGACGCAAAGCAGATTATGTTTGTGAGGTTCAATGTTCAAATTTAATTGCAACAAGAGATTTCTCTCGCTCCCAAGGGGCCGAACCCTATCTGAAGCGTCTTATCCCTGTTGTTTTGTGATGTTGGCCACTTCTCTGATGTTGCTGGTAAACAGCAGATATAATCAGACGAGACACTAACAATGTCCTCTCTGTGTAGATACTGTATTGAGGACAGGCAATTAAAGAGAGAAATGTCGCATATGTGCATGTTTGATGCATATACATCAATAGCTATGTTTTCATCCAGACTTATGTGCATAATTGGAATATCGCATAAAAGGATGCGCTTGATCCGCTAGTTAGTCCAGTTATCCAATCACATCCTCTGTTAAAGGCAAAAATCCATTATTATTAGTTATTAGTTGCGCATTGATGAATTTATCCAGTGAATGTGTTTCCATCGTAGTTTATTCTTATCAGATAAAAACATCAGTTTCAGTTGAGTGCACAAGTTTATGCACATTTTTAGAAATGATGTGCATCTTGTCATTTCCATCCATGTTTTTTTAATGCAATAACTGAAAATTTGCATAAAAATAAGTGGATGGAAACATAGAAAACATGTAAGACGTATGATCCAGGAAGATACAGCTGTGAAAGGTCAACAGTTTCCAGATCTGCTTCTTACACAGATCCACAAATCAAGTCCCCCCAAATAATTAGAAATGGCCAAATTGTCCCCCCAGTATTTGATATTATTGATGCTGCACTACTGTTTGTTGTTAGGATGACAAAAAAAAAAAAAAATTTTAAGTTATATTTTTAGGCTGGTCTGCCTCAGCCAATCAAATCAAAGAAGGCGGGGCTTACTGTTCACAGAAGATGAGTGTGAATTCCTTTAGTTTTTTCGTGAAAAAGTATGTGACGAGTACATAGCTGCTAATCATTTAATATTTCTCAACTGTTTTATGATTGAAATATTCAGCAACCAAAAGTAATATCCAGTGATGCAAACTACTCAACATTTTTATGAAATTTTGCAGTTTTGAGTTTTTGAAAACATGCTATTATTTTATTATTGTGATATGATTAATGTAATTCATAACTGAATGCAACGAGACAAGAAATGTTTTGCATTTTTGACATATTAGACATACAAATAAGAGAGAATATATTTAAAAAAATATATTATTTGCAAATAGTTTAAATGTATTACTTAACTAATAGACCTGGAACCATTACTTTGAACCTACATAAAAATGCATGTTAGATTCACAATATTGTTGTTTAAACTAGATCAGTGGTTCCCAAACTGGGGTACGTGAACAAAATGCTGAGTAGTTCATTTAATTCTACCTTATATCAAAATAGAGCATGTATTTCTAACTGCCAAAATGCCGTAAATCCTGTACATTTAATCAAATTACCCCATCGTTTGCAGTCAAAAATGACTGTATCCACAGACGCAGCATGCATATGATAGATCGCGTGCAGAATCTGCTGCCTTAAATCGTGCTAAATTACTGCCGTTCTCGACAATGCACCTTTGTAAAAGTGGGGATTCAGCACTTACTCGCATGAAGAACAAATATAGACATAGATTATGGATTAATTTCGATTTAAGACTCTTTAAGAAACTTTCTTCGATACAAAAACATACCTTGTGTGAGTTCTTGTATTTAATGATGAGCAGAATGCAACTGTTCCCAAATATCCACATGACTGCAAATGTGACATTATTATACAACAGGTCAAAAAACAAAACATACATTTTAAACAGTACTGTCATATTTACTCTATTTTGCAATGAAATAATAGTTCTAACGAAAACCACAGCAGAACTACAACACACGTCTGTTTCGCAAACAATTCTGCGGCTTTGAACGAATCGTGAGAGTCAATGATTCAATGATTCATTCACAGCCACTTCGTTACTGATTCAATGACTCGTTTATAAAAACAGTGACTCGCTGCCACCTACTGGCGGTTTTAGTTTAATATTTAAAAGTTTTAGCCTACTTAGCTTTACCATCATTGTAGGGCTGGACGATTATGGCCTAAAATCAAAACCTCGATTAATTGAACATTTTACCTCGATTACAATTAATGAACAATTATTTTATTTCTGATTTTTTTTTTTTTTTTTTTTTTTGCCCTCATAGTTCACTGACAAGGTTTGCACTGTAAATAGCCTATGATTGACTATTAAGGTGGGATGTGATCTGACATCATAGCTCACTATCAGCAGTTATTTTATCTATGGTTTGTAACATTTCTTACAGGTTTTTGCTTGTTGTAAATCAGATAAAGATAAATTAGCACAGTACCAGTAGTGATTGCGTGTGTGAATTAGTCATACCGTCTCTCTATTAATTGTGAAGCTGTGGGTTGTAAATAGTTCCTTCAAAAGTAGAAAAAATATATGCTGTAACTTTTGAGTTTCTAAGCTATTTTAGTGATAAATCACAGGACAGAGCTGACAACAAGTTTCTGCGTTCCTCTGTGTGTGCGCGATCTTCACATTTTACGCAGCTGTTTGTATGAGTGTTCGTGCCACATGCAGCTGCGCGAGCGCGGCATAGATATTTGTATATATCATAGACTGCGAGCGCGGTAGCTCAATATAATAATACACATCCGATCGTCTAATCGCTTGAATGTCCAAACCATAAAACAAATACAACTGACAAAGTTTAGTGAAGACGTAAGACGCAAGGCTCACCGCTCGCGCGGCATCACTATGTGTTGAACCGGCGTTCACCTCCGTGTTTTGCTTTTATGCCACTGACTGGACGGGGCGGAGTCACGTGGCTACACACGCAGTTATGTTTTTAAGGGGGAAGTATTAACAGGATTAAAAAAACGAAATAACCGATATGGGAAAATTACGTCGGTTAGAGGTTCTGAATTTCGGTTTCGATTACTTTTCGATTAATCGTCCAGCCCTACATCATTGCATATTTCTCTATTGAACATTTTTTAATTAAAACATTATTTATTTTATAAAGGTAAAAATTTGCACTGGAAAATCAATTTAGGGGGCAAATATTGCCCCTTAATGGTAAAGGTGAGACTGCAGTCGAAGTGGAAGAAAGGGGGTACGCAGAAGGATGGTAATCCCTTCAGGGGGTACTCCAAGCTAAAAAGTTTGGGAACCACTGAACTAGATGAACAGAGTCTGAACAATTTAATATTGAAGGGTTTTTTGTAATGCACTGCATCATCTGTTCGTTGCATCATGTTGGTTCATCTGGCCAGAGGAGAGCCTGGTTTCTCCCAAGGTTTTTCTTTCTCTATTTCTGTCACGAATGGAGTTTGGGTTCTTTGCCACTGTCGCTTTTGGCTTGCTTAGCTGGGGAAGCTTAATATTTAACAATATTATTGACTTGAATGAATGCACTTACACTATTTTTTATGCAGTTATGCAGTTATTGAACCAATCTGAATAAACACTGAACTGATTTTAGATGAACAATTACTAATGTCTTTTTTCACTTTTATCACTGCAAAGCTGCTTTGAAACAATCTGTATTGTATAAAGCGCTATAGAAAAAAAGGTGACTTGACCTGTAAAAAAAAAAAAAGCACAGAATTTACATTTTGGGGTGAACCATTCCTTTAAGAGTCATTTAAAATCATACATAAAATTAAACAACGAAAAAAAATTAACATTTCTGAACGAGATGTCTGTAGTTGTCTTGACAAAAATGCATTGAACAAGATTTTTGCATTTGAACATTTAAATTGCTGACAACAGTTATTGTTTGTTTAGAGATCTTAAAATTTTTGACTTCAAAAGAATTATTTTTTGCATTAGAGCTAAAACAATCTAATTTAAATAGAAATATTTGCATTATTCATCGATGCATGTGGCAGAATCGTCCATCTTTGAAGCGCTGTAATCATGAGAACCTGTAAGAGCAGCGGCTGCCTGATTAAACAGAACTACAGCCTGTCAGGACTTACAAACTCAAAGCATGCTGGGTAAAACATGCAGGTTTCACAAATTAGAGGAATATTGCACATGTGGGTTCAGGGCCGGTATCATACACCCAGTGGTTTGTGCTTTTTATGGTTAACCTTTCATAAAGGGCGGCACAGCAGACCTGCCTTAAAACGAAAGGGCTGCGTTTCCCAAAAGCATCATAAGCCTGAGTGGATCGTAGAATCATTTCCACCAATGATCTCGGTGATCAAATTAGCTCACAATGCTTTTGAGAAACGCAGCCCAGATTGTTATGCAGCATTATAGAAAAAAAAATCCATACTCTGAAACTCTGAAAAGAAATGCACAAATTAAAAAAGCATTCAAGCAACATGTTCAGCCACATTCTCGGATATGATTTTGAGTGAATTCTCTTTGAGTGAATCATGAATCAAGCATGAGGCGTGTGGCAGGACACTTACAGCATGAAAAGTATGAATTACAGTAAATACAAATGAAGAGGCTTTTGGCAGGTGGTTACATAACTGCATATCTGCTATAAATATCATCCGTTGGTCAATGTATGAAATTAGTAAACCGTCTAAAGCCATACTGTCCCAGCGCTCATGCAGGCGTATGAGGCTTTTAACTTAACTGCAGGCCAAACCCTCCTAATTATGAGGCTGGATAACGGCTGAGACAGGCGATGATTCGGCCCACCCAACATTCCTATGAGAGCCATACTATTCATAGAAAATACTACATTTCTATGTATAACAATCTGCATTTGTGTGTCTGGTAGGTATTTTGACAAAAGTTACAGCCATTTAAAAGTAGGTCAGACACTATTTAATAGGGTCAAATCATGGAAAACTCATTTGATACTGTTGTGGAAACAAATTCTGTAGAATGACACATTTAAATAATTTAAAGCTCATCTGAAAAAGCAATGCAACAGAAATATACAGTAAAATATGTTTTTTAAGAGGCTCTTGAAATGGTCTTAAGTTTGTTTATTTTTTTGTTTTTATTGCCACACCAGCATTTATGTGTTAATGTCTTAAGAGTTCAATTCATTTTCATGAATCAATTCAAACTGTCAGTTTCAATAAATTGATTCAGAATGCAATGATTTTCTCCAAAAATGTTTACAGAAGTGCCTGCAAGGCCTTTTTCATCTATTAAAATGTTTTAGTAGCAATATATGCAGGTAAAGAATGCTGTTTATGGCTATGAATTGTTATATTGGTGCAAATAAATGAAAATGACTAACTACAATTCTTCATTGTGCTCACTTTGTGAAAAAAAGTATAGAAAAGCATGTCTTGATTACAAGTGCTGGTTATATAATATGAATATTATCAAAAAGTTGATTTATTTCACTAATTCCATTCAAAAAGTGAAACTTGTAAATTATATTAATTCATTCCACACAGACTGATAGATTTCAAATGTTTATTTCTTTTAATTTGGATGATTATAACTGACAACTAAGGAAAATCCCAAATTCAGTATCTCAGAAAATTAGAATATTACTTAAGACCAATACAAAGAAAGGATTTTAAAAATCTTGGCCAACTGAAAAGTATGAGCATGTACAGCACTCAATACTTAGTTGGGGCTCCTTTTGCCTGAATTACTGCAGCAATGCGGCGTGGCATGGAGTCGATCAGTCTGTGGCACTGCTCAGGTGTTATGAGAGCCCAGGTTACTCTGATAGTGGCCTTCAGCTCTTCTGCATTGTTGGGTCTGGCATATAGCATCTTCCTCTTCACAATTCCCCCGTAGTATTTCTATGGGGTTAAAGTCAGGCGAGTTTGCTGGCCAATTAAGAACAGGGATACCATGGTCCTTAAACCAGGTACTGGTAGCTTTGGCACTGTGTGCAGGTGCCAAGTCCTGTTGGAAAATGAAATCTGCATCTCCATAAAGTTGGTCAGCAGCAGGAAGCATGAAGTGCTCTAAAACCTCTTGGTATATGGCTGTGTTGACCTTGGACCTCAAAAAACACAGTGGACCAACACCAGCAGATGACATGGCACCCCAAACCATCACTGACTGTGGAAACTTTACACTGGACCTCAAGCAATGTGGATTGTGTGCCTCTCCTCTCTTCCTCCAGACTCTGGGACCCTGATTTCCAAAGGAAATGCAAAATTTACTTTCATCAGAGAACATAACTTTGGACCACTCAGCAGCAGTCCAGTCCTTTTTGTCTTTAGCCCAGGTGAGACGCTTCTGACGCTGTCTGTTGTTCAAGAGTGGCTTGACACAAGGAATGCGACAGCGGAAACCCATGTCTTGCATACGTCTGTGCGTAGTGGTTCTTGAAGCACTGACTCCAGCTGCAGTCCACTCTTTGTGAATCTCCTCCACATTTTTGAATGGGTTTTGTTTCACAATCCTATCCAGGGTGCGGTTATCCCTATTGCTTGTACACTTTTTTTCTACCACATCTTTTCCTTCCCTTCACCTCTCTATTAATGTGCTTGGACACAGAGCTCTGTGAACAGCCAGCCTCTTTTGCAATGACCTTTTGTTTCTTGCCCTCCCTGTGCAAGGTGTCAATGGTTGTCTTTTGGGCAACTGTCAAGTCAGCAGTCTTCCCCATGATTGTGTAGCCTACAGAACTAGACTGAGAGACCATTTAAAGGCCTTTGCAGGTGTTTTGAGTTAATTAGCTGATTAGAGTGTGGCACCAGGTGTCTTCAATATTGAACCTTTTTACAATATTCTAATTTTCTGAGATACTGAATTTGGGATTTTCCTTAGTTGTCAGTTATAATCATCAAAATTAAATGAAATAAACATTTGAAATATATCAGTCTGTGTGTAATGAATGAATATAATATACAAGTTTCACTTTTTGAATGGAATTAGTGAAATAAATCAACTTTTTGATGATATTCTAATTATATGACCAGCACCTGTATTGTTAGTAGCTATTTTGGTACTATTTACTATTATTTTACATATATATTACTTCTTCTAGTCAGCATGTACTTAGAGACAAAGTTAAAAAATAAATACATAAAAATAAAAGTACAAAATATATATATAGAGAGAGAGAGAGAGAGAGAGAGATGAAAATTACAATATAAACTATTTAGATATATCATTGGGAAATGCATCTAATCTATTGTCCTGATGCAGAAAACAGCTGATGGCCTCATTCTTCCTGCTTCCTGTCTAATTTTCCTGTCGTCTGTCTGAAACCGTGTGAATCCAAACACCCCATTTAGCAACAAACTTCCTGCAAAACATCAAGCAACTTTCCCTGTCTGATGTTTCTGTTCGGATATCAACAAACTCAAGTCCTGCAAACAGCTGGATGCTAAACTAAACCGGCTGAAAGTGAGCAAGACAAAATACAGTCTCATCTGAACTTCCTCTCACTCATGTTCACTGACGTCTCTGTCCGTCTACTGTCTCCACGCACTGCCATTTGACTTCCTCCTGCCAACCAACCCAGGACTCCACCGAAAACAAAAGCAGTTTTATGTGCTGTGAGAGGTGTGTGTGTGTGAGAGAGAGAGTGAGAGAGAGACAGGAGAATGTGAGAGACATGAATGAGAATGTTAAAAGGACAAGAAATAAACGAGAGCTTGGGTCAGTTTATGAGAGAGCCAGTGCCAGACCACAACCACAATTCAGCCAAATTCAGTCGAGTCAACATGAAATCAAAACTACTTTAAAGCATGTTCCTGGTCTTAATGCAAATGATTTACTGCTCAGTGCAAAACTTTTGTCCTTTCATCAAAATGTAACTTTTGAAATAAAATCAGTGCTTTTTCTTGCTGAATATCCCATGCAAAACAATTGCATTGCTCGGAGGTTGCTCATTCATACCTCAATAGGCTTAATGGAGATCTCAGTTGTGTTTCATTGAAGTATCAAGTTTTTCTTCTACAAACACTGCAGGCAAAGTTTATGCTTCATTTAAAGGTGATCTATAATGCCCCTTTTACAAGATGTAATATAAGTCTCTGGTGTCCCCAGAATGTGTCTGTGAAGTTTCAGCTCAAAATACCCCACAGATCATTTATTATAGCTTGTCAAATTTGCCTCTATTTGGGTGTGAGCAAAAACACGCCGTTTTTGTGTGTGTCCCTTTAAATGCAAATGAGCTGCTGCTCCCCGCCCCCTTTCCAGAAGAAGGCAGAGCTTTAACAGCTCAACAACAACAAAGCTGGAGAATCTCACACAGCCAAAATGAGGATTGTCAGTAACGGTGTTCAGCCTTACATTGTTCAAACCGGAGTCAACACTGATGGAGAGACTCAGGAAGAAGTTACAACTTTTAGAATGAAACTGGACGTTTCTGAATGATTAGTGGATAAATTTATGCAGTTGCTGTGGAGTTGATTCAACTCATCCATTAGCATGTGCCGTCATGTTCATCTTTTGTGCAAATCCAGTGTTGAATTGACACTCGGGTTTATGTAAATTTTGGGGTTTGTGAGGTCAATAACCCAGGAAGAAGCTTGTTGTAGTCCCTACCAGCCATTTGTTGTAGTCCTTAAACAGAGAATTCTGTAAAGGAAAATATCTCCCTTTGCATTGAACTTTGAGCGCCGTAACTTTGCAGATGTTGTTTATGCTCAAACAGCAACATTACACACTAACTAAAGTTAAAAAAAGTGTAATCATAAACAACCACCCCTTTAATGAGTTAGTCACTGAATCATTCACTCAAAGGATTTGTTCAAAATGGCTGATTCAGAAGTGACTGAGTGAGTTGAGTCATTCAGCAGAACGATTCGTTCAAACACACTGATTCATTCAGTAACGAAACTGAAACAGTGTTGCTATGAGAAGCGCAATGGCTCTACTGTTTGGAACTATTTTTATTGGCAAAACAGACAATATTGTGTCTAAAATGTAAGTCACCTAATTGCCTATTATCTTATTGTTTATTGAATTGTTGTATAAAATCAATATCACATTTTTAAATGTGCTGATAATCTGGAAAAACAGCACTTTTGCTCTTGTGATATTGATTATAACTATTAAAAACAAGAACTTATACTGACTTTTTTTGCACCATATCTTGGTTTCTGGAAGCATTTTTATTAACTTTGGTGGCATTTTTGCCCCAAGCACCCATTAATTTCTGCCCCTGGTGTGTGTGTGCTGCATGCTGCACGCTCTTTTTTGAGCGCAAGCGGCTGTTGCGAGGCCCACTTTAAGTGAAACGGCTGAAACGGATGGCAAAGGATAGTGATAGTGATATACTGATAGTGAGCCTTTCCTGTTATTCTGAGTGTGATGAGCAAAGAGGAGAAAAGACACCGGACAGCCTGGAAAACAACAGCCAAGCTTTCTGACCACCTGTGAATCATCACACTCAAATAAAGATTTTATTATGCATAGATTAAGACTGACTTTACAACCATTCTTTACTAGTCCATTTATAGGACACCTAAACTCAGTGTTTCTGTAATGTGAGAGTCTACAGTGTTTGAGTCACGAGTAAACAAAGGACAACAATAAAATGCAAAATCAAGATTACCATTACTGGTAATGACACTAAAAAAGGATGAAGTGGAAAATATAGACAGTAGTATCACACTACAAGAATTCAACAGACGCTGCATCTGGAAGTGATCTTGTACGTGTGCGTCTGTCTTCACTTCCCTCTGATCACATGCCATGATCGACATCCTCATGCAAACGTCTCATACAAGCAGATCAGTACAGTAGAAACCGAGCTGATGGACTTGAACTGAGAAACAGATCAGTAGTGCTGGTTAAAAAGGTAAGCATCACTATTATGTTTATGTCAAGGGTTAGGGATCTGAACAATGCCCTTTAATTAATATCAGTCCTCTACAGACATAAATGATTCCTTAAATCATGCAGAAAGCATCAAAGAAGCACTGTCCGTAGCAACTTTCCTGAACTTTACCCTATCAACCACACAGTAACATGCAAAAAAAGCATCTTAGCAACGCCCTGGCAACCACCCACAACACTTTAGAATTGTTACTTTATAACCTATCAACAAAAAAGCATCTTAGCAATGCCATGGCAACCACCTACAACGGTTTAGAATTGTTATTTTAGAATCCGTCAGCAAAAAAAACATCTTAGCAACACCCTGGCAACCACCCACAATGCTTTAGAATTTTTACTTTTGAATCCGTCAGCAAAAAAGCATCTTAGCAACACACTGGCAACCACCCACAACACTTTAGAATTGTTACATTAGAACCCATCAGCAAAAAAGCATTTTGGCAACGCCCTGGCAACCACCCACAACACTTTAGAATTGTTACTTTAGAACCCATCAGCAAAAAAGCATCTTGGCAACGCCCTGGCAACCACCCACAACACTTTAGAATTGTTACTTTAGAACCCATCAGCAAAAAAGCATCTTAGCAACGCACTGTCAACCACTTTAGAATTGTTACTTTAGAACCCATCAGCAAAAAAGCATCTTAGCAACGCCCTGGCAACCACCCACAACACTTTAGAACTGTTACTTCTTGAACTCATCAACAAAAAAAACATCTTAGCAACGCCCTGGAAACCACCCACAACACTTTAGAATTGTTACTTTATAACCAATGTTTAGAAGACTCTAAAATGTAACAAAGAATGTTTTAATCTCATTGAATCATATAGCAAATCAAGAATCCTACAGTCAAAAAAATGCTTCTTGACAATAAAAATAAGTCTTTTTTATACCATAAAAAATGTCATTACATGAAATAAAATAAACAAAATAAATAAAAAATTAAACTTTAAATTTTATTTAAGCTAGATGATAAAGTAAATTCTGATTTTCAATTATTTTAACTTGATGTGCTAAAATAACAAAAACTGAAACAATTTAATAAAAAAACTATAGACATTTTTCTTTAAAAACTAATGAAATGACAAAAACACAACAAAACTTTAATTACAATTAAAATAAACAGAAAATATAAAAAACAAAACCTAATTGAAAATATGAATAAAATATAAATAATACTAAAAAATGCATGAGCGAAGAACCTTTCGTTTTAAGATTGTAGTACTTAGAGCAACAAGTAGCAATATAATCTATTAGATGGCAATATCACAGTACTTTATATATACCATGGTACTGAAATTAATGCACCATAGTATTTACATTAAAGAAAGAAACCCCCTATGGTAGTTCACTGGTACTTTACAGGACTTTCTGTAGTTGTAGTTCATTTGTATTCTTTTAAATACGCCATGAATATGGTATTATCATCTGACACCATCCCATCAATAGGCTATTGTTTGTATATCCAGAACTACAAAAAATAAACAAATGAAGATCCTGAAGTGTTTTACCTGGATGATGCCGCAGTGAAGTCTCCTCCATCCAGCAGCCTGATCTTACAGAACAAAACCCCATTGACAAACGGCACTGCTGTCAGCTCCTCCAGAGTGACATGAGTCTGAAACTTAAACTTCTTCTTCTTGACTAGAAACGCCATGAACTCGAGCTCTGAATGATTTGACTCGACAGAAATTCAACGTTGGAGCTGAACGCTGCGAAGCGGTTTAATCTGGCAGTGGAAACTCTCTTTGTGGGATCATGTTTTCATTGATCATCTGTGGGAAAAAAACACAAATCACAACAAACATGAGAACAGATGAACACTAACATATTAAGAGATCAATAAACTTGTATTTAAAGAACATGATTCATTATCATTAAGAAAAAACCGTTGTTCTTGTCAGGTTTGTTTAGTTCACACACCCGCGAATAAACAAACGCCTCAGATTTTCTATCGTGCACGTGAGGCGGTGGCGCGCGAATAAACGGTCAACCTTTCAGACGTTACAAACGTTAGCGCTGATCGCGTGAACTCACGTCTTTAGTGTTTCTGTCCGTCCTCCGTGTCTCCGGTGTTTGGATGTGATTCTGTCCCCCGGATCACTGCGTGTTTAGCTTTTCTACAGGGATTATGAAGCGCCGCCCTTCATCTCTCTCTCTCTCTCTCTCTCTCTCTCTCTCTCACTCACACACACACACACACACACACACACACAGTCTCTTTCAGGCTATTTTTTAAAAATATATATTTTTCAATATAGGCAAATATCAGTTTAATCGTAATACAATCGCCCATATATATCGCGATTATATATTGTGTTTATATTTGTGAGTAACGTTAGGCCTATACATTTTATTATAATTATATATGTATACATATATGTGAGTCTATATATGCAGACACTATATATATTAATATATCAGTACAGTCCAAAAGTTTGGAACCACTAAGATTTTTAATGTTTTTAAAAGAAGTTTCGTCTGCTCACCAAGGCTACATTTATTTAATTAAAAATACAGTAAAAAACAGTAATATTGTGAAATATTATTACAATTTAAAATAACTGTTTTCTATTTGAATATATTTCACAAAGTAATTTATTTCTGTGATGGCAAAGCTGAATTTTCAACATCGTTACTCCAGTCTTCAGTGTCACATGATCCTTCAGAAATCATTATAATATGCTGATCTGCTGCTCAAGAAACATTTAATGTGTACAATTGTACAAAATATTTGTGTACAATATTTTTTTCAGGATTATTTGATGAATAGAAAGTTCAAAAGAACAGTGTTTATCTGAAATCTAATCTTTTGTAACATTATAAATGTCTTTACTGCCACTTTTGATTGATTTAATGCATCCTTGCTGAATAAAAGTATTCATTTCTTTAATTTCTTTTCAAAAAAATAAAAATAAAAATTCTTACTGACCCCAAACTTTTGAACGGTAGTGTATAATGCTACAGAAGCTTTGTATTTCAGATAAATGCTGTTCTTTTGAACTTTCTATTCATCAAGGAATCCTGAAAAAAAAAGTACACAACTGTTTTCAACATTGAAAATAATCATAAATGTTTATTGAGCAGCAAATCAGCATATTAGAATGATTTCTGAAGGATCATGTGACACTGAAGACTGGAGTAATGATGCTGAAAATTCAGCTTTGATCACAGAAATAAATTACTTTGTCAAATATATTTAAATAGTACACAGTTATTTTAAATTGTAATAATATTTCACAATATTACTGTTTTTTACTGTATTTTTAATTAAATAAATGTAGCCTTGGTGAGCAGACGAAACTTCTTTTAAAAACATTATAAATCTTAGTGGTTCCAAACTTTTGGACTGTACTGTATATATATATATATATATATATATATATATATATATGAAACTTTTGTTAGATGCGATTAATCGCAATTAATCGATTTGACAGCACTGATTTATATATATTGATTATTAAATCAATAGATAACATATTTTCATTCACAATTTATATATATGTATATATATTATATAATGGCACACAAAATAAAAGTTTTGAGTTTGCATAATATATGTGAGTACTGTGTGTAATTAATATGTATATATACACAAATTATATATTTAAGAGAAATATGTTATGTACAAAATATTTATATATATATATATATATATAAATTATATAAAAATATAAATAAATACATATACTTGTAAATATTTCTCAAATATATACATGAATGTTTGTATTTATATATACATAATAATTACACAGTACACCCACATATATTATGCAAACTCAAACTTTTATTTTGTATGCCATATATATATATATATATATATATATATATATATATATATATATATATATATATATATATATATAAATATAAATATATATATATATATATATATATATATATATATATATATATATATATGTGTGTGTGTGTGTGTGTGTGTGTGTGTGTATATATATGCCCTCCAAAAGTTTGGAAACACCCCTGGCAAAGTGTGGTTTTGGACAATATCAGCATAAATCCTTATCATTTTTTGGTGCAAATACATTACAGTAACTTGACATTATCACTGAAGACCAGCAATAAAAATTTTCATTTTGATTACACAATAATGGCAATATATACATGTCAAAGTCAGTCACGCCCCTTTGCCAGCTGTGATGCCTGGTTTCTGGTTTAAACTTGGCCCAGGTTTGTAAATGATTTTTGGGTCAGCACACCTTAATAGCTTCAACAATTGATTGCCAATTAAGTTTAGAATACAATGAACCAATTAGATTAGGTCAGATAAGCTGCTAATGGTGGATATTTTGATGAATCGATAATTTACGTTTTTTTCTATGTATAAACTGTTTCTGTAATAAAATATGTTTTCGTAGTTTGTGTTGTCCCTTATAAGTGCAAAATTATCACAAATTAAAAAGGATTCATCCCAATATTGTCCAAAACCCCACTTTTCTAGGGCGTTTCCAAACTTTTGGAGTGCAGTGTGTGTGTATACACACACAAAGATTTTTTCCCCTTCCACCTATACCAAGAAGAACTGAAGAAAAAAGCTAATTTCTCCATGAAATATAGCGCACTTTGTCTCCCTCTAGTGGCGGTGAAGTAAACTAGATGAAAGCTGCAACTCAAAAACCGTAGCAAAACAACCCCCCAAAAAAGGAAATTATATTATATTGAGTGTAATAGGGATTGATTAAAAGTAAAATTAACAACATATAATCAAAATAAAAACATAATTGTAGATATGTAGTCCTACTGCAAAGAAAAAAATAACTTTAAAAAAAATAAATGGACCAAGAGACTGAGATTGAAAATATACAACAGCATAACTGAGTAAAAATAGTTATTCAGTTTCATTAATATTTGAGTAAAATACAAATACCTTCAAAAAATACTTGATGTGTTTTGTCAAGCAATAACGTGACGCCTTGGACTGTACATGGATATATTGATAGTAAAGCCTGTCGGAGATCTGGACTTTGGATCACAGGGAAATAAGGAGGCTTTAGCATCAATAAAACACAAATATAGACTCATACATGTGTGGAGAGTTTCTTTATTTAACATACATAAATAAAAATGTTATTGTCAAAAACTAAAGAAACAAAATCCTCCACAAAGTCTTCCAAGGCCTCACCTGTAAAAGGAGCCATTAGTACATAAATAGGAGAAACTGTGCTTTCTGTACATCTCTGATTTGTGTTTTAGGGTTTGCATTCACTGCATGCAATGCTTTTGTTCATTTTAGGATCAATTAAATAAACAAAATGTAGAAAATCATGTCAAATTCATTGCCATCTATTTGCTTTTTAAGGAACCAAATGTAAAAATAAAACCCACAGTTGAAGTTAAACTGAAAAGATGTTTCACTTCAAACTAAATAAAAAAAAAAGGCTCTTTTTAAAGTAAAACGTATATTTTGGATATTTAGATTTTGGCCACTTCTTTAAAACGCTAATAAAAGTCCTCATTTCACTTTATCCCTGAAACATTCACACATACAAGCACAAACTCTTTGAGGCACCGTGCTGTACAATAATTTACAGTCTATTCTAGACCAGACCTGTCACACGTTCTGCTCTACTGTCTGTCTTCAGGCTTCGCCGACATGTTTTCCACTCCTTCTCCAGTCTCTGTGGCGGTCGCCGTGTTCGAGCTGTTAGCGTTCTGCAGAAACTTTCTCAGGTCCTTCAGAGCCGGTCTGAACATCTGAATGAGAGCCAGCAGAGCGGCCTGCGTGCCCTCCAGAGCCTGGGCTTGTCTCTCTTGAGCGCAGGCCTGGGCCTCCTGCGAGCGCCGGATCATCTGGAGCAGGTCGTTCTGGTTCTCCAGGTGCTGGGCGATCTCACGCACGTGCAGGTTGGTGACGCGGTGCTCCTGGAGCAGTCGGGCTGAGTTGAGTGCGATGCGGCTCTTCAGTTCCTGAGGTTTGGCGGAACATTCGGCCTGCGCTGCCAGCATCTCCACCGGCGCCTCTGCAGTGACGGTCACGGGCGTCTCGGTGGTGCAATACTCCACCATGCCTTCCTCCAGCGTGTGGTACGTCGTCTCAGCTGCAGGGGCATAATCACACATCTTAAAGGGATAGTTCACCCAAAAATTAAAATTTTAAACTTTCATTCATCTTCGGCACACAAATGAAGATACTGTTAATGAAATCTGAGAGATTTCATTGACAGCTACCACTCTGACGCTTCAAAAAGTTTATAAAGAGCAGCACGTTTGAGCTTCTTCAAGAACCAGTGAGGTTCATTCTCGTGTTACGCATCACGTTTGAGCTTCCGCAAGAACCAATGAGGTTCATTCTCGTGTTACGCTTCATGTTTGAGCTTCCGCAAGAACCAATGAGGTTCATTCTCGTGTTACGCATCACTTTTGAGCTTCCGCAAGAACCAATGAGGTTCATTCTCGTGTTACGCATCATGTTTGATCTTCTTCAAGAACCAATGAGGTTCATTCTCGTGTTACGCATCATGTTTGATCTTCTTCAAGAACCAATGAGGTTCATTCTCGTGTTACGCAGCACGTTTGATCTTCTTCAAGAACCAATGAGGTTCATTCTCGTGTTACGCAGCACGTTTGATCTTCTTCAAGAACCAATGAGGTTCATTCTCGTGTTACGCATCATGTTTGATCTTCTTCAAAAACCAATGAGGTTCATTCTCGTGTTACGCATCACGTTTGAGCTTCCGCAAGAACCAATGAGGTTCATTCTCGTGTTACGCAGCACGTTTGAGCTTCCGCAAGAACCAATGAGGTTCATTCTCGTGTTACGCAGCACGTTTGATCTTCTTCAAGAACCAATGAGGTTCATTCTCGTGTTACGCAGCACGTTTGATCTTCTTCAAGAACCAATGAGGTTCATTCTCGTGTTACGCATCACGTTTGAGCTTCCGCAAGAACCAATGAGGTTCATTCTCGTGTTACGCATCACGTTTGAGCTTCCG
Organism: Megalobrama amblycephala; assembly: GCF_018812025.1. Classification (NCBI taxonomy): domain Eukaryota; kingdom Metazoa; phylum Chordata; class Actinopteri; order Cypriniformes; family Xenocyprididae; genus Megalobrama; species Megalobrama amblycephala. The sequence goes on along the minus strand of NC_063055.1, from coordinate 2,718,999 downwards.
CAAGAACCAATGAGGTTCATTCTCGTGTTACGCAGCACGTTTGAGCTTCCGCAAGAACCAATGAGGTTCATTCTCGTGTTACGCAGCACGTTTGATCTTCTTCAAGAACCAATGAGGTTCATTCTCGTGTTACACATCAAGTTTGATCTTCTTCAAGAACCAATGAGGTTCATTCTCGTGTTACGCATCACGTTTGAGCTTCCGCAAGAACCAATGAGGTTCATTCTCGTGTTACGCATCACGTTTGAGCTTCCGCAAGAACCAATGAGGTTCATTCTCGTGTTACGCATCACGTTTGAGCTTCCGCAAGAACCAATGAGGTTCATTCTTGTGTTACGCAGCACATTTGAGCTTCTTCAAGAACCAATGAGGTTCATTTTCGTGTTACGCATCATGTTTGAGCTTCCGCAAGAACCAATGAGGTTCATTCTCGTGTTACGCATCATGTTTGAGCTTCTTCAAGAACCAATGAGGTTCATTCTCGTGTTACGCATCATGTTTGAGCTTCCGCAAGAACCAATGAGGTTCATTCTCGTGTTACGCTTCATGTTTGAGCTTCTTCAAGAACCAATGAGGTTCATTCTCGTGTTACGCATCATGTTTGATCTTCTTCAAGAACCAATGAGGTTCATTTTCGTGTTACGCAGCACGTTTGAGCTTCCGCAAGAACCAATGAGGTTCATTCTCGTGTTACGCATCATGTTTGAGCTTCTTCAAGAACCAATGAGGTTCATTCTCGTGTTACGCATCATGTTTGAGCTTCCGCAAGAACCAATGAGGTTCATTCTCGTGTTACGCTTCATGTTTGAGCTTCTTCAAGAACCAATGAGGTTCATTCTCGTGTTACGCATCATGTTTGATCTTCTTCAAGAACCAATGAGGTTCATTTTCGTGTTACGCATCACGTTTGAGCTTCCGCAAGAACCAATGAGGTTCATTTTCCTGTTACGCAGCACGTTTGAGCTTCCGCAAGAACCAATGAGGTTCATTCTCGCGTTACGCAGCACGTTTGAGCTTCCGCAAGAACCAATGAGGTTCATTCTCGCGTTACGCATCACGTTTGAGCTTCTTCAAGAACCATTGAGGTTCATTTTCGCGTTACGCATCATGTTTGAGCTTCTTCAAGAACCAATGAGGTTCATTTTCGTGTTACGCATCATGTTTGAGCTTCTTCAAGAACCAATGAGGTTCATTTTCGTGTTACGCATCATGTTTGAGCTTCCGCAAGAACCAATGAGGTTCATTTTCGTGTTACGCATCATGTTTGAGCTTCTTCAAGAACCAATGAGGTTCATTCTCGTATTATGCATCACGTTTGAGCTTCCTCAAGAACCAATGAGGTTCATTCTCGTGTTACGCATCACGTTTGAGCTTCAGCAAGAACCAATGAGGTTCATTCTCATGTTACGCAGCACTCGATTATGTCATTCGCAGTGCTTCATGGGAGAGGATGGAGCTAAAGAGCTATTTTGGAGCATGTTGCTTTTTTTGACTCACTGATTGGAGTAATTTTCTGTGCAGCATCATGGGTAATGTAGTTTTTCACCAGGAATTCCACTGCTAAACACGATTATTTTAAAAATAAGCTGAAATAATGCAGGCTGATGGCTTCAACAGAAGCAAATAACATCAATTAACAATCTTGTAGCTCACAGTAAGGTTGTATTTAAAGGTTTATAAGTTATCATTAAAAATATGGAGAAAATGCATGGAGTTTTTACTTCTGGAACCTGACTGTTGCACTCTATAGCAAACCAGAACCATCTAATCAAATCCCCACGGACAAACTCAAGCCCCACCTTACATTTGTTCTTGTTCCAGTAACCGTTTCACTTACATATAAGTATGTCTATCACAAATTCCATTTCATTTCGACTTTAATATTTTAAAAACAGAAAATTGTCTTAGATGTGTAAAACTAAAACCATACCTTCAAGAGTTTTGATCTCACACGCTGCTGCGGCCGCTGGTTGAATACCTGTGAAGAGACAATCACATTTATACGGCATCGAAATGCATTTGTAAAAGTGTAAACTCAAAATTTAAATTATAAAATGGTAATTTTCTCAAAATATGTATATATAAATAAATATATATTTGCCTGATTTATATTACATTTTATTCCTTTTTTTCTGGCTGTTGACAAATTTTCTGATTTATGATGTGGTAAAAAGAGAAACCTTTAATTCAAATATGTCAACAAAATGAAATAGGAATGCTCACATTAATTATGCAAATTAGCAGTGTTGGATAAATTTCCATAGATTATTATTCATAAATTATTGATTTAAGCATTTAAAGGGAGAAGGTTACATTAAAAACATACGTTTTAAACATTAGATATTAAATTGGTATATAATTGTTCTATAGTCTATACAGTATTTAATGCAATTACATCAGAAGTAACTAATAAAATTGAAGAAATATTAGGAGTAGGGGAGAGTGTGGTAAAATGAGCCACTTTTTACTTATGTGGTCCTCAAGATAAAGGAAAATGAGGCAGAAGTACAATAAAAGTATTTAAAGCAATTTCAGGATGTTTCCTATCATTTTAAATGATCAGAATGCATCTATGACAAAGGGTTCTAAAAAATATGGCTTCTTTAAAAAAAGTGTTCCACTGGCTCAATTTACCCCAGGTTAGGGGTAAGTTGAGCCGAGTCAGTAGGTGGGTGTAAACTGACCATCTAACTGAATCTAAAATCAAACCCATGGGAAATTTTAAAGATAGTTTACTTATTTTAAAAACTAATTTAATAAACAAATTTCTTTTTACAAATATTTTTTGTAAAAGTATTTTACAATTTATTTATTTTTTAAACCTAAATTAAACAACAAAAGACCAACCAAATGAAGTTGAAATTTCAGTATGTTTAACTGTTTGCATTTCTGAAACAATATGTTGAACATCAAACTTGTAACCTTCCCATAAACAGACTAAACAGAGAGTTTGTTGAGTAAAATTAAATGAAAGCTAAATAAGAATGAATAAATGTCACTGAAACTAAAACATTTTAGTCAAAAGGTTCTTGACATGGTATATAGTTTTTCTGCAATGTCGACCATGTTAGGCCATTAGAGACTACAGGTGGAAAGATATATATGATTAAACATCCTCTGGTTCATATCAAAGAAGGATTTGGTGTACTTCTACACTCGAAAATAAAGATAAACTAAACCAGTTGCGTAATATTACATTGAAATGACACCAGTTTATATTTCAGATTTAACTTAAATTAATTGCCTTATGGTGGGGTAAGTTAAAACACTGGCTCAATTTACCCCACAGCATTTGGCTCACTTTGCCCCACAGCTGCCAATTTAGGAAAAGCTAGCTAGCTTACCAATTCAGAATAATATTTAGCTTTAGGTCTTTTTAGACCCCAAACGACGTTTGCTCAAATTAAAAAAAAAATGTTCTCTTTGTCCAAATGACATGAAATTTTGTAAAAAATAAGTTCAAAAATGTTGATTTTGAGGATGAATTTTGGAGTCTTATCATAATGTAACAATATAGAAAAACTGATTTTTTTTTCCATTACAAAAAAATACTAAACTTTGACAAAAAGTAGCCTTTATTGTTATAATTGTGATTTCATAATATTTAGATATGAATCCAAATGAAAAAAACTTGTGAAAAGATGTCTTTCAGTCAGTCAAACAGCACATAGTGGAGCTCTGCAGCATCTACTGGTAAAAGTGATATTTTTTTACTTTTAAAACTGCATTTTCCAAAAGATGGGCAAAAATCTTAAACTAAACCATGTCAAATTACCCATGAATGAAATTTAGAAATGTAGGTCTTTTATAAAGTGAATTTTACATAAAAAGCTGTTTTTGTATAAAAAAAACTATTTAAAAATATTTTTAATTTATTTATATAAACCTAAAAATTATGATAAATCCTCCAAAAACTGCACAAATGTGGAGTGAAAACATTAATAAACAGAGTAAAATTACATTTGTTTAAAAAACCAAGTATTTTGTTACAAAATTACATGTTGTTGCCTGGTGTCTCCGGAGACCCCAAAGACCCTGAGTGTGCACCCCAAACGAAGACCGCACAAAGATAATATCCCTTTTGCATATTAAAACAACATTTCAGAGAACAAAAAAAAGAATTTTGTGATTGTTCAAGTGGAGAGTATTATGAAATCTACAGTTAAAATCTATTTTTTCCTGTAGTTCATGGCGTAAAGTGTTTTTACCAGGTGAAAATAACGGAAGTAAAGTGTAAGTCGGGCTCTTTGAGATTCTACGCATTTAAAGTTACGCAGCGGTAACGCTAGTGTCTTACTTTGCGTTAACGTGACTGTGGCTGCGGAGCTGATGGGCACCGCAATCTCCGCGCCCGCTTCCGCCGCAGGCAGGCTGATGATGGTCGCTTCTCCCAGCAGATTGCAGATGCGCTGCTGCATGGAGGTCAGGATCACGGGCACGGTGGTGCAGTCGCCCGTTCCCTCCATGGCCGCGCGCGCCTGGGCCACTTTTCGCCGCACCTCCGTCTTGAGATCGGACCATTTCTTCTTGACCTCGGCGAGCTCGCGCAGACAGGTGCTGACGGCGTTCACGCGCTTCAGAATCTCCATCCACGCGCAGTTCTTAGCGATGTGCGTGACGCCCGCGTTAAAGTGATTGACCAAAATGTGTTTTTGTTTCTCCATCTCCTCCACGATGATCTCCACCTCCCTTTCGGAGAAATTAGTTTTTCTCTTTTTGGCCTGAGATGCCATTACGTTTTTAATTGGACGCAGGGGTTTTATAAAATTGCGTAGAATACGTAAAAATAGTAAGTTTTTTGTCCTGACACAATTGCGCAGCGTAATGGCTTCTTGAATCGACTTCTCCTCCAACAACAACGTTGGCGGCCGCAAATGGCTGAAGTCCCGCCCCCTTCGTCGCTTCTTGCGATTCCCATTGGTTTAGATACGCCAGTGACGGTGACGATCTTTCTTTTCATTGGTGGAAGCTGTGATCAATCACACCTTACGTTTGCGCGGCTAGATTTATCGTCAGCCAGATGAGGGAGCTCTTTAATAACAAATATATGTACTTTTCGAGTAATTTCTCGTTATAAAATTGAAGAATAAAACGTAAAATGTACGAATCAGTTATGTGTTGTGATATTTATCAATATAAACATTGTAAAACAGGGTGTAGGGACATGGCTAACTTATTATTATGCTAATTTATCCTACTTCCTTCTTTAATACTGAATAAACAAACAAGCAGTTTCATATTTACATGTCGGTTTGCTTTCTTACTACTTATAAAGTGCAAAAATAACAATCCATCCATTACATCCATATCTCAGAACCAATGAGTATTTAATTACATTAAATACTGTATGGACTATAGAACAATTCTATATAAATTTAAAATCTGATGTTAAAAATGTATGTTTTTAATGTAACCTTTTCGCTTTAAATACTTAAATCAATAATTTATGAAGAATAATCTATGGAAATTTACCCAACACTGCTAATTTGCATAATTAATCTGAGCATTCATCTTGTTGACATATTTGAATTAAAGGTTTCTCTTTTTACCACTTCATAAATCAGAAAATTTTGTCAACATCCAGAAAAAAAAGGAATAAAATGTAATATAAATCAGGCAAAATATAAATGAACAAACCTCGCTGTAAAAACCTTCAGAATATAGATTCTGATGGAAGATTTCTGAGGAAAAATTAACATATTTTGAGAAAATGACCATTTTATAATTTAAATTTTGAGTTTACACTTTTACAAATGCATTTCAATGCCATATAAATGTGATTGTCTCTTAGACTTATTGTCAGCCAGAGGAGGGAGCTCTTTAATAACAAATAAATTTACTTTTTGAGCTTTATAATACATATTTCTCGTTACAAAATTGAAGAATGAAACTTAAAATGTGCGAATCAGTTATGTGTTGTGATAATTATCAATATAAACATTGTAAAAAAAAGTATTATTATGCTAATTTATCCTGCTTCCTTCTTTAATACTGAATAAACAAACAAGCAGTTTCACATTTACATGTTGGTTTGCTTTCTTACTACTTATAAAGTGCAAAAATAACAATCCATCCATTACATCCATAGAGGTGAATTTTGAGGCTTGTTTTCATCGCACCAATGAACAGAAGTTTCTGGACTGTATTTGTATAGGATGGGAGGCCAGGAAACCAAAAGTGTCACATAATAAACAGCCCTCATATCACACTGAAACAAGTTTCTCTCAGACTGTTGGCAAAACAAAGTCTAAAAATAGTTTTAAGAACATGACAGGATGTTCCCAGTATTGTCATACTTGTGTGAATATGTCCATCTAAAGATTTGACCTGTGGTGTTTCTGAGCAGTTATTGTGAAAGTGTGCAAACTTATGAAGCAATTTTTACAGAACAGGTCCATACCAGAGCTTTGAAGTTAATGAATCTCATAAAAACGGGCTGTCTTTGATATTGGCATCATAGAAATAATAGCAGTGGACTGAAATAGATCAAGCATGACCGTTCTGAGAATTAAGATTCAGAAAACTGAATTCTTCGAATAAAGTCACCTGTTGAAATGAAATAAGAGGTGCGGCCTTATAAGAGCAAACACACAATAGTGAACACACCAACATGTGATGGATCGCTGTGATATTAAAGTTACGATGATGTTCTGCTGTTAAAGATGTACATTGTAAGGATGCTTTGTGAAGTGATCCACTCATTTGAATTCAGCTATTGTAAATCTTTCTCTATTGTTTATTATCAAAACTAGCGATTGTTTGGGATTCAAAATGAATCAACCACCAAACTATTTACATTGTACCATATCCTCAAGCAGTAGTTGCCCTCGCTTTATGACTGGAAGTCAAACCTACAGTAATTTACTGCTTTATTGTTGATGATTTCTAAGAATTTGGCTCTTGTTCGCAGACTTTTGGGAGCAAAATTGAGGTCGGGCATGCAAATGAAGTTCCTGGAATAGAGGAAATCTATCATAATCTCTTTAAGACAGCAGTGGAAATGCATTGATCTCATTCTCTTTTTTTAATGTTTTTTTTTACGTAAAAATACACTTTAAAAATCAGTAAAAATAAAAAAGCGAAAGCTGTGAATAAAACCCAGGATTATTGGAGTACGTTAATACTATTTCAGTCTTTCTACTTTAAAATTTGATCATTAATTCAATGTGTTACTTGTGATTATTTGTGAAATTTAGCAAATTCAGAGTCAAATTTCTGAGTTTTACTGAGTTTTACAAATCCTACAGTTTTTTTCTGTGTAATTAGGCATGCACTGATATGAAAATTTTGTCCGATACTGATAATTCTTTATATTTAAGCCGATAACCGCTATATTCCAGATTTTTCATATAATTTTTGAGAGTCTGATTACAAAAACAAAAGTCTCAGCATTAAAAGCCATGTCCTAAACACACAATTATAATGTTCTCATTATGATATTATGTAGCTTATATAACAGATTTGCGATGTACATGTTGCACTTAACTTTTTGAAGTGATTTCAATCATATTTCAAGCAATTTATAACCATCATGGCAGACAGTGTGCGTCTGCAGCGTCTCAGCTGAAGGAAATAATCCATTATTTATCGGTTTTAATATATCGGCCAAATTTTCTTATAAGGCTGATAACGATAACATTAAAAATGAACATATCAGCTGATGCCAATATGGTGGCTGACCTATCGTATAATTGTACTTCATTATTATACTATTTTATACTTTTATTTGAGAAAAAAAAATGCTACGTTGTTTCAACTTAAATTTGGGTCAAAAATGGACAAACCCAACCATTGGATTAAATTTTTTAATTAAATTAAAAAATTGGGTTTGTCCATATTTGACCCAAATTTAAGTTGAAACAACCCAGTATTTTTTAGAGTGAGAGTATTTGCGCATTTATAAATTATAGACCATAAAACACATATTTCACTCATGATCATGACTTATTAAAAATATTTTCAAATTACACTATTACATTAACTTTTTAAAGGGGACCTACCACAGATCATTTATTATAGCTTGTCAAATTTGCCTCTATTTGGGTGTGAGCAAAAACACACTGTTTTTGTGTGTCCCTTTAAATGCAAATGAGCTGCTGCTCCCGCCCCCTTTCCAGAAGAGGGCGGAGCTTTAACAGCTCAACAACAACAACGCTGGAGAATCTCACGCAGCCAAAATGAGGATTGTCAGTAACAGTGTTCAGCCTTACATTGTTCAAACCGGAGTCGACACTGATGGAGAGACTCAGGAAGAAGTTACAACTTTTAGACGTTTCTGAATGGTTAGTGGATAAATTGATGTAGTTGCTGTGGAGTTGATTCAACTCATCCACTAGCATGTGCCGTCATCTTAGCAGCACATGTCGTTCATGAACATCTTATTAAGCAATTGGGAACTACAGTGTTCTTGAGCTCTATTGGCCAACGCAACAGAACATGCCATACAAATGCTGGAACACAGAGTCACATGAGAGACGAGGGCCGTCCTTCGCTGTGTGATCGTGATGCTCTCCATCACTGGCTCTTGCCTCATCTTTTTCAAAGGCTTTCACTGGTATTCACAGACCTGGCAGGACTTTGTGTTTCAGTCTTACGGTCATGACACACTTAAACACTTCCAGACACAAGCAAAACTCTGAATGCAAAACTCAGAGAACAAGAAAGTCCAAGGCACACGGCCAATGAGTGAATCCAGTGATGTCATACAGCCTTCATGCTTATCATTGTTTCTGGTGTACAATCTATGAATATGAATTTGTGTTTTTGATTGCAATACATCAACATGACAAGGTCAACATGAACTTTACCTTCAAAATAACAATGCTGAGGGGTTTTGCTTTCAAGTGTGCATGAATGTTGCTTCAACTTCTAAAAGAAACATGTTTTTATACAACAAGGACACATTCAATTGATCAAAAGTGACATTTAATGTTAAAAATGTTTCTATTTCAAATAAATGGCACTCTATTCATCAAAGAATCATGAAAAATTAAATTAAAACATATGAACTGTTTTCAAGATCAGAAATGTTTCTTGAGCAGCAAATCATCATATTAGAATGATTTCTGAAGGATCATGTGACACTGAAGACTGGAGTAATGATGCTGAAAATTCAGCTTTGATCACTGGATATAAATTACAGTTTACTGTATATTCACATATAAAACAGCTATTTTAAATTACAATAATATTTCACTATTTTTTCACTATTTTTCTGTATTTTTGATCAAATAAATGCAGCATTTGTGCAGAAGAGACTTATTTAAGAACATTAAAAAACCTTAATAAAGATTTTTTACCTTTGAACGGTTGTGCATTACCTTTAAAATTGTGAAAATGTGTTGTTGTATTGTTTTTGTTCTGTTCTGTTCAGTAAATCAGATCTGTGATATCAGTAACAGCCTGCAAACTGCACTTTTCTCCTGTTTCTGTTGATAAGAGCGTTTGAAAATCTCAGCAGAATGGTTGTTGATCCAGTGTCCTGTTATTGAGAGACAAACAGTGACAGTGAGGCTGGTAATTGCACGTAAAATGAGAGATAGCACATCCTGTTTTTCAGCTGTCAATCTGACCTCCAGGTAAAGTTTATCGGATGCACTTCAAGGGATCAGACGCTTTCAGACGTAATCCAGTTCCAGATCAAAACAAACACAGGACGCTCAGCGTGATGCACACAGATTTGGAACTTGACCTTGGATCTGTACTGTGGTTAATATACACCTTTAATAGCTCTATAAGTTTGAATGTATGGAGCTCTTTATGAATGAGCCGTTTATCTTCATGTAAAGCGTGTATCTGTACGTGACATAAACAGATCAACGGTTAGAACTTATTTCTCTGAGGAGGGGGCCTTATCACGATTGGCCGGTCCATTGATCAGAATGCTGAAACCTGAAAAACAACTTTGTTTCATAATTTGTGTACCTGAATAATTGTACTTCATTATTTTTGGTAATTTGTACTTTATTGGAGTATTTATGCATTCATAAATTTTATTTATAGACCTTAAAAGCACAAAGTACACATTTCACTCATGATCATGACTTATTAAAAATATTTTTTTTTAATAAAAAAGTGTCAAATGACACTCAGTTGAAGCTTATTTAACACTGCACATGAGTAATGTAATCACCATATGGTAATTTATGCTGTGAAAACCATTCATTTTGCAATATAAATATATGTGGACACTTTTTACTCTCACTCAAGTAAAGACATGCATCCATATTAAAATACCATTTCAGTCTGTCTACTTCATAATTTCATGTTTAACTGTGCTACTTGCCTTTGTAATTATTTGTGAGAATTAATAGCAATTTTTGAGTGAAAGCTGCTTCAAAGTAAATCCTGCACCACATTTATTTCAGTGCAGTTCCAGAGAAACACTGTAAACCTGAATTAAATGAGTTATTTTTACTCAAATATTACTGAAAGTGTATTGTACCTAATAGAAAAAAGTTAAGTGAACTCGGTAAATGATTATGATAAGCTGAACATAAACTGTATAAGTGCAGCAAATCTCTAGCATGTATTGCATCAGACTGCATAAGGAGAATAAATGTTGAAATTAAGTGTTTAACGTACAAAAAATTGAGTTCTGCCAACTTATTAGGGTTTGCAGTGAACTCTCTGGAACTAAAGGTCTTGAATGAATCAAACATCTCAAGCTAATGTCATTTCACACAGGAGCAGTTGTCTTTCTCTCAACCCTGTCTGACGAAATAAGAGCTCTGTACTGACTCCCAAAGCCCGCGTCTATCCCCCTGCATGTGTTTAGTGATCCCCGCTGTGTGACTCGGCTAAAATTAGTTTTTAGAGAGCACAGGAGTCAAATTCAATCACAAGGCCAGCCTGATGCGACGCTGCATACAGTACATGAGTGCACTACTTTCCTCAAGCTGGATTGTGTTACAAAGATACTGAGCTCTTCTGATGCATGTTTAGAAATTACCTATTTTGGTTTGGTAGTAAAGTAAATACAACACCCATACTGAAAAAATATGTGCAAAACAATGCAAGCTCAGTAATTGCTTCATATGCAGTGTTGGGGGTAATGCATTATGTAATCAGATTACTTTTTCAAGTAAATAAAGTAATGCATTGCTTTTAAATTTACAACAAAATATCTGAGTTACTTTTTCAAATAAGTACTGCAAGTTGCTTTGTTTTTCTCATCTATTGACTGACACCTCTGCTGTCCCCATGTTGAGAGAAATCAGGAATAAGTGAGGCATTGTGCATAAACATGATGATTATTGCACTTCTAGATTAAATGTGAGCATTCCTCAAAATGAATCATTGAAATGCTATCTAGTAAATATTATGCAATTAAATATGTTAAAAACCAATATACTTTATGTATTTAATCTCACTTTATTAACCAATGTCTTTGTTGGTAACTTATCGATCCAGTTCAACCATACTAATAAGCCAAAATGACTTTAGTTAAACATCAGATTTGTACGGAGCCCCGCACATGACATGCAGGAAAAAAATAGTAGGTTAAATCACGTGCACGATTTAGCAAATCAAGGAAATTAAATAGTAAAAAGTGCACACAATTTAGTAAATCGAGGGAACGTAATAGTAAAACGTGTGCATGACTTCGCAAATCGAGGGAACGAAATATTAAATTGTGCGCACGATTTAGCAAATCAAGGGTATGTAATAGTAAAAAGCACACACAATTTAGTAAATCTAACAAATGAAATAGTAAATCGCGAGCACGATTTAGCAAATCGAAGGAATGAAATAGTAAAAAGTGCACACAATTTAGTAAATCGAGGAAACGAAATAGTAAAACATGCACACAATTTTCTTTTTTTCTTGCATGTCATGTGCGGGGCTCTGTACATTTGTGTTTCTTTTTTTGTTGTTGTTGAATTTTCTTCTCCTGCGATCCAGAATGGCAGAACAGCTGAAAGGTTTGTTTGAGCTGCGCCCTCTACTGTACAGGCGTGAATTTGCATTTCGTTCCTTTTTTTTTTTTAAATAAAAAAAAAAACCCAAACAAACAAGAAAGCCCAGCCCAGGTGAGAAAAAGTAATGCAAAAGTAACTAAGTTCCACAAAAGGTAACTTAGTAACACAATTAGTTACTTTTTTAGGAAGTAACACAATATTGTAACACATTACTTTTAAAAGTAACTTTCCCCAACACTGGTCATTGTACTCCTATGGAAGCTTGCTTCTGCCACTGTATTAAAAAAGAAGGCAATTGCAACTTTTTATTTTATTAATTGCGATTTTTTTTCTCTTGCAATGGCAAGTTTATATTCTGCAATTCTGATTTTTTTTTTGCAGGATTGTGAGATGTAATCTCGCAATTGTGAGAAAAAAGTCAGAATTGTGAGATAAAACCTTGTGCCTATTCGGATTGCCAAATAAAGGAAGAACTGAATAAATGAAGAACTGAATTTTTAAAAGGAACTGGATGTTGTTATATAAGATACACGTGTAGTGGATGAAATGATAACTGTCAAAATAATTATTTATAGTTAATAATTTTGGCATTTGAAGAGGTCTAACAACCAGTCTTTTTATATACCAGGCCTTTCCCCTGCAGCGTGCAAACATCCCCTCTATGCAGGTTACAGATGGTTAACAGGTTGGTGTCCCCCTCTGCACAGATACCTTATAAATCTCTCTGGAGTAAGTTTTGGCACGGACACTTATCCTTGACCAGACTCTGACGTAATTCTGCAACTGGAGCAGACAGCTTTGCTGCAGGATTATGCCTCACAGCGTCGCCTACAGAGTGGCCGTTTATATTTGGGTCTATTAACGTTAATTGCTGCTACTAACCAGGAAAATATCCTGTACTGACCTGCTAACTCTAATTAGTTCATTTTTTTTTAACTCCAATTACATTTGGCTTCAGTTATTTTTAGTAAGACTTTTAAGTTTTCTATATGCACAGGGTTAATTAACATATGCAAATGCACATTGAGGTAGAAGGGAAGGAGACCTCTCATGAAAGTGAGTGCAGTAATTTTTTTAGTTATTTAATATGAAACGGGTCAATACAAATACAAAACAGTTCAAATATGTGACCCTGGACCACAAAACCAGTCATAAGTCATACGGGTATATTAGTAGCAATAGCCAACAACAAATTGTATGGATCAAAATTATCGATTTTTCTTTTTTGCCCAAAATAATTTGAATATTAAGTAAAGATCATGTTCCATGAAGATATTTTGTAAATTTCCTACCGTAAATATATCGAAAATGTATTTTTGTGAGTGGATATGCATTGCTAAGGACTTCATTTGGATTTTCTCAATATTTTGATTTTTTTTGCACCCTCAGATTCCAGATCTTAGCCAAATATTGTCCTATCCTAACAAAGCATACATCAATGGAAAGCTTTTTTATTTAGTTTTCAGGTGATGTATAAATACCAATTTCAAAAAATTTACCCTTATGACTGATTTTGTGGACCAGGGTCACATATGCAACCACATAGACTTTATGTTCACATTTATGTAAATTAATAAAGAAATTAGCTGAATGAAAACAGCCAAACATAAAGCCTTATTTCAGACTTATTTTCAGGCCATGTTTTTATATATTACAACTTTTAGATATATTTTGTCACTTTTATTAGTTCTTTTTTTTAAAGAATATATCTATATAGCTTTATTCATTTTTATTTATTTCATTTTTACCAAATGATATATATAAACATTTTATTTCAAGTAACTTTAGGAGGTCAATAAAGTTTATTTTTAGTATTAACTCCTTTTTTGTCTAACATGTTACAGGTCTGTGTCGGTTTCCCTGTGGAGTCTCACTTGAGAAAATTCCATTGACTTGAGTCAATTCCATTGAAATTTCACATCAAGTCACATGATGGCTCTTCTGGCAGCTCATGCTGGTATGGAGTAGTGAAAGAGGATGGGCCTTATTTACATACGACCCCAATGGCCCTTACCCGTGATTGGTCTTTGAGACTCTGACGCGTTCAAATGTTCAAATGCGTAAATCCGCTGACCAATCAGAGCCCGCCGCCCTTCACTCAGTGGGCGTGTCTAAGGACTTTTCTCGACATGATCAGGCGCTTTACCGGCATTTCAGCGTTTCATCGCCGGCAGGCGAGAGTGTTCCTGTATTATTTATTTATTTATTGTCTAAGACTTTTATTATTTTCAAGATGTTGTGCCTGTGCCTTTATGTGCCTGTCCATAATTCAGATCATGTCGAGGTGGAGTATTTTGAATCGAATGGATTACCGTCCGAGCTGAAGTCGCTCAAGTCTCTCAGCGTCCTTCTGCCGTCGCAGGAATTCTCTACATACCGAAAATGGAAGAAGGTAAAAATGATTAAAAATATTTTTTTCTAATCGTTATATATGTATATGTTACTCAATTTAATGTGACGTTAAAAATAATAAAAAAGTTTACTTTTTTTTTTTTTTAAAGAAACTACACATTTTTGACGCATGACGTTTCCGCTGCCTCGTTCCTCTTTCCTGCGCGCGCGCTTCCGTTAAATTGACCATATTTGGAGTTTCCCCAAAGCGCTTACTACTATCGACTAAATAAAGTGCATCAATAATGTGTTCTGTGTTATTAAAGCCACATCAATACCATGGTACTATAACACAACAGTCTTGTAAAAGTAATAGTAAACTTGTAGACTTATTATACCTCACTGTCGTCGTCGTCGTCGTCATTGAATTGAAGGGCAGAATGTATAGCGCCCCTACTGGTGCAGTTTCAACAACACAATCAGAATTGACAGATCCATAAGTGTATCGATTATGACTGTCTGAGAGCTGCTGCAATCAGCTGGATGAGTTTACAAACACGATTATAATCTCAAGAACAGGTTTTCTAGAGAAAACCGTAAATACAATGACAGGAGAATCTGATCTGATTATGAGTTAAAGTCCCCTAATGGTTAGTAGTTCATGTTATTTAAACCTAGACACTTTTTCCTGGGTTTCACAGATCTTGTATTGTCTCACATGTCTTCTAGCTCATTTCCCATGTAATACGACACTCAGATTCTCTCTGTTCTAGTTTGCCAGCTGTTGGTATTCACACACTAACCTTGCACTGGATGCATTGGATATTTGCACACTGATTAGATTTGGTTGCATTAAAAATTGCCATCTTTCCCCCCGTAGAAAATATTGAAAACTGACGTGAAAGAGCCTGATGGGCAGCTGGACTTTGAAGAGTTTGTTCACTACCTCCAAGACCACGAGAAAGACCTGAAGCTTGTCTTCAAAAGCCTGGATAGAAAGAATGCAGGTATTATACCTCGATGCAATGCTTGATTTACAAACTCTCAACACGGTGATTTCAATTAACTGATATTAATCATTGTGTTCCAGGTCAAGTGAACGCCAATGACATTGTGAGCTCCCTGAGAGATCTTGGAGTCCATATTTCCCTGCAGCAAGCGGAGAAAGTCCTTAATAGGTGAAATATTGTTTGGATAACAAATGGGAAATATTGCCATGATGTGCTTCTATTAGAGCTTTGACTAAGTCATAAATTCATATGCATTATTATAGTATTTTTATTACATTACAGAGGAACCAAACTCTTTCTTTATGACTATAATGCATGAATGCATTGAGCTCTTGCTCATTTTATCTCTTAATGATCTGAGTCAGAGCTTTGTTGGAAGTTTTTAATCACCTTTTAAATTCATTGTAAAGCACATGGCTTGTTTCCAGGCCCTAAACGATCTTCTTTCTATCTTTTTCCACATGTAGCATGGACAAAAACGGCACAATGACTATTGACTGGAATGAATGGAAAAAGTATCCCACACTGCAGCCTGCAGAGAACATTCCCGAAATCATCCTGTACTGGAAACACTCGACTGTAAGTTTTCTCCAAATCCGCAAATGCTTCAAAACAACCTAAAAAGCTGCTTTAGTCATGCGATTAACATGGGAAGCTGATTAACATGTCTGCAGGGAATTATACAGATTCCTTAAAAGGTGTATAAATTAGTTTTATGATCGCTTTAGGGCGTAGGCCTTATGATATATAGTTGGTGACAGTCTTAATGTGACCGTGCCTAAAATATCGACGGGAACACGGTGATCTAGGACGCGCTCCAGTTTAATAGGTGTAATGTTGCAGCTACTAAATCTTAACTAGTCTGTGTGCTGACTTCTAGAGTTTGTGCATAAATCCAGCCATTAAAATGTGCAAATCAAATGTCAGAGTCCCCAAATTAAACCGGGACTAACTGTCCCCTCCAGTCTTGTTGACATGCACGTTTGCAAGTTTGAGATTTGGTCTAGTCGTTTGATTGTTAAAGGATTCGTTCACTTCATAATTTGAATTTCTCCCATGTCATCCAAGATGTTCATGTCTTTCTTTCTTCAGTTGGAAAGAAATGAAGGTTTTTCAGGAAAACATTCCAGGATTTTTCTCCATATAGTGGACTTCACTGGGGTTCAACGGGTCAGTCAGTCAGTTTCAGTGCAGCTTCAAAGAGCTCTACATGATCCCAGACGAGGAATAAGAGTCTTATCAAGAGAAACAATCTGTAAAAAAATGTAATTTATATACTTTTTAACCACAAATGCTCGTCTTGCACTGATCTGTGATGCGCCACGCATTATGTAATCATGTTGGAAAGGTCACGCATGACGTAGATGAGCATTTGTGGTTAAAAGTACATACATTTTTATTTATTTTTTTTAGAAAATGATGGATTGTTTCTCTAGATAAGACTCTTATTCCTCGTCTGGGATCATGTAGAGCTCTTTGAAGCTGCACTGAAACTGACATTTGGACCTTCAACCCATTGGTCCACTATATGGAGAGAAATTTCTTTTCGACTAAAGAAAGACATAAGCATCTTGGATGAGTTGGAGGTGAGTAAATCAGGAAATTTTAATTCTGATTTGAATTTGAACTAATCCTCCAATATCAGTGACCTACTTTAGACTGTTGTTTAATGCCAGTTTAAAGCCTTTGTCCTCACAAGTTCAGTGCACTTTGAGACGGACTCTGAAATCTGATGCAATGTGCGCAAGTTTACGAGGGTTTGTAAAGTCCATAATGGATTTTTTTGGATCAAATGACACCTTGGTGCCCCAAAAAAGTTTTGACTGCGTCACTGGTCGGGTCAAAACACTCTGACGCACACACCAAGGGCATTGCACTTCAGTGCAAAATACTAGTCGTCATTTAGTGGTTATAATACTAGTGGTTAATTATGTCCTATATTCAGTGTCAGTTGCTTTTTAACAGTATCGGTGATCCGTTTCTTTGCAGATCTTTGACGTGGGAGAGAACCTGATGGTACCAGATGAGTTCACGTCTGAGGAGCACATGACGGGGATGTGGTGGAGACATCTGGTTGCTGGTGGAGGAGCTGGAGCCGTGTCACGAACCTTCACTGCGCCGCTCGACCGACTCAAAGTCCTCATGCAGGTACGATGATGATGCACACGCCTGTACATTACCTGCAAAAAACTAAATCTAAGAGTTCAAGAGAACTAGATTAGCTTTGTGTAATGCATATACACTTTTAAATCTAGACAAGATGGATCACACTAGACTGAAGAACCACCGAAATGCCATTAATGTAGTTTTTATCAGGGCAAACTTGTAAGACTGACCCAGAAAAACTGGTTTCATAATCATATGGCCGTTCTGTTTAAGTCAGAACAATTGGTTTTGTTACCTAAGAATCATAAGTGTAGTTAATCAGTATCATAAATGTATCTTCCGGGTAACCGGATAGTTATACGGATTATGCAAGCGACCAATCAGAATCACAGCGGTCAAGCACACCCTCTGTGTTGCGCTCTGATTGGTCAGATACGAGATAGTGTTTTGCAAGATCGCCTGTGGTTTGACTTTGTCACAGCTGTGCGATAGTGAAGATCTGTGTCATGTTTACGTCAGCTGTTACTCAATCGGACTTTGATTGTTCAGTGACTCGGTCCAAAACCTTTCACCGACATTTTTCGAAATATTCAACTTTGCTCCCCCTCATGTGAGGGATGTCTGAGTGATCTGACCACTGACACCATAAAGAGTAATATCATCTGTTATTACTGACACACTGTTCTAACCTTTCACCTTCTGTCTCAGGTACATGGTGCTCATGGGAACAACATGTGTATCATGAGTGGTCTCGCCCAGATGATCAAGGAAGGAGGGATGCGTGCGTTATGGAGGGGCAACGGCATCAATGTCATCAAAATCGCACCCGAGTCGGCCCTCAAATTCATGGCTTATGAGCAGGTAATGGATGAGAGCTGATGCACTTCCTTTCAGGGATGTAAATATCCGACCTGAGAAATGTGAAAAAATTGCTGCATGTTTGAAAACCAACTTAAAACTAAAGTAACAACTTTAAAAATACATTTTCATTACTAAATGAAGAAGAAAAAAATGTAAAAGGAAGAAAAAATAAATAATAAAAAAAGAAAAAAATTATATATATATATATATATATATATATAATTTTTTTCTTTTTTTATATATAATATATATGCGATGAAGAGATAAATTAACTTTAAAATTTAAATAAAATATTAAAATATGTTCAAATAAAAAAAACTATTTAAAAAAAACGAATAAAAATGACAATATATAAGCTGAAGTGATAAAATAAATTAATTAACTTAATTTAAATAAAATATTAAAATGTTCAAATAAAAAAAACTATATAAGAAAACTAATAAAAATGACAAAAACAGAATTAATATGATTTTAACCAAAATTAAAAAATATAAAATATAAAATGTAATTTAAAATATTAAATAAAATAATCTATAATATCAAAATAAAAATATTAATAAAAAACATATATATTATTTATTTATAAAAAAAACATAAAAAAAATTATATATCAAATATTTGTTTTGTTTGGTTTTAATTGGAAGTGAAAACTAACTAAAACTAACTAAAATTAACACAGAATTAATAATATTTTGGTTAAAATAAAAATAAAATGAAAATATAAAAATAAAATGTAATTTTAAAATATTAAATATAAATATATATATTATAAAACAGAAAAACATCAGTAATACTAAAACAACAAGGCAATTCATTTGCCATAAATATTACTATTGTAATTTACTGTTCTGTAAAATAAAATCATTATATTATTTTTTTTTTATTATATACTCGTTTTTTTTTACAGTATTATAGCAATAGTAATTAATTTATAAAAAATAATAATATTAATATTTATTATATAGTCATATTGAATAGTATTTTCTTTCCTTTTTTGTCCTTAACTGATCACATGTACTTTGTTTGTATCATGCCACTCAAAAGCTGTTGCATTAAATTAATCACATTTATTCCTTGACAGATCAAACGGCTGATGGGAAGCAATCGGGAAACTCTGGGGATCACGGAACGTTTTGTAGCAGGTTCCCTGGCAGGAGTCATTGCTCAGAGCTCCATTTACCCCATGGAGGTGAGTCGTCGTAAAACCCATCATATTTCAGCATAGAGTCAAAAGAAAATGCATATATCTTGCTTAAAGATGTTTTGTGCTCTACTCAAATGTAAAGGTTGTGCTTCATATGCAGTCTCTAATTACATCTGGATACAATTAAACTTACATCTGTAATGCTCTTCTCTTCAGGTTCTCAAAACTCGTCTGGCGTTAAGAAAGACAGGCCAGTACAAGGGCATCTCAGACTGCGCCAAACAGATCCTGAAGACGGAGGGAATGTCTGCGTTTTACAAAGGCTACGTACCCAACATGCTGGGCATCATCCCGTACGCTGGCATCGACCTGGCAGTCTATGAGGTGAGCAGATCACAATATTCCTCATTTAAATAATTAATGCACAGAATAAAGGGGCGGGGCCTGGTTGAGTTAGTTAGTGTGTTGAAACTGGTGGTTATGGTACAACAATGGAGAATAATGTTCATTATTTTCCCATAAAGCATTAAAACCTGTTCTAGTAGTCTGGTGCTGTCACTCATGAACAGAAAATGCTCATTTTTATTCCCTAATTTGCTCTTTATAGACGTTAAAGAACAGCTGGCTTCAACGCTACGGCACGGAAAATGCGGATCCGGGCGTCTTTGTGCTTCTGGCGTGTGGTACGGTCTCCAGCACGTGCGGTCAGCTTGCCAGCTACCCGCTGGCTCTCGTACGAACACGCATGCAGGCGCAAGGTGAGCTCCGGGCTTTATAATGCATTTTCATGCCTGCGTTTGAATGAATATTGTTCTCACGCTGTGCGTTTATTTCTGCAGCTACGGTTGAGGGCGCTTCCCAGGTCTCAATGTCGGGACTCTTCAAGCAGATCATGAAGACCGAGGGCCCCGCGGGTCTCTATCGGGGCCTGACCCCAAACTTCCTGAAGGTCATCCCCGCGGTCAGCATCAGCTATGTGGTGTACGAACACATCAAGACGACGTTAGGAGTGCAGTCGAGATGAGCCTTGATGGAAAAGGACTAAATCTCAGGGATTTGAACCTTGAGGTGTGGACGATCTCATTCTGTGAATGTGAGGGTGGAGGATGACGCTGTTGATTAACATCTCGTTATTTATTTAGTGTACTAAATCTGTAGAAAAGACGTTCGAAAGCTGAAATCAGGGACCAAATGTATTCATGTGACCACTGTGTGTGTGTGTGTGTGTGTGAGTGTGATATGTGTATGTATGCATATATAAGTGCCACTGAGAATGAATCAAGTGCTGTTTATGATCCAGGTGGGCAATGCAATTGAATCGACACTACAAACACAGAACAGTTTGTCTGTGAAATGCATTATTTGATGCTGACTGAAGTTGCACTGCCCACTTTCTTACTAATGCTGCTTTATATTGACTAAAGTAATATATTTATACATCTTTAACCAGGTATTTATTTATGTTGTGGCATCTGAGAGTTTAATGAACGTGTTCGCTGCACAGTGTCTCCGTTAAAGCCAGTGTTTTTCAGTAGTTAAACTGTACTGTTGTGTAATTTAATCTTAATTCTGGTTATTTTAGTTCTACTGCTGTCTAATTTAAGCTGGTTATTTTAAATCGGCACAGTTATGTTCTTCGCTTTGCCTTAATGTAAGAGAATGTCTGGTTAATTTGTAAGCAAATGCACTTTAATTGCTTTAGTCAATTGTGAAGACTGTATCTTGCAACGTTGTCGAAGGGTGTGAATGTTTGTTAATGGGGACCATATGTTCAAGTAATAAATGCACATGATACGCTTACTTGCAGTATTGGTTGGGTATTGAAGGTTTTGAGTTCACTAATTTCAACATATAAATGCACAGGTTTGAGTTTGAGACGGTTTGTGGAAACCTCTATCCGGAAACTGCTTTAAGATGGATGTTCTTGTGAATTGATGATTTGAGTTTTATTGTAACAGTATTTGTTTCAGTCAAAGTGGCTCTTATTTTAGTTTGTTTTAGATCATTTTATTTTTTTTTTCCTTAAATGTAATTTATTTTTTCAATAAAAACGTAATATTCATATTATGTTTGTGGTATTTTTGTTGTTCGGTAATGTCTTTAACGTTTCACAATGAGGTTTACTTCAGGTGAAAAAATACTATAGTAATTTATAGTAAATACTATAGTGCTTTTGAGCCATACTATAGTAAAGTACTTTATTATGGTAATTCTATAGTTGCTGTGATAAAACAAATATAGTAATATAAACAAATTACTTTAGCCAATACAGTTTTCTACAACTATAGGGTATATTATACTACAGTTTAAAGTATACTACATTATTTATTACATTTATCAGTTCACTATAGTTAATACTACAGTATGCAGTAGCATTCATTAACAAAGTGTTGTAAATACGATAATATATACAGTATACTACAATTTACTATAGTAACCACTGAAAACCACTGAAACCGGCTCAAAATGATGTAGTATACATGCCAGGCCAGTATGAGGCGCTGTAAAAACGCATTATTAAAATCAAAAGTTATTATTTAATGGACCAGCGTTAAGATGAACTAACAATGAACAGATAACTAATGTCAACAAAGATTAACAAATACTGTAACATATAATATTAGTTAATACATTGTAGTGTTAGCAATGCTATTTTTAACTTTTGCCGCTCTACTTTCGTCGGTTTATGTCTACGACGCGTCACGCGGGTACTGTGTTACTCCGCAGCGGTACGACCCGAACCAGTCTAAAATAGTCCGAATATAAACACTTATTATACGTGTGCCGTAGTGATTCAGGGTAAGACAAAAACACGGTTTGGAAAATTGATTCATGGTGTACTCGCTCATTATATAATTTTTGTAAATTTTGAACACTCAAAAAAAAGTTACGGACAGCAGCTTTGTACATCACTCGCTAATATGGTACTAATGTGCTACAATAATGTTTATTATTTATTTAAAAACAAAATACTTCATTAAATTTAAATAGTGGTAAGTTTATATACTAAATTATCGATTTAAAACAGTTACTGTTCTGATAATTTACTCTGTTCCAATATTTCACTGTTAAAACAATTACAGTTAATAGCTTTATATGAATTTTATTACATATTTTAGCAAGGCAATAAAATAAAACACTCAGATTAGCTCAAGCATGGTTGATAAAGAATCTGTCATTGCTCTTCTTACATAACGTGTATAGCCAAAATCATAGTTCAACATCTGGCCTACAAGATTACAGGATCAGTATTAGCTGGTCTCTGAACTGTTAAAGAGATCATATCTCTGCTTTATCATGAAACTACTAAATTAAACCAGTGTCCATTTCATGTAGGCCTCCTCTTTGTCCTGATAAGTGTTTGAACACTGCCATCTGCAGTTCAAATCTGGTATAATTTTCTCCATAAGATGGTGTAGTCGATTTCCTTCTTCACGACATTGGCATTTTAAGTGATTTTAATAAACTAAAAACTCATTTATTTATTAATTTAATTTTTAAACCACGTATTTGTAGAATAATAAATATTAGCGGAGAATCTTATTTTGAAATCTGGACGTCGGAAAATGACTTTTATTTTGGAATCTAACCAACCGCTCAAACGCGGAAGTGGCACAAAACCAGAGAAATAAAAACATACATGATGACCAGCGATTAGATGTGTCTGAAATGGTTTACTTTATGTTGATGTATTTTATTATAAGAGTACACACAGAATAGTACTTGTATATTTAATCTAGCCATGTTTTGGGTGTTTTCACGTGAGGCAGGATGTTTAAAAACATGTTTAAATCAGGCTGTTTAGCGCGAACTGCGCATGTCATTCTGACCTGGCTCACAACATTAGTGCTTTTTCTGCATAACACAGGTACATTTACATTTTTAATAAGTGTGATTTCATTGTGTGTGTGAAAGAGAGTAAAAGAATACCATAGTATTGCCATTTACTATTTAAATACAAACCTGAGCCACTGCTTTGTGTGAATTTAAGTCTACATCTAGGCTATGTCCTATTAAATATCTAAATAAAAATCATGTTCTCATGCAGATCTTCGGAAATGTCAGGAGCAAGGAGATCTACTACATCCTGTGATGTTCAGCGCTTTAGTTCTGCTCTCAGTTCTGCTGTACTTCACTGTGTCTCTGATGGATCCTGGGTTTGTTCTGTCTGACAGCGACACAAAGGTAATCAAGAAGATAAAGTCTGATTAAGATCATATCTTGCTCACATAATAATTATGCAAATATTTGGACTCTTTCAGGGAACGTCAGTGGATGGCGATGAAGAACTGGAGGAGATGATTCCTCAAGAGCAAAGCTCCTTAAAGCAGCGGCGCTGTGGATACTGCTTTTTACTGGTACTGCCATAACATTGATGCACACTATAATCACTGTAACACTGAGTTTGCATCCAGGCTTTCTTGTTTCTCTTTTTACATGAACCAGCAACCAATGAGGGCCAGGCACTGTAGGACGTGTAAGCGCTGTGTGAGGCGTTTTGACCATCACTGCCCCTGGATCGACAACTGTGTTGGTGAGAGGAATCACCGATGGTTCCTGCTGTATCTGTGTGTGCAGTTTGCTGCTGTATCTTGGGG
Source organism: Megalobrama amblycephala (assembly GCF_018812025.1). Classification (NCBI taxonomy): domain Eukaryota; kingdom Metazoa; phylum Chordata; class Actinopteri; order Cypriniformes; family Xenocyprididae; genus Megalobrama; species Megalobrama amblycephala. Next base: position 2,695,028 of record NC_063055.1, on the reverse strand, counting down.
TCTACAGACTGCATGGTGAGCAGAACATGCATTCGCTGTATCTTTAACTGCCAGAGCATTTATTCATTTAGTATATTTTTAAATATAGTAAGTGTAAAGATGTTTTAACATAAAGTTACCTTGGCATATTATAAACATTTATTTCCAAATTTGACCCACTTTGTGAATTAAACAATGTAATGAGGTCAGTTTGAAATGTTTTGCATTGCATAATGCACAGTTTCACATATTTAAAGAATAGGTTGCATTATGCATTATTAGAAAAATGTACAGGAAAACGTTTAAAAAAAGTAAAATTATATACATAATAAAAATACATTTTAAAATAAAAAAGATTCACAAAAATAAATAAAATTTTGTGCAAGTAAATAAATAATAACTAACTAAATATATGTGATTAGAATAAAATAAAAATTGTAAATAAATAATGCAATTTGTATAGATGTATGCATTATTAGAAAACAGTGTAAAATTGTAAAAAGTAAAAAAATAAAAAAATAAGAAAAATAAGATTAAACTAACTAAACACATTTGATTAAAATAAATGAAATTGATTCAAGTAAATAAATCAAATTTGACTTAACTAGATTAAAATACATTTTAAAAATAATTCATATACATTATTAGAAAAATTTACAGAACGGTTAAATAATAAAAATAAATGAACTAAATACATTTGATTAAAATAAAAAATTATTCAAGTAAATAAATCACATTTTATGTAAATAAATATATAAGATTAAAATTAAAATAACTTAAAAATATTGAAACAAATCCAAATTTATTTAAATTAATAAATGAAATATGTAAAAAAAAAAAAAATCAAGTAAAAATGAACAATAAAACTAAGCTTAAATTCACTAAATACATTTGATTAAAATAAAAAATGATTCAAGTAAATCAAATTTTAAGTGAATAAATCAATAAATAAATCAATAATAAATGTGATTAAAATAACTTAAAAATATTGAAATATTAAATGCAAATTGATTTCAATAAATAAAATAGGTAAAAAAATATAGTAAAAATAATAAATAAATAATAAAACTTAAAATAAAATTGTATTAAAATAAACATTGATTTAAATAAATAAATTATTAAAATACATTAAAATAAATAAAATTTTATTAAAATAAATAACAAATGAATTTAATCTAAATAAATAAATATAATACATATAACAGTGCAGTACTATAGTGAGTAGAAAAAAATACGATGCAATATAATTGGAAAAAAATATATTTTTGCACATATTTAAAATATTAATTTTTCACAATATTAAAATATATTTCATGTATACATTTAAATTTCACTTCGCATGAGGATGATCATATTTGGCGGTTTGTGGCATTTAAAAGATTGAATTATGCATTATATACTGTACAGCAAACAGTAAAGAGTGCACTAGTTTATTGATCGATTCATTAAGATGATTAACACTTTCCCCTCATTACACACTGTACTCTATTGATCAGATTAGGATGTTTTATCAGTTAACACCAAGATGCTGTGAAATACTAATAATTCACAGTGCAGAATGAAGAGTTATAAAGCATCAATGCAACTGTGGATTAACCTCAAGCGTGTGTCTCAGGTCTGGTGTGGTGTTTGCACCCACCTGGCAGCAGTGGTTCTCTCAGAACGGATTCCTGCTCGGGGCGATCGGCGTGACGGGGGTGTTTTCAGTGGTGGTGTTCATCCTGCTCTGCATTCACCTGTACCTGGCCTCCGCTAACACCACCACCTGGGAGTTCATGTCCCGCCACCGGATCCTGTACCTCAAACACTGTGACTCTGAGGAGAACCCGTTCGACAGAGGAGTGATCTGCAACCTGTGGGACTTCTTCTGCGTCTGTAGGACGGTAGCGTGGGAGAGGATCTACATCAGACGCACTCACACGACTGTATGACTGATGTTTATGAGAGAAACGTGTTTAACTGAGCTCAACATTGATTGTGTTTTACTAAAACTAATGTGATGTGTGTATGGTGATATACTTGATGTTGTAAACCTGCAGGGAACATGTGCAGTGTCTACTTGATCAATTAACTAGCCTTTTGATCATTATGTGCCTCAGTTACTGGTTGTTCTTTCACATTACCAACATGTTAAAACATGCTAAAACAAAAAGTGCTAAAACATGTTAGCGTTGTGTTAAAACATGTTAACAACATGCTAAATCATTTTAACAATGTGTTAAAACATGCTAACAATGTGTTAAAACATGTTAATATGTTAATTCATGTTAACAATGTGTTAAATCACGCTAGCAACATGCTAATTCATGTTAGCAGCGTGTTAAAAACTTGTTAACGACATGCCAAATCATGTTAGCAATGTGTTAAAACATGTTAACATGTTAATTCATTTATGCAATGTTTTAAATCATGTTAGCAACGTGTTAAATCATGCTAGCAAAATATGCTAATTCATGTTAGCAACGTGCTAAAACATTAACAAAGTGCTAAAACATGTTAAATCATGCTAGCAATGTTAAATCATGTAAACAATGTGTCAAATCATGTTACAACATTCTCTTTCATGTTTGCACCATTTTAACAACAGGTTAAAACATTAGCAACGTGTTAAAACATGCAAGCAACATGCTAATTCATGTTAACAATGTGATAAAACATGTTAGCAACATGCTAATTCATGTTAACAGTGTGTTAAAACAGCAACATACTCGTGCTTGCAACATGTTAATAACATGTTAAAACATTAGCAACGTGTTAAAACATGCTAGCAATGTGTTAAATCATGTTAACGAAATGCTAATTCATGTTAGCAGTGTGTTAAAACTTGTTAACATATTAAATCATGTTAGCAATGTGTTAAAACATGGTAGCAGCATGTTAAATCGTCTTAACATGTTAAATCATGTTAGCAATGTGTTAAAACATAACACCAATGCTAAATCATGTTAGCAATGTGTTAAACCATGATAACACCAATGTTAAATCATGTTAGCAATGTGTTAAAAAAAACATGCTAGCAACGTACTCCATGCTTGCAACATATAAAAACATTAACAACGTGTTAAAATATGCTAGCAGTGTTAAAACATGCTAGCAACATGCTAATTCATGTTAACAGTGTGTTAAAACGACATACTCATTCATGCTTGCAACAACTTAAAACATTAGCAATGTGTTAAAACATGTTAGCAACATGTTAAATCATGTTAGAAACATGCTAATTAATGTTAGCAAAATGTTAAAACATGTTAGCAATTCAGTAAGATATGCTAGCAACACGTCAAAATGTTTGTAACATGCTAATTCATGTACTAAGCAGTATACTATAACATGTCAACAAAATGCAAAATAATGCTAGACACATGCTAACAACATGATAAAACTTGTTAGGAAGCTTTTAAAACTTGTCCTGACGAACTTTACTTTCTAATTTTCCTTGTTTGTAAGACAAAGCCAGTTTTCTAAACTATTTTCTACTTATTAGGTGCATAATGTGTATCTGTGACATGGTTCTGTTCTCGTAACGAGGGACGGTTTGTATCGTTCTCAAGAGTTTTAATTGGTTTGTGACGTTACTTTATATATGTGAATAAATAAACTTTTGCACACAATGTTTACTGACTCACAAATTAATGATTTTCTAAGCCAGAACAAATACTTAGTGATTTTGAGTGATTACTGAAACACTTTCAGCTATGTCTGTCTTGAAATGAACTACAAACTTGGATTCGTGAGACTTAAAGGAACACTACACTTTTTTTGAAAATAGGTTTTCCTAATTTTCCAACTCCCCTAGAGTTAAACAGTTGAGTTTTAGCGTTTTCGAATCCATTCAGCCGATCTTCAGGTCTGGCGGTACCACTTTTAGCATAGCTTAGCATAGTTCATTGAATCTGATTAGACCGTTAGCATCTCGCTCAAAAATGTTAGAGTTTTGATATTTTTCCTATTTAAAACTTGACACTTCTGTAGTTACATTGTGTACTAAGACTGACAGAAAAAGAAAAGTTGTTATTTTCAGGGGCCGATATGGCTAGGAACTATATTCTCATTCTGGCGTAATAATCAAGGAACTTTGCTGCCGTATCATGGGTGCAGCAGGCTCAATGATATTACGCAGCCGCTGTGACCCTGTTTGCACAGGGAGCGTGCCTTGCAACCATGGAGACATTTGTGAGAGACGCTGCGTAATATTGCGCCTGCTGCACCCATGGTACGTCGGTCTTAGTATATTATGTAACTACAGAAGAGTAAAGTTTTAAATAGGAAAAATAGTCTTTGGTCATTTTTTGAGCAAGATACTAACGAACTAATCAGATTCAATTCACTATGCTAAGCTATGCTAAAAGTGGTACCGCCAGACCCGGAGATCAGCTGAATGGATTCAAAAACGCTCAAACTAATAAACTAAATAAGCCTATTTTCAAAAAAAGTGGAGTGTTCCTTTAAAGATGATTTAAAATTGAGTATTAAAGGGTACATTTTAAACAAATATTAAAATGAGCTAAAAATCCAGATATTTATTTTAATTCCCCACATTACTAGGTATAAATTGTGAGTAAAAATATGTTTTTAATTCATTGGGCTAGAAGACTTTGAATATTGTAGACAATGGGGGGCCTTGGGGTCAAAGGTTAAGAACAAATTTCATGGCTTGTAGTCCATTTCTTTCTACACTAGTGTAAAACAGCTCCCTAATTCAATAAAGAGTGCACCTTAAAATGTCTAAAATTAAGTAACATTACTTAAAGGTGCAATATGTAATATTTTCTGTCCGCTAGAGGTCACTAGAGGCCTATTCAAAACTAAGGCGTAGCTTGACAACGCCAAGTTTGAACACAGAATCTTGGGACATGTGGTCTCCACATCACAACCGGTGGAAACAATCGGGATAGGACTCGGGAAGAAATCATGTTCATGGATGTGATTATTAACGTTACTGTAGTGTGAAGCAGAGCAGGAGCGAGTGTTGTGGAGCTGAACGAGGAGCTGGAGCGATTGATCAACACACGCCTCACGAGCAGCGGGACTTTTATTATGACACAGTCGCCGGCACCACTTCCGCTTTTCCGGTCATGAGTATGAGGTAACGCAGCTCTGTTTATCATATTAGATACATTTGAGAGTGTTGAAAATGATGTTATAACGTTACTCTGTGCGTTCGCTCGGCGGCTGCTGTGAGACACTGTTACACACTGCAGTAAGATAGATCGATTTTACAATATCATATTAAATGCTGGATGATTGTGTTGATAAATGGCATGCAATTAATTTAAAAACATATTGTATGATGGAGAAAATGCTGTATTACTGTTACTAAAAATAAAGCTGCATCTGATTATGCTATGTTAGCTACTTCACAAAATAGGGGGTTAGTTCACCCAAAAATGAAAATTCTGTCATTTATTACTCACCCTCATGTCGTTCACACCCCTAAGACCTTCGTTAATCTTCGGAACACAAATTAAGATATTTTAGTTGAAATCCGATGGCTCCGTGAGGCCTGCATAGGGAGCAATGACATTTCCTCTCTCAAGATCCATTAATGTACTAAAAACATATATAAATCAGTTCATGTGAGTTCAGTGGTTCAATATTAATATTGTAAAGCGATGAGAATATTTTTGGTGCTCCAAAAAAAAACAAAATAACGACTTATATAGTGATGGACGATTTCAAAACACTGCTTCAGGAAGCTTCGGAGTGTTATGAATCAGCGTGTCGAATCAGCAGTTTGGAGCGCCAAAGTCACGTGATTTCAGCAGTCTGGCGGTTTGACACACGATCCGTATCATGATTCGACACGCTGATTCATAAAGCAGTGTTTTAAAATCGGCCATCACTATACAAGTCGTTATTTAGTTTTTTTGACGCACCAAAAATATTCTCGTCGCTTTATAATATTAATATTGAACCACTGTACTCACATGAACTGACTTAAATATGTTCTTAATGGATCTTGAGAGAGGAAATGTCATTGCTGGCTATAGAGGTCTCACGGAGCCATCGGATTTCAACTAAAATATCTTAATTTGCGTTCTGAAGATGAACGAAGGAGAGGGTGAGTAATTAATGACAGAATTTTCATTTTTGGGTGAACTAACCCTTTAAAATTGCGATTTTCTCACAATAATTGCAAACATTTGAGATGTTGAAGTGAACAAATATAACACCGTCCTAGTGGTTTTTGGATATTTTACTGGAAAAATCTTACATATTGCACCTTTATTGCACTCCTGTGTTGTCTAGCACCATTTTAACTACATTCAAATGACCTGTTATGAGAGCTTCGTTAAAATCCCGCCCTTTTTGTGGCGGTTCCACGCACCGCCCCGCCTCCCATGCCACCGCCCAATCAGAGGCCAGCTCCGGAGGCCAACGTCGAGCTCGGCGGGTTGTTCTGGAAGGGGCGGAGTTGATTTTTCGAGCTCGTGTGGGGCGCGTTCTGTCCGAAAGAGAGCGCGTGAGAATCTGCGTTGCTGTAAGTTTGTGTGTGGAGCAGCGCGGGCTCACTCATTTCTGTTCTTGTCCTATCACAGTCTCCAGAAACAGACTTCAAGGAGGACGATCTTCTACCTCAACGAGTTTAAAATTCGCTTGATTCTCACTGAAAACTCCTCTCTTCGTGATCAGTGAAATCATGTCTGCTTCAGCGGCTAAAGTCAGTAAAAAGGAACTGAACTCCAACCACGACGGCGGGGACGAGACCTCGGGTAAGCGAGAACGATCGGCGGCCATTTTCACTTTCTCTTCTTTCGCCAGAGAGCTTTTATTCGCTATTTTCGCTAGTTAATTAGCAGCAGCTCGCGTATGACTCGTTGATGTAGACAGTGGCGGTGTGCAGTGCTTGTGATTGGCCGTGGGTCTGGTTGGATGTTCTCGGAGGGACGGCGGCAGCCGGCGGCGGAGGCCATGTTTGATTTCTGGCCGTAAGCGCGCCACAAAGCCCCATTTGAGCACAAACAAAAAAAACATTATGTTTTAAAAAGGAAAAAAAAATTAAAAGCGCGAGAGTTTGTTTTATAATGCTCCCAAATGTATTTTTCGAAGAAACGCGTGCGGTTAAAGAGCGTGAAACATGCGGAACGGAAGCGTCCGCGCGCTGCTTTATTGTTGTTGTGCTTTAGCTTTAGCTTAGCCGAGCCACGTCTCCGCCATGATGTACCACGAACTAATGGTTGTTTATGCACTTTAAAGGGTGAATGATAATGGAAATTAACGCTGAAGCGACTTTAGACGCTCAGGTGATATTGGACTCGCGACGGAAGCAGGTGCAGCGCGAGCGATTCGGTGCACATTTAAACCACGCGGCATCTGCGCGGCTCCCTCTGAGTTCAATGCATCGGATTGTATTCGCGTCACAGAAAATGTATTGTTAATAATACGGTTGTTTATAGGAAATTATGCATTGATGTGTTTTGTAAGCGTTGAAAAGCGTGCGAATTCGGCAGTCTTGCAGTAGTTTATTACGTTTTAAACATGAGGAATACATGTAATGTGCTGCTTTGCGTTTAATTGTATTTTTTATTCCTTTTCATTTGTTTAGAAAAAGAACAACAAGAAGCCATCGAGCACATTGATGAAGTACAGAATGAAATTGACAGGTATGATTGAACACACTTAAAATTATACCGCGGTATAAATTCAGTATCGCGGTATAAATTGAAGACTCAAGATCTGAAATTTTCTTCTAAGATGAGTATTTTTATCAAGCTCATATGTTTAGGTTCAGTAGTTTCACTTTAATAGGTGCTTTTCATTGCCATTAAAGTTAAATAACTGAACGTAAACATACAAGCTTGATAAAAATGTTTTTTATAAGAATTTCAGATGGCACTTGGAGGCTTTTGCATCTTAAGTTTTCAATTCATTACCGCGGTAACGCTTGTGAATGGATGTAATTTTTATTTCTGATCTCGTCCAGACTGAATGAGCAGGCGAGTGAGGAAATTCTCAAAGTTGAACAGAAATACAACAAACTCCGCCAGCCGTTTTTCCAGAAGAGGTCGGAACTCATCGCTAAAATCCCCAACTTTTGGGTCACAACATTTGTCAACCACCCACAAGGTAAGATCCTGTGCAAACTCTTGTACTTGGTTTACACTGTGTTCAATGAGTAATATTGTTTGGTTTTGTAGTCTCAGCTCTTCTTGGGGAGGAGGACGAGGAGGCGCTTCACTATCTGACCAGAGTAGAGGTCACAGAGTTTGAAGACATCAAATCCGGCTACAGAATAGATTTTGTAAGTGGTTGAAAAAGTGACTTTTGTACCTTAAGAGCTTTTGTTTTCATAACTCACCATCTCTTCTCTGTTGCGTTTTAGTATTTCGATGAAAACATGTATTTCGAGAACAAAGTCCTCTCCAAAGAAATTCACCTGAACGAAAGTGGAGACCCAACCTCAAAGTCGACAGAGATCAAATGGAAACCCGGAAAAGTATGGATGATGTTTGTTTGTTTGTTAAAGAGTTCTTAACTCTTGTGCTTTTAATTCTGAAACCTTTTAATTCTTTTGCAGGATCTCACAAGTCGGGCCAGTCAGACACAGAGTAAAGCGGGCAAGAAGAGGCAACATGAAGAACCTGAGAGTTTCTTCACCTGGTTTACCGATCACGCCGATTCAGGGGCGGACGAGTTGGGCGAAGTCATTAAAGACGACATCTGGCCAAATCCCCTACAGTACTATTTGGTGAGATTTGCAGCCACATACAAATAAAAAGTTGAGATTGAAATCATGTAGTCTTTGCATTATTTTGTCTTCTAAAGTTTCCATTTCAGTTGGTTAAAGGATTAGTTCACTTTCAAATTAAAATTTCCTGATCATTTACTCACCCCCATGTCATCCAAGATGTTCATGTCTTTCTTCAGTCGAAAAGAAATTTGAGGTTTTTGATGAAAACATTCCAGGATTATTCTCCTTATAGTGGACTTCACTGGAGCCCAAACGGCTGAAGGTCAAAATTACAGTTTCAGTGCAGCTTCAAAGCGTTCTACTTGATCCCAGACGAGGAATAAGAGTCTTATCTAGAGAAACCATCACTCATTTTCTAAAAAAAAAAAAAATAATAATAATAATAATTTTATACATTTTAACCATAAATGCTCATCTTGAACTAATTGTTATATACTTGCACTAGCATATTGTATATGACAATTTAGTTCAAACTTTGACCTGTGGAGGGCAGTAATACACTTAGCAGTGTCTACACTGCTAGAATTCTAATAAAGAAGAAGAGCGCTAGTTCAAGATGAGCATTTATGGTTAAAATGTTTAAAATTGTATTTATTTATTTTTTTTTAGAAAATGAGTGATGGTTTCTTTAGATAAGACCCTTATTCCTCGTTTGGTATCGTTTAAAGCTCTTTGAAGCTGCACTGAAACTGTAATTTGGACCTTCAACCATTTGGGCTCCATTGAAGTCCACTATATGGAGAAAAATCCTGGAACGTTTTCATCAAAAACCTTAATTTCATTTCGACTGAAGAAAGAAAGACATGTAAATTATCAGGAAATTTTAATTTGAAAGTGAACTAATCCTTTAAATGATGTGGCTGGACAATTCTTCCTTTTTATGCAGCTGAATGGAAATTATGAGTAATTCATTTGCATTTCAAATCTAAACTCATCGCTTCAACTCTATGCAGGTTCCAGACATGGAGGATGAGGAAGGAGAGGGTGAGGATGAGGAGGAAGACGAGGAAGGTCTGGATGATATTGATGAAGAGGGAGAAGATGATGGAGAGGAAGAGGAGGATGATGATGGAGAGGTAGGTTTTTTTATATATATATATAATTTATATAGATATTCTATTTTTTAAAGACTAGATATTTTTGCTCATTTGCAAGAGTGACAGAAATATGTTCCTATGTTATTTATATATTTGTGACCTCAGTTTGTTGGCCATTTTCTAATGAATGTTTAAAAGTTTTTGATTTTAAATGTTTAAAAATGTCTTAATGTCTTTAAGAAACTGCAATCTCTCGCTCACTTATATATATATATATATATATATATATATATATATATATATATATATATATATATATATATATATATATATATATATATATATAATCTCTAAAGTGCCTCTACTAATTAATTGTCTTTTGTTTCAGGATGATGACGGTGAGGATGACTGAAGATGAATTGGAGGAAAATTATCCACATTTCCCAGTCCTGTTTCCAAATTGCTTCTTTGGCTTTTTTGTTATTTTTGGGGAGCGAGATGCTTCTTTTTCCTCTTCAGATTGTTTTTTGGTTTTGAGCTCCATCTTTCCTCTATCCTGAACTTGCCATGTTGAAGTCCCCCCCGAACAGACTCACAATAAACTGACTGCAAAATCTTGCCGACATGGCATCTACCATCTCAATTTCCAAATGCATTTCGAGGTAAAAAGCAAAACACTGTAGTTATTGGCTGCACGCCGTCTGGAGTAGACTTGCGAATAGTGTTTTCTGTTTGTTTTTTATAAATATATATATGTACAAATATGTATAATTTTCTTCCTGTTAAAGTTTTGTGTGGTTAATTGAACAGAAGCCATGGTGCGCAGTGATCTGCTAGCTCTAGCGTTCTCCACAGTTTTGTTACTTTATTTCTTGGTGTTGAAACCCTTCATGGTTAGACATCAGTAGTCTCTCTTGTAACCATGTCTGTTCAGGAGGGCTGAGGAAAGAGAGGGTATGTGGACCCCATCATTGAGTCTTTGATTTTTATCTCGTCTTGTTTTACAGACATTCACCAGATTTGAAATGGATTACATTTTTGATAAAGAAAATAAAATATTCCCAAAAAAAAAAAAAAAAAAAAAAAAAATGAAATCATGCTTGTAACTTTTCCCCTACTGCCTCAACAAACTTTGTGTAGTGGTTGTATTACCGTAAGACACACTTTAAACTGTTCAGTTGGTTTTGTTCAATAAAACACTGTTTTGGGATTCATCCAGTTGCAAAGAAAATGCAATAAAGGTTGTTTTCTGTTTTAATTTCATGTCGGTCAAGTCGAAAACAAAGCCAAGGCATTCTAGTCATATAAAATAATTCCCATAAAAATATCTTTATTAAAATGTGGTCTGGCTAATTGTCAACTTCTAAAAGATTTTGGTGTCATCAGTAGTGTGGATGCAAAGTGTTCCTGCAGAAGTCTGTCGACTATGAGCGCCACAAATGTCTGGTCCGAACCTTCGAACTCTTCTCGGTTCACCGTCCTGGGCCAATCACTGGGCTGAAACGCCCAACCTTGATCGAAGAGAAGAAACTGTGTTATATCACTTGCACATTTTAATTCTTGTTTTAATTTAAGTAGTGACATTTTTTTTCCAAGTAGAATATAATGCATGTAGTCTCAAGGTCATAAAACAAATTATTTTTGAATGATTTAATAACTTTTAAAGGGTTAGTTCACCCAAAAATTAAAATTCTGTCATTTATTACTCACCCACATGTCGTTCCACACCCGTAAGACCTTTGTTCATCTTCAGAACACAAATTAAGATATTTTTGATGAAATCTCCTCTGATCTCCTGTCAGACGGCTGAACTGCTGAAATCACGTGACTTTAGCGCTCCGAATCACTGATTCGATTCATAAAGCTCTCGGGCAGTGTTTTGAAATCAGCCCATTACTATATTGTTGAAAAGTTGTTATTTTGTTTTTTGGTGCACCAAAAATATTCTCGTGGCTTTATAATATTAATATTGAACCACTGTACTCACATGAACTGATTTAAATATGTTTTTAGTACATTAATGGATCTTGAGAGAGGAAGTGTCATTGCTGGCCTCACTGATCCATCGGATTTCATCAAAAATATCTTAATTTGTGTTCTGAAGATGAACGAAGGTGTTACGGGTGTGGAACGACATGAGGGTGAGTAATTAATGACAGAATTTTCATTTTTGGGTGAACTAACCCTTTAAGACCATAAAACTAATTTTTATTTTTGAATTATTTAATTATTTGATAGCTTTTAATTAAACTCGCAAACCCCAGTCTGGGAAACCCTGATGTAATGTAACATTTAATGCACTCCATATTGTTGATAAAGAATATCATACATTTTCTTTCTCTCAGTATTTTTATATCAATGCGACAAACAAGTTAGGTCAAAAAGAAGTACGATTATTTTACCTTAAAAGTGTAATGTAATGGATTATGTTACTTGCGGCAAGTTGTGTCATGTAATTTAGAATCAGTAACTGACTACAATTTGCAATTAATCTCCCCAAAGCTAAAACGATACACCGATCAGGCATAACATTATGACCACCTTCCTAATATTGTGTTGGTTCCCCTTTTGCTGCCAAAACAGCCCTGACCCGTCGAGGCATGGACTCCTCTAGACCCCTGAAGGTGTGCTGTGGTATCTGCACCAAGATGTTAGCAGCAGATCCTTTAAGTCCTGTAAGTTGTGAGGTGGAGCCTCCATGGATCGGACTTGTTTGTTCAGCACATCCCACAGATGCTCGATTGGATTGAGATCTGGAGAATTTGAAGTCTCAAACTCGTTGTTGTGCTCCTCAAACCATTCCTGAACCATTTCTGCTTTGTGTCAGGAGCATTATCCTGCTGAAAGAGGACACAGCCACCAGGGAATACAGTTTCCATGAAAGGGTGTACATGGTCTCAACAATGCTTAGGTAGGTGGTACGTGTCAAAGTAACATCCACATGGATGGCAGGACCCAAGGTTTCCCAAAGCATCACACTGCCTCCACCGGCTTGCCTTCTTCCCATAGTGCATCCTGGTGTCATGTGTTCCCCAGGTAAGCGACGCACACGCACCCGGCCATCCAGGTGATGTAAAAGAAAACGTGATTCATCAGATCAGGCCACCTTCTTCCATTGCTCCGTGGTCCAGTTCTGATGCTCACTGTTGGCTCTTTCGGCGGTGGACAGGGGTCAGCATGGGCACCCTGACTGGTCTGCAGCTATGCAGCTCCATACGCAACAAACTGTGATGCACTGTGTATTCTGACACCTTTCTATCAGAACCAGCATTAACTTCTTGAGCAATCTGAGCTACAGGAGCTCGTCTGTTGGATCGGACCACACGGGCCACCCTTCGCCCATGACCCTGTCACCGGTTCACCACTATTCCTTCCTTGGAGCACTTTTGATAGATACTGACCACTGCAGATCGGGAACACCCCACAAGAGCTGCAGTTTTGGAGATGCTCTGATCCAGTCGTCTAGCCATCACAATTTGGTCCTTGTCAAACTCTCTCAAATCCTTACTCTTGCCCATTTTTCCTGCTTCTAACACAAACTTTGAGGACAAAATGTTCACTTGCTGCCTAATATATCAAGAGATCATCAGTGTTACTCAGTCAGAGCTCATAATGTTATGTCTGATCAGTGTACACACTCATATATATAAACAAACACGCACCTAGGTGTGTTTTGCACCGCGGGCAGGTGGCGACGGTCCACGCGTGACCCGGATACCAGGTGAAGTGACTGTCCGCCGGCCAGTGCTTCAGCACATCTGCTCTCTTAAAAGTCACGACTTCAAACTGGAAGCCTTGAGGATTCTCGAACAGCTGAACGGCGACGCGCTTCCCTCCGATCACCGTGTCGTTCCGGTGCGACAGTGCCAGGCGGCTGGGCACGAACCTCAGGTCCGTGTCTTCCGCCACCTCGTGCCCGCAGGAGCGGCAGAGCAGCAGCCCCGAACACCCCAGCCCGAACCGAACCCGCTCACACAACAGCGCCACAACACACAGCACGGCGGGAAACTTGATCAGAACCATCCTGAGAGAACGGAACACTTTCCCGCCAATGACGTGTAACGGAAATAACAAGCTTTAAAACACGTGGAGTAAAATAAAAGAGTTTTTTAAAAAGCGAATCAGTTTCCAACTGCCTACAGCTGAAATAAACACGCAAACTCACTGCGTAAATGATGACAGCGCCCCCTAAAGGCGGGATGAATTAATTAATTACATGCATATGCAAATTATTTGGGGACCCGATCATGTTATCGAACGGATAAATATATTAAATTTTATTTTTAAAGGTGGTCGTAAATTAAGTGAGTATGGTTCAATTCAAATTATTTCTTTGTTTTGAATGCTCCGGTCAAAATCATGAACTTTATTCATTATTATAACAAATATTATTTACAGAATGGCAAGAAAATGGAAATGTTAGTCGTTTTTTTAGTCACACAAAACAATACCACAAAACATCACAGAATTCATTATATTAATTTATAATATTTATATTAGGGAAGACGGGGAATAAAAAAGGTTAAAAAAAAATTTAAATCGCACAATTCTGACTTTTTTTTTCAAAATTGCGAGTTTATATCTCACTATTTTTTATTTTGGTAAGATACAAAACTCGCACTTGCAAGTTTTGAAGTCAGAATTGCGAATTTTCTGAGGAAAAAAAGTCAGATTTGTTAGGTAAAAGTCGCAATTACCTTTATTTTTTTATTCCCTGGCAGAAATATGCTTTCATAGCTCAATTACTTAATATGACAACAAAAAGGAAGAAAAAAAACAACATACACACACACACACATAAATATATATATACACACATATATACAGATTGATTGATTGAAATCAATCAATCTGTAGTTTTAAGTTTTAGTTTAATGTGTGTGTGTGTGTGTGTAATGTTTTTTTTCTTCTTCCTTTTTAATAATATATTTACACACACACACATAAAACTAAAACTTAAAGAATATAAGTACAATCAAAACAAAGCAACCAAAAACGCATTCAAATCAATCAATCAATCAATCAATCAATCAATCAATCAATCAATATATATATATATATATATATATATGTGTGGAAAAAAATTTTTTCCTTCCTTTTTTGTTGTCATATTGTTAAGTAATTGATCTATGAAAGCATATTTCTGCCAGGGATTAAAAAAATAAAGGTAATTGCGACTTTTACCTCACAAATCTGAATTTGCAATTCTGACTTTAAAACTTGCAAGTGCGAGTTTTGTATCTTACCAAAATAAAAAAAAATTGTGATGTAAACTCACAAATTCTGAAAAAAAAAAGTAAGAATTGTGCAATTAAAAAAAATTACCTTTTTTATTCCCTGTCTTCTATAATATAAATATTATAAATTAATCTGAGGAATTCTGTGATGTTTTGTGGTATTAATTGTTTTGTGTGACTAAAAAAACGCCTAACATTTCCATCGGTTCATTTTCCTGCCATTCTGTATATAATATTTGTTATAATAATGAATAAACTTCATGATCTTGACCGGAGCACATTTCAGAAAGTATGCTGAAACCTTTTATAGAAATGCTTCTTAAACAACAATATGGGCTTTTTATGGTCACAGAGCTCAAAAGTTTCTGCAGAACAGAAACGAGTACAGCAGCACTTTCTGTACTACAGTAAAAACAAAAGAAAGCCACTTTCTGATCCATTCGATTTGAAAACACACATGAAAACAATCATAATACACTTGGTGTACTTGTTTAATCCTTACGCCATATAAAACCATAAATATCTGCATCAATATACAGTACATTTCATCCTAGATTACACTCCATCATCACAGTCCAAAAATAAGGCTTATGCTTTTGGGGAAGTTGATTACAGTTAACAATCATTTGTCTAAAACACTAAAAAATAAACTTAGGTTGGGGGATTGTTTTCATGAAATTGACATTGAATGGATGGAAGACACCCACATGGATTAAAACAAATTCAGAAATATGAGATCATATTACATGCTCAGATAAAAGAAAACAAACTTGAACTTAAGATGGCATGATGCTCTGTTAAATGAATCCTCAACTCTCACATAAACACATTCGTCCACTGCTTATACTTCATTTCAGTCTTCGAGTTAGTATACTTTGGGTTAGAATATTGACACATTTCCATGACTCAGGACCTGAAGAAGGCAGAGCCCAGCTCGTTTTTAGGAGCGGAAATCTGCTTGGTTCTTAAAGACGTCTAGAAAAGAGAAAGAACAGAAGCTGTGAGTATTCAGTGTGCATCAGTTATTCCACGAAACCGAGTCCATCTGACCTTTTTTCAGTGTATTTTATCTATTGGGTCACCAAAATATATTTTTAAAAGCTTTTTGCATTAATTGAAATGTCTCCTTTAATAATGTTTAAAAACATGACATGCATTTTATCTTCACATTAGAAATTATTTAGTTTTTTTCAGTTGAGACCACCTATTTTGTCATTTCCCTCAAGGCCTTCTATGAAAGTGTACTTGGGATATGAATAATAAAATGAGAAAAAAAAAGTCCATTCATTTTGCCATTCCCATAAATATCCATCTGTGCTTTTTTGCTGGTAATGTATATTCATGATTATTCATTAAAATCACATTATTTAGTTCCGTACCTCACTAACCCCTCAACCTCGTTACACAAACCATAATGAACTGATACTAATGTGACATCATTAATAGGAAGTGACATCATAGAAGTCTTCTGAAAAACATTACTGTGAGCAGGCACATGCAAGTTACCTCCTTCTTTAATAATTATAACTAAATTATGTTGTGAAATTGTGTTTGTCAAGCTTTACGACTCAACCCCGTTACATCAATTAAAGACAGAAAACTATTACTTGTGAAAATTATCTTTGTTATTTCAACATTATTCATGATTTCTTAATATCATGCATGCCATGCGCTCTCCATTTATTCACTAGATTTAGAGCAGTGGCCAAAATCACAACCCCGTCACACCTACATTTTTATTATTTTCTTGTTAAGTTTATGAAAAAGTAATTTAAAGTTTGTTGAACTCTGTCTGAAATGTTCAGAGCAATCATACGAATACTGATTTTAGTTCAAATTCTGAAAAATTATGAGGTTGCTGTCACAAAAAGTGCCAATTTCCGGCTTTAGTATAGCAAAAGTGTGAGATTTTATGTAACTTTTATATTTGCAATTACTGAACTAGTGTGAGGGACATCTGATTAATAGGAAAATGTTGATTTTATCACAAATAATATTCAGAGAGCTCCCATAGTGTCCATAACTTAAAATAATGACCAACAATAATAGGGATTTGATGCCTGAGATGGGAAAATATGTTTTTCAGGAAGTTAAATATGTCATTAATGTTGTGTGGTGTTCAGAAAACTAATACATTTTGGTAAAAAAATCTAAAAATGTGTAAGTCCAAATCGTACGGGTTTCGTGGAATGACTCTATTAAAGATCTAGAAAGCATCAGCTGACGCTCACCTCTAGAAACTGTTTGAGTCTGGTGACGGAGCCCATCTGACCAGTGCTGGTGACCGCTTCAATTCTGAGGGAGTAAAAAGGTTTAGTTTAATCAATAAGAGAGCAGTTTACACCTGGTATTAATATTTGTTTTTGGCGATTTAATCACTGAGACACATTTCTGTTTACAATTCTGATCTTAAACACGAGTCTGTTTGTGATCATAATTTATTGACGAGAGAGTGATTCATTACTGCATACATTTACATTTATCAGATGCTTTTATATGAAAACTTAGGAATAAAAAAATAAAGTTAATTGCTGACTTTTTCCCCCTCAAAATTGCAAGTTTGTATCACATTTCTGAGGAAAAAAGTCAGAACTACAGGTCAGAATTGTGAGCTGACTTTTTTCACCTCGACAATGTCACATTTTAATCTCACGAGATCTCGTGGCACGATCTCG
Source organism: Megalobrama amblycephala (assembly GCF_018812025.1). NCBI lineage: Eukaryota > Metazoa > Chordata > Actinopteri > Cypriniformes > Xenocyprididae > Megalobrama > Megalobrama amblycephala. The sequence continues at coordinate 2,677,408 of NC_063055.1, read as the reverse complement.
TCACACCCCTTGCATTTACACTTCACATGAGAGTGTTACACATTCTAAGAATGGATGATTGATATATAAAGGATAAGGGTGTTTTATGCATTTAGAAGGCAATAAAACAACACATTTAAAGTATAATATGGAAAGTCTTCACCAAGACAGGTATAAATACCTTGGGAAGTATTCTTCGTTAATAAGCAACATCAGTTTCCAGAACTGCCCGCGATATTGTTTCATTAGGGCATTTCCACAGACCTGAAGAGTCACAGATAGTGAGTGTGAACAATCACAAAAAACAATCACTTTATTTTAAGGTGACGTTAGTACTGAGTAATATTAATTAACTACGTGTACTTACTATAGAGTTATGGTCAGGTTTGATTTAGGGTTAGTTACTTATTAGCAGGGGTCTCAAACTCAAATTGGCGGGGGGCCGTTTCTGTGATTGACACCTCATAGGAGGGCGATATTAACATTCAAGCGCAAGAAAGCGCAACATTTCAGAAAATTTACTTTGCATTATTTCTCATTTACATCAAATTTGCCTACTAAAATATCTTTATACCTATACTATAAATATTCTATTTACCATACTAAATGTAAACAGCAGTGTCTCTCTCATTGTTACAGAGTGTAATATAATTATATAATACTATTACTAATATAATACTACTAGGCCTAATATACTATTAATTGCAATAGTCTGGTGCAACTTCTCACATCCAACAAGGTACATGGAATAAAAAAAAATATAGTAATTTAGGAACAAAACCATCAACACTTGTGGTGTGGAGGGGTCAGAAATAAACAAAAAAACTGGAGCTATATATATATCAACTTTATTTTGCCAAAAAATAAAAATCTCTCATTGTTACATACATTATTAGTTTTTAATATTTAGTGGAAGTATTTTCCCTTACTTTATGTTAGCTTAAATAACATTAACATTTTGCACTGACCAACACTGTACTGAACAAATACAATCCCTGAATACATTTGTACACTCTTCTGTTTCTTGACAGACACCTGGCAGCGCATTTGTCCAAGATGCCGTTTGAGCATCGGTAACGTTTAATGGCTGCATCGGATGCATTTCGGTGGTTTAAATCGACGCTCTTGATTTAAAGTCGAGTGCTTTTACTGTAATTTGGGCAAGAGCGCTCATAATAGAAGCGACGCGGCTGAGAGCGCGGCTCATGGTTGCATAGCAACGACAGACGTCACTGGAGCGAAAGCGCATTGGAAAGAAGGAGAATGCGGCGCGGCCGCTTATGTGACGCGATATGTGAGTGACGCGATATGTGAATGCCCCTTAGAACGGCGACTTTTTCTTTGCATATCAGACAGGTAGCAACTCGAGAATAATAATAATAATAATAATAATTTAGCGGGCCGGATTATGTTTTATTTTTGAGATCAGTTGCGGGCCGGGTAGAGGGGGAGGGCGGGCCGTAAATGGCCCGCGGGCCGGCAGTTTGAGACCACTGCTTATTAGGGTTAATTACTATAGTAAACACATGTAGTAACGTGTAACTTCATCACCTTAAAACAAAGCATTACCTTAATTTGCAAAAGGAAGATGAATTTACCTCCAGGAAGTCGAAGAGAATAGTTGCTGTGGTGTCAGCGATCGGCTCCATGTTGAGAATTTGGGCCAGCCAGCGCCAGCCGTGATTCAACCCATGAGGATGAGGCTGTCGGACCAGAGAAGATGAAGAGATATGCTTATAATATGCTTATATTAGATATTCAGATTCATGGAACTCTATGTTAACCCTATAAAGCATATGCAAATTTCTGTGATCAAAACTTTGCTAATAAACCTGTTGCACACAATCTACGACATGCCTTCTGTTGTCTGATTAATAGTTTAGACTTTTTTAGTGTAATTTCACAAACGATGCCCAACTGATGCATCAAATGTGATACTCAACAAAAAATATTTTGTCTAAAGGTCTATTAAAAAAAAAAGAACCTGATTGGCTTTAAAGGGTTAAATCATGTAAAGGACCATCACAAACCCCTTGTTTGCCGGTATAAGGCCATCTCATCTGGATTATTGCCGCATAGAGACGAATCATTCCTGACATTCTCTTCAGAAAGCTGTCCTGCCCTTCCACTTTGGAGTCTTCCACACGGTATCCCAGAATCCTGATGGGCAAGGCACATTCATAATGCTTTACACATAAAAAAAATATTTAGGCCTAACTTTAAGATTTAGGTATTAAACTAAACTAAAATAAAATAGATATTATAAAATTTCCCTCCACACATTTTTAACATAAACACATTTAATGCATATTTGTCTTACAGGTCAGATTTCTGTAATAGAACTAATAAATAATGTGTTTTAAATACACAATAACTAAGTTTATATTTATCATTAACCCTTTTGCGGTCTTTGTTTGGGGTCTTCAGAGACCGCAGGCAACAAAATGTAATTTTGTAACAAAATATTTGTTTGTTTTGTTACATTTTGTTAAATGTAATTTTACTCTGTTTGTTAATGTTTTTACTCCACATTTGTGCAGTTTTTGGAGGATTTATCATATCTTTTAAATTTATATAAATAAATTAATAAATATTTTTTAAATTGGTTTTTATACAAAAAACAGCTTTTTATGTAAAATTCACTTTATAAAAGACTCACATTTCTAACTTTCATTCATGGGGATAACATGGATAATCTGACATGGTTTAATGTAAGATTTTTGCCCATCTTTTGGAAAATGCAGTTTTAAAAGAAAAAATTATCACTTTTACCAGTAGATGCTGCAGAGCTCCACTATTTGCTATGTGCTATTTGACCAATTCCAAAAATATATTTTTATTTATTTATATAAATTTAAAAGATATGATAAATCCTCCAAAAACTGCACAAATGTGGAGTAAAAACATTAACAAACAGAGTAAAATTACATTTGTTTTTTTAAAAAGCAATTATTTTGTTACAAAATTACATTTTGTTGCCTGTGCCTCTGGAGACCCCAAAGACCCTGAGTGTGACTTTTTTTTTTACACTAATATAAAAACAAGATATCACTCCTATTTTCTTATTTATTTACAGATCTAGAAAGTGTTGACCACCGTACAAAGTTTCATGCCATTTGGACAAAGAGAACATTTTTTTTTATTTGAGCAAACGTCGTTTGGAGTCAAAAAGACCCTAAAGACCCTATAAGGGTTAATAATTCCAAATGGTTTCAATCTTACAGTTTAACTGTTGAATATTGCTTGTTCAACATCTAGCCATATTTTACCATGTTAATACTTTTTAATAGAATAAATTTAATTGTTTTCCACATTCCAATTGTTTTTTATGCTGATTCTGAGCTATTTGAATAAATGTATTTTGAAAATATGATTTAAATTAAATCAAATGCATGATTTTTTCTGAGTGCAGAAATCTTAATTGTTTCATTTATGTAGTATTACTGAAAAATCTGCATCATATTAAGATTATTTCTTTGTTTATGTTAAAACTGTGTGATCCAAATGGATGGAAACTTTATATTGCAGGGTTGAAAATCAACAAAGACATCTGTTTTCCTCTTCCAACCCCCTCTTTCTTACCAAAGGGCCATTTGTGATTCCTAAAAGCACAGAGGTGCTGATGGTGATCAAGATGTGTGTACATCAGGGGCTGCTAATTGTCACACCTTTAGAATGGTGGGGGAAGCTGTAATCCGATGATTGCGTAGTTTGAATGTCTCACATTTGGTTTTTAGTCACATGGTCAAGAAAGGGATAAAAGAAGATTGTACGGCCCCATTAACACCTGGTATTAAGATGCTTTTTGGTCAATCGGATCACAAGTGTATGAGGGAGACATACCCGTTTACACCTGGTGTCTCTTTTGTCTACTTTCAACCACTTCTGTCCTGATTTCTTCAAGGGGAGGGTAAATGTATGGCCTTTTTCTGATCTTACGATCTGATGGATGAAATAAGCTCACACAATTTACATATGAAAACGCCCGGAGACAGCGGAAAAACATGGAGAGCATCAGATTTCATTTCTGTAAGACCAGCCGAACGCTGAGAGTGTGTGTTAGAAATCAGTAATGGTGGGAGAACATTGTGCTTGATACATTTTTCGCCGTCAAACCAAACTTGGGTCATCAGCAGACAAAGTTTAAGTCCTGTCTGGCTAGCGCAATTCCCATAATGTTTACGCATTAGGTCAGTAGACGGTCTTTTGTGGCTGTTTGAGCACATTCGACCACATGAGCGTTTACACTACGAAAGCAATGCGTTTTCGACTACCTTTGGAAGTGGTCAAAAGTGGACAAGCCCCATTTACACTTGTATTTAGAGTTGTCCACTTGTGATCTGATCGACCAAAACGCATCTTAATACCAGGTGGAAACAGGGCCAAACTGTTGCTATGCCAAAATGAAGTCCGTTTCGATAGTCTGAAACAGCTCACCAAAGAGAACTTTCCAGAAAAGGCTGGTGAACACCTTTGAACTACCATTTGTCCAATTATTGGTCCAATTGGTGATTATGAAATATAGGTGGGTTAAAAAAGGGGGTACATGATGCATGGACAAGCAACTAAACACCAGTGCAGACAGAATTCAAAAACACATTAAAGGGTTAGTTCACCCAAAAATGAAATTTCTGTCATTAATTACTGATTAGTGACCTTCGTTCATCTTCATAACACAAATTAAGATATTTTTGATGAAATCTGAGAGGGTTTTTTTATCTCCCATAGAAAGCAACGAAATTACCACATTTGACATTTCGTTGAAACAGTCGACGTTTCGTCTCAATCGGATTAACGGTTTCAAAGATATTCACAATAGTTTTTTAAGCACTAAATCACAACCTGGCAAATCTGGTATCGTTTTACTTGGCAAGGTTTCAGGAGTCTAAAGACGTGACTCCCATGAAAATAAGTCAACCACACCCACAGTTATATACATTTTTTCAGCTAAAACCATTAAAAACCTATGTTTTTTTTTTTAAATTTTAACGGTTATAGCGCCACCTATGGTCCAATCTACACAAAAATTGGTGTGCTTCTTTAGAGTCATATCCTGCATGTGCTCACCTATTTTTGTGAAGTTCTGAGTTTTCGTTTAGGCTTTATAGGCTTTTGGGTATATTTAGCCATGCCCATTTTCTAAATGACCCTGTTATTTCGACTCAAAGGGTAAATACGTTTTGTCCGTCTTGAGCCAAGGATTAAAATGATAGAAGACACTTGATTCTAAGACAAACGGTCTAGGAGATATTAGTGATTTTCAACTTTTGGTTGCTGTAGCACCCCCTATTGGCAGATTGGGTTCATGTCTTGTGAGGTTCTCCCCAAATTGAGGACTATCATTTGGCCAAGTTTCAAGTCTCTAACACTTAGGGTTTGGTCTGCACGATTCGTTTTAGGGGAGAACAAAAATAATAAAAATCCTTACAATTACAACAGTCCTAATAGCGACTTTATTCAACAATTTTTCCTCTTCCTGCTACAAAGTTGATGCAGTGAACACATTGCAGAGCTTACATCAGAACACTGGCACATTATTGGCCAACACTGATCACGTGATCAGCACGATGCTTGCGTGTGATACTGACACAGGAGCCGGCCAATAATGAGTCGGCGTTCTGACGTAGAACCTGGAAGCGCTGGACTGTGCTTACTGAAAAGGAAAAATTGTTGAATAAAGTCGTTATTTTTGTTTAGTTTTTTGCGCACAAAAAGTATTCTCGACGCTTCATAACATTAAGGTTGAACCACTGCAGTCACATGACTGCTTTAACAATGTTTTTACTACTTCTCTGGTAATTTCATTGATTTCTATGGGATATGATTTCTTATTCTTCTCTCAGATTTCATCAAAAATATCTTAATTTGTGTTCTGAAGATGAATGAAGGTCTTACAGGTGTGGAATGACATGAGGGTGAGTAATTTCATTTTTTGAGTGAACTAACCCTTTAATTGTATCGTAAAACGCCACAAGTTTTAGTAGATCCAAGTGATCAAGCATTATTCTTACTTCTGGTAATCCTCCACAGACATGCCACTTTCCATTTGTGGGTAGTGTGGCACAGCATACGGGCACTTCTTGTGTAGGTGGGCGAGTATAAGGTCTCCAATTTTAGGATGCAGTTCCCAAATGCCTGACGCCACAGCGGCGATGGGAAACGCTGCCGCATGATTAGACGCCACCTCCTCTTCTCCTTGTTTCTGTGAATGCATTATTACAATCAACTTGATTTGCCTTCAAATATCTCCTTGTTTGTTCACATGAAAATCTGCCTCACCACAAACTTTTCTGCCAGTCTATAACGGACAAACTCCAGACCCTGCGGATGCTGCGACGTCGTCACGGTCTTTCCAGCAGACGTCACTGGACGTCCTGACAACAGCTTATCGATCTTCTCAAAGGCCTCCTTCAGCGGGGAACCTACATGAAAACCATGTTTAAAGAAAAGTAACATGTAAAATTGTCAGCGGAAACAGCAAAAAATGGTTTCGGAGGGCCAAAAATCATTGAGTGAGACAGTGATGTTTAATTAGTGATTAACATTAGTGATTACGTCATGTGTGGTGCATCGCAGAGCAGTGCAGGACGAGCATTTGTGGTTAAAATGTATATAAATTGTTATTTTTTTTTTTAGAAAATGACTGATAGTTTCTCTAGATTAGACTCTCATTCCTCGTCTGGGATCATGTAGAGCTCTTTGAAGCTGCACTGAAACTGACATTTGGACCTTCAACCCGTTGAACCCCAGTGAAGTCCACTATATGGAGAAAAATCCTGGAATGTTTTCCTCAAAAACCTTCATTTCTTTCCGAATGAAGAAAGACAAACATCTTGGATGACATGGAGGTGAGTAAATTATCAGGAAATTTTAATTATGAAGTGAACTAATCCTTTCAATGAACCTGAAACAATGCATCTCTTTCTTGACTGAAGAAAAAGTTCAAGTTTACAAAGTTTTAGTGTCAGTATTACATTAGTTTACTATATATAATGTTGAATATAATGTACAATAATGCAATGGGGGAATATTTGTGGTTCCTGATAATGACAAATGCCTTATGTTACCAGTAAAAAGTGGCATACATTGTTTTAAATATATCTAGTCAGTGACAAAGTGCAAATATATTCATCTAAAATAATTCTGTATTTTCAGTTTCAGATTGATGAATATTTTTATTCTGGTGTCCTTTAATTCTGAAGAGCACTAATACTTTAATTCTTTCCCTGACATTGACAGATTTTTCTGATTTCCGTGTTTTCACTGTTATACAGTAGGTGGCGCTATTATACATCTTCTAAAAGGGTACCAAAGCTCTGGATCAAACAGGAGCAGAAACAAAAAAGCGATTTTCATTTTTTTTAATGAAATTTACCTACATTCAAGTGCTGATTAAAAGAAATAATACATGAAGCTAGAATAAACCTGTTCTTTCTTTCGATAAATTGCATGTTCAGACATTCATACAACAAAATATTATGGGGGACATGAAATTGTGAAAATGATCAAAAATGCTGACGGTGGCTGGAAACTTTTAGAGTTAAATCTCAATATCGATCTTATTATGTAATGTTTTCAGTTGATGTATGAACAAAACTTCACTAAACATTATTTGAATTGCACCTGCCATCAAACAGAAACATAACATCATTCAAAATATAAAAGTGCCTTAAAATGTTTGTATACAAGTCAGAGTGTTGATTATTAAATCAGTTTGATTAAGTGATCAGTGTGTTTCTCACCTGAGCTGTTTGCGATCTGGCTTACAGGTGTGGCTGCAGCCTTTTGGAGCTCCATTTTTAATTTCTTCGTCTGCACACATTCGTAATATGTAAACAGAAGGAGAAGATAGTTATTCAATATTCAGTACAACAGCATACAATATCCAGTAAAATCTCCTCAGAGCTGACGGGCGTCTGACCTGCGTGTCTTTGGCTTTGCCGAGGTCTTCAAAAGCCTGAGCGCACTGATTGGCCGAATCCTGCAGTGCGTTGTACCATTTTAAAGTGCTTTCATCTGCTCCTGTCTGCAAACCTGCAGAGGAGATGAAAAGCAAGTCAAATTCATGTCATGATAACGTTACACTTTGTGCACTATATTTCAAGTCTTCTGAAGTCACCAAATCTAAATAATAATCCACTGCGGCTCTCCAATCACATGCTTATGGACGTCAAAAGCATAATTTCTTCTACAGTGTTACATATCCAAACATCATGACGTCAAACCTGCGGCCACTGCATTCAAAAGGATATTCTTTACAACATCTTTTAGTTCATGTTACTTAAAGGTGCATTATGTAAGATTTCTGTCCGCTAGAGGTCTATTCAAAACAAAGGCGTAGCTTGATGACGGCAAGTTTGAGCGCGGAATCTTGGGACATGTGGTCTACACCTCACAGCCGGTGCAAAATAATCAGGATAGTACTCGGGAAGAAATCATGTTGATGGATGCGATTATTAACGTTACTGTAGTATGAAGCAGAGCAGGAGCGAGTGTTGTGGAGCTGAACGAGGAGCTGGAGCGATTGATCAACACACGCCTCACGAGCAGCGGGACTTTTATTATGACACAGTCGCCGGCGCCGCTTCCGCTTTTCCGCTCATGAGTATGAGGTAACGCAGCTCTGTTTATCATATTAGATACATTTGAGTGTGTTGAAAATGATGTTATAACGTTACTCTGTGCGTTCGCTCGGCGGCTGCTGTGAGACACTGTTACACACTGCAGTAAGATAGATCGATTTTACAATATCATATTAAATGCTGGATGATTGTGTTGTAATTCATTTTAAAACGTATTGTATGATGGAGAAAATGCTGTATTACTGTTACTAAAAATAAAGCTGCATCTGATTATGCTATGTTAGCTACTTCACAAAATAGTGTTTTTCTCTGAGCCGTGGTAAAGCATGGTACTCGCAAAACATCAAGAAAATTAGATTTAAACAGTAAGACTAAACGTGTTGAGCTATATAACAATTAGTTTTCTGTCTATAAATATATCAAAACAGTTGTTCCCTTGTCTATTAAAACATGTAAATATTAAAGCGTCTTTGGTGTTTCCATGGTTTCTACAAAATAAAACCGGAAACCGAGGGTAACGCGGGCATGACGCAATTGACAGGCGACTCCTCACACGTCCCGGAGCCTTGGTTAAAATTGCAATTTTCTAACGATTTACAAATAGTTGGAAACATTTGGGATATTGTAAGTACTCAAGTGAACAAAACATATAACACTGGCCTAGTGGTTTTTGGATATTTTACTGCAAAAATATTACATATTGCACCTTTAAATAATTTACTTTGAGACCTTATTGCAAAGTTTTACCAAAACATCTAATGCGCTCCACAGAAGAAAGAAATTCATACAGGTTTGGAATGACATGAGCATGAACTTTCATAAATGTTTACTCGCTCCCTCACCTTCTTTTTTGGTTTTCTCTTTAGCGGACAGCACTACATTTTTCTTTTGCTCCTCTTGCTGGGCTTTCAGCTCAGCCTGCCTCTTCTTCTCCTCCTCCTCTTCCTCCTGTTCCCTCTTCTTCCTCTCAGCAGCCTGTGCCACCTCGTTCTGCAGGCCTCTGACCAAAGACCTCATTTCCTGTAGCGCTCGCTCCGCCACAGTCAAATCCTCCACGCTGGGAAATTGACCCTGAGAACAGTTTACATGTTACATTTATGCACTTGGCAGACACTTTTATCCAAAGCGACTTGAAATACAGTTGCAAGAAAAAGTATGTGAACCACTTGCAGAATCTGTGAAAATGTGAATGATTTTAATAAAATAAGAGAGATCATACAAAATGCATGTTATTTTTTATTTAGTTCTGTTCTGAGTAAGATATTTTACATAAAAGATGTTTACATATAATTCACAAGACAAAACAATAGCTGAATTTATTAAAATAACCCCATTCAAAAGTTTGTGAACCACTGATTCTCAACACTGTGTGTGGTTACCTGATGATCCACGACTGTTTGTGTGTTTTTGTGATGGTTGTTCATGAGTCTCTTGTTTGTCCTGAGCAGTTAAACTGAGCTTTGTTCTTCAGAAAAATCCTCCAGATCCTGCAGATTCTTCAGTTTTCCAGCATCTTCTGCATATTTGAACCCTTTCCAGCAGTGACTGAATGATTTTGAGATCTGTCTTTTCACACTGAGGACAACTGAGAGACTCAAACTATTAAAAAAGGTTCAAACGTTCACTGATGCTCCAGAAGGAAACACGATGAGTTAAGAGTCGGGGGGTGAAAACTTTTAAACAGGATGAAGATGTCACAATTTTTCTTATTTTATTAAATTATCTTTGTTTTTCATTTAGTACTGCCCTTCGGAACCAACAGAAGATACTTGCATGTTTCCCGGAAGAAAAATTAAGTACAATTTACCTTCATATTTCAATTCAAAAGTTTTCACACCCCGACTCTTAACTCATCGTGTTTCCTTCTGGAGCATCAGTGAATGTTTGAACCTTTTTTAATAGTTGAGTTTGAGTCTCTCAGTTGTCCTCAGTGTGAAAAGACGGATCTCAAAATCATTCAGTCACTGCTGGAAAGGGTTCAAATATGCAGAAGATGCTTGAAAACTGAAGAATCTGCAGGATCTGGAGGATTTTTCTGAAGAACAGAGCTCAGTTTAACTGCTCAGGACAAACAAGAGACTCATGAACAACCATCACAAAACATAAAAGCAGTCGTGGATCATCAGGTAACCACACACAGTGTTGAGAATCGATGGTTCACATACTTATGAATGGAGTTATTTTAATAAATTCAGCTATTTTTTTGTCTTGTGAACTAAATGCAAACATCTTTTATATCTTTTATAAATAAAAAATAATATGCATTTTGTATGATCTCTCTTATTTTATTAATATCATTCACATTTTCACAGATTCTGCAAGTGGTTCACATACTTTTTCTTGCAACTGTATATATATATATATATATAGAGAGAGAGAGAGAGAGAGAGAGAGCTATATGTCGACTCACGTCTGCGGAGGCCGGCACCACCTCTGACACCTGCGAGCAGAGCTGGTTGCCGCGGGTGATGTAAGGGGCGTGGTCAAGGGCGGGGTCTGTATGTGTGGATGGGCGTGGCTGTAAGAGCTGGTTGAGCTGTAGCACTTCCTCCTGTATTGCATTAATAGCTCTGTGCCGCTCTCTGCCCTCCACCTGCCGCTGGCGCTCAAGCTCCGCCTCCCGCAGGCGCTGCTGCTCCATCTCACGCAGCCGCAGATTCAGGATCTGTAACACAAAATACAAGGTTTTTAGACCGACATGGGTGTAATATTCCAGGTGTTGCTATTTACTTGTCTTTATTTACCATATAAACCAAGATTTTTTTACTGTGAAACCTGCAGCCAAACCTAATGGATGTAAAATTTTACAGTCTAAATCAAATCGACGTACAGTTAAACATAAGGGATTGATGCTTCTGGGAAAGCTATGATATGTAGATTATACACTATACATTATAGCTGCTGTTTATAAATTCAGTATATTTAATATCAACATGTTGTGCACTGTAAAAAATATCCACCTAATTCAACTTAAGTTGCTGTATTAAATGTTTACGTATAATCAAACTGGTTGCATGAGTTATTTCAACTCATTTTCTTTTTAAATCTTATTGAAAGTTGAATATTTATATAAGTCTTAAAGTTAAAATGAATTAAATAATCTTGTTAAAGTAATGGAAAAACATATGTTGCTATAACTCATATCAAAACTACTAGTTTTACACATTTCTGATTTTAGACAGGTTTAAACTGTTTTAATCATACTTTTTGTTTATTTGAAAAATTAAGTCTGAATTATTTTCTGTGGTAATTGACTTTATGTCACAGATGCTGATGATAGAGCTAAACTTGAACTGAATCTGGAAGATTTCTGTAATATCAAATCTAGGGCTGATTAAAATTTTTTACCTAATTAATTACATGATGTGGCGATAACCCCCAAAAGATCATTTAAAGTCATAATTGCGTTAAATGACAAAAGCATCACATAGACATTATAAAAAGTAGCTTTATGAAAACAATTTTTATTTGATTCAACATAGAATTTACTACACATAAACTTTTAGGCCTCAATGGACTAAAAGTTTGTGTATTTTGATTTTTGGGTGAACTATACCTGTAATAGGTTTTTTATTAATATGGAAATTAAATTATACTCTAAATAAGAAATTAAAATTGCCAGTAGGTGGCGGTAAATGTCCAAATGAGTGAGTCATTTAATCGTTTTATTCGTTCAAACAGCTGATTCATTCCGGAATTAAGTAAATGACTCTCTTTATGAATAGGTCATTGAATCATTGATTAACGCAATTGATTCACTCAAAACACGGATCAATTCAGAAACAAATTTTGCAGTGACAATAAATGTTGTTTAGAGACTCACAACAACTGCTCTGGCTTTCAAGGTAACATTTTCGCTGGCAAAATTGAGCAAAAGCAGTTAAAATATAACACAATATTAACTTCTTATTTATTGAACTGTTGTATAAAATCAGTGTCACATTTGCACTCATGCTATTCCGGACTAGTGTGATATTGCTTTACTATATCATGATATAAATATGAGACAAAAACTCATGCATATCTTGAATTTTAAGCCCTAATTAAATCCTAATAATCTCACTTTCGTTCTGTGTCTGTGTTCCTCTCGCAGCTTCTCCTGCCGGCCGAGACTCTCCTGCGTCCTTCAAAACACAAAACACAATTACAATCTATTTCAACTAATTCTGTACATGATTCAAACGCATTCACTCTAACAAACATCAGATCAGGGGTCACGTACTCTTTCTCCATCATGTCCCTCATACTCTGGTATTCCTTTCTCTGTTTGAGCTCCATTAACTCCTCGAAGCGTTTGAGTTGCTCGGACTCCTGGTTGGTAACTGTAGCCACCAGCCGCTCCTGCTGCTCCTGTCTGAGGCTCAGCTCCGTCTGTGAGAGAAAACACACACACACACCCCTCCATCAGTGGCTCCTTAAGTTACTGCAAGATTATGTGAATATATCATTTTCTATGTGAATATATAGTAAAGTGTAATTTATTTCTGTGATCAAAGCTGAATTTTCAGCATCATTACTCCAGTCTTCAGTGTCACATGATCCTTCAGAAACCATTAACGCAGCCCAAATGTGTGTTGTACCTTTGCTTTGGCCTTGTGTTTCTGCTCACACATGCGGATGCAGCCGGCCATCTGTGTGGCTCTGGGTGACAGGACGGAGATCGCTGGAGTTGAGCTGACGCTCGCGTCAGGACTGAGACACACAACAGGAGCCTCCTTAATTTGCTCCACTTTCTGACATGAAAATAAGGAACAATCAGTCCTACAATTTCAAAAATGACCAGCAACTGTACAAAATACTCAAGTATGAAACAGAACAAAAGATATGCATGAGGATTGTGTTATGCCTTAGCATGTAATGGACTATCAAAAAGAAAAAATAGAGGGCGGGGTCTTGGTTATGTGCATCGGTTGTTGATTGGATGTTCATATGTGGGCGTGGCACTCAAAAACAGAGGCAGATGTGTGTGAGCTTGAGTGGGCGGGGTTTAAACAAAATGATTGGAGAAATTCTGCATACATCAGCAGAGAGAAGTGTGTTTGTTTTCCTCGGAAGATCCCGTTATGACATTTTGATTAACAATTGAAAAAAAAATTTGAACATATGCTTGGATGAATCGTTCACAATAAGATCTAACATTTATGAACTATTCTAAAATGAGTTTTTTGAACATTAAATGATGTAAACATTATAGTAGACCCCATAAACTAAATTATGAACCTGTAAATGAGTATAACAAAGACAAAAAACTCATTTCATAATGTCAGCTTTTTTCCCCCCAATGAAATAAATATCACACATGTTTATTAATTTTTTTAGTTACTATTTGCAACAAAATGCATTTTGTCCCTGTGACAACAAATTAGGTCTTATTAACAATTATTCACATCCAAAATAAAGGTTTGTGTTTACATAATGCTGTATGTGTGTGTACTTTGTCTTTATATACACATTATTAATATACACATACACATTTAAGAAATATTTACATGTATACATTTATATTAATTTAAATTATATATTTATAATTGATTTTAAATATATACATGTATGCGTTTATAAATAGAAAATAAATATATATAAATAGTACACACTAGGGCTGCACTTAATTGCGATTAATCGTGTGCAAAATAAAAGTCTGTGTTTACGTAATATATGTGTGTGTTCTGTGTATAATAATTATGTATATATAAATACATGCACATATATGTACAAATTTAAGAAATATATATATATATATATTTTTTTATATATATAAATATTTTATATATAAATATAATTTTTTTCTTAAATATATACATGCATGTGTGTGTGTATTTATATATACATAATTATTATACACAGAACACACACGTATATTACGTAAACACAGACTTTTGTTTTGCAATTATACAATTAATCACAATTAATCGTTGTGCAGCCCTAGTACACACATATATATTATATAAACACAAACTTTTATTCTGGATGCAGTGGATTAACTGGATTAAACAGCTCTACAGCAAATTAATTTAGCTGTTTTTCCTTGTAAAGCAGTGACAAAGAGCTTGAAGCAGTCACAAAAATATGATTTTGTTCCATATATTTTCATATTGGTGAGTTTATTTGAGAAATATTGGCATATGGAGTTCTGGAGAAAACCTTTGGGAATCCTAGATAAACTTCTAATGGTTAAACAATAGACATAATCTAATCAGAAAGGGTCAGACCACCATGTGGTTTCACACAGGCAGATAAAAGTGTGGTTGATGACCAAATCTGTCACTAATTAATACAATTTATGTTGCAGTTCCTAAAAAAACTGCTAATTTTAGTTGCATTTAGTTCTCAATGAAATTTGGACCCCGGTTCTAACACTTTTGCACATTACCGTCTCTTTAAGAGAAATCACTTATGTAAGCCTGATAAATGAATGTAAATGCATTAGAAGAAGAAAGCGAGGACGTCACCTTCTCCTCATCCTCCTCTGCGTGGATGGAGACCGGAGGTGGAGAGCTGGGGGATGAAATCTGTCTGGGGCTGATGGGAAGCGAACCGCAGGCGGCGGCAGCATCTTCAGAAAGCCCGGGACTCGTATCACGAACGCATGAGGTCAGAGAGCAGGTCCTGAGCAGCGGCCGAGGACTCAGTCTCTTTAGGATCTGTCCTGACAGAGGAGACAGACTGGACACCTCAATACAACCTGCCAGAAGATCCTGAAAAACAACAAGATGGGAAAAGAAATAAGATTACAGGACAAAACAGACTTTAATGATTGATTGAAGAATATTTTAAACAACAACTTAAGGTTTTATTATTAATCTATTATTAATTATTCTCTTTAGTTGGAAGCTAAAGATTAAAAAAAGAAGTTAATTTTATCTCACAATTCTAGAAATTAATCTCTTCAGAATTGTTAGATAAAGTGTTGCAATTACCTATTTTATTTATTACGTGGTGGAAATAAGTAAAAGCTTTTTTTTAATAAAATAAAGGTTTTTAATACTACTAAGGTACTATAAAATCTACTGCCAATATGAAAAGAGCTAAATAAATTAAGTTTATTATTATTATGATTATGTAATCATGTATTTCGGCTCTAACAGAGTAAATTTAGATCATTTACAACGACGTACCATGGTAAAATGATAGTATCATATAATAATACCATGGTATTCTTATTAACATATTTATTCTATAGTATTACAAAGGTATTTCACAGATTAGCATACAAAAATAGTAAGCATTATGGTTGGGTTTTGTTAGTATGCTAAAATATGAGCTAAATAACACATTATGAATTCGTTAGCATGTTTTACCTCTCCTTTTTCCACCCAGTCTG
The DNA here is from genome assembly GCF_018812025.1 of Megalobrama amblycephala. Taxonomy (NCBI): domain Eukaryota; kingdom Metazoa; phylum Chordata; class Actinopteri; order Cypriniformes; family Xenocyprididae; genus Megalobrama; species Megalobrama amblycephala. The sequence goes on along the minus strand of NC_063055.1, from coordinate 2,661,526 downwards.
TGCTGTAATTGAGCTTTCCCTTCGGAGAATTTTTCAAAGCCTCCAAAGTTTCCCATCGCAGATTTTCAGAAGGCATTTTAGGAGAGTTTTACCCCTCACTAATTCACTAATTCACCGACTTAGCCTAAACAAACCGCCGGTGTCACCGCAGCTTCCGCCGGATGACTACAAAATAAAGGTCTGGATGACAAATTAAATAAACGTATCAATAATTAAACATACACTACACCTTAAGCACAAACATATAATTACAGACGCATAACTAGGATAACATGTTTATTTAATTTTAAAGCCAATATCAGTTTATTTCACATCGTCAGTAGATGGCAGTGGAGAACTAAAACGCTGATAAAAGTCACCAGAGAAGAAGAGCGCGCAGTATGGCAGGGTCACACTCACTGTGGAGGGTCAGTCTAACATCAATATTTGTCTATATTTTCTATAGAAATGTTGATTAATGTTGAGTGCGTTTGCTTTATAAATATAGTATATATTCTATAATATCACACGTGTATAGCATAATGAAGTGCTCTACTTAACCCTAGTAAAGTCATTGGTGCAGGTTTGTCACTAACAACAAAAATACAATGGCTTTTGGTGTAAATTACCATGTTATTCTTTATAAATATTGTGCTTTTGCTGTGGCAGAACCTCTAAATAGCTCATTTTGTAAGTGTAATCACTCAGTACCTTTATTATTATTACCAAACTAATATTTAATACTATCATTTTACCATGGTGCAACTACAGTACTTTTTTGTTATTCTGCCATGACTTTTGTTTGGCCCATATATATATATATATATATATATATATATATATATATATATATATATATATTTATGAGTGTGTTTTTAATTCTTGGCCACAGCCACCACGCTCCTGTGACGTCTACTGGAGTGAATTCAAGCACTGCAAGAGTTTATTCAACAGATTTCATGAATACTACACCTACGGCAAATCACCAGAATGCAAGCAGTGGAAACAAGACTATTACACCTGCAAAGAGTGGGAGAAAAACCACAGCACACAAGCCAAGGTGAGTCTAGCTAGATGATGGGTTTGAATTGCACTTATGGAGCGATTACGATTGTTTAAATGTTCTTGAAACAAGACTTTTCTGCTCACCAAGGCTGTATTTATTTGATACTGGAAAAATAGTGAAATATTATTACAATTTAAAATAACTGTTTTCTATATGAATATATTGTAAACTATAATTTATATCCTGTGATCAAAGCTGAATTTTCAGCATCATTACTCCAGTCTTCAGTGTCACATGATCCTTCAGAAATCATTCTAATATGATGATTTGCTGCTCAAGAAACATTTCTGATTATTATCAATGTTGAAAATGTTTCATATTGTTGTGGAAACTGTGATACACTATCATTCAAAAGTTTTGGTAAGATTTAATTAATGCTTTTATGCTGCTTTAAATTGATCAAAAATAACAGTAAAGACATTAATAATGTTACAAAAGATTTTTATTTTGAATAAATGCTGTTCTTTAGAACTTTTCTATTCATCAGAGAATACTATAAAAATGTCTCAAGGTTTCCACAAAAATGTTAAGAAGCCAAAAATTGATAATCACATGAAATCTGACAGGGAGCCAATGTAAAGACTCCAAGACTGGAGTGATGTGATCCCTTGTCCTGGTTCCAGACAGGATTCGGGTGACATTACAATAATCAGTGCGAGAAAACACAAAGATATTGATCAACTTTTCAGCCACCGGACAGCATAGGAATATTTTTTGGATGGAAAAAATGACATCTTTACAGTGTTCTGAACACGGGGAACAAATGTTAAATGTGCATCAAATATCACCCCTAAATAATATCACACATAAATGCATCAATATCACCGCTAGTGACCAGCGTTTGGGTCACATTGCCGTTTATTCTGCCACTTCTCTCTTACTTTGTGTTCATCATCTCATACACTCCATTAGGAGTCCCTCCAGGAGAGCGAGAGGAAACGGGTCGCCGAGCAGAGGAAGTTCACTCCGGTCTGGGAGCTTCGGAAAACCCCTCCGGCTGACTGGCATCTCCCTCTCAACCAGGACAAACCACAGGACTCTTAAACACATTCACACACGCCACGCACCGATGCAGATCATACGGGACTGTTTGTGATGCAAGAACCAAGTACTTGAGTCGTATGGACTTCCGGCTGGGAATCTCCTCACACTACCTCTCCTGGACCGACGCGTGTCTGTTCTGTTGTAGATCTGATTTTCCCGGTGCTCACTGGGAAACGCAAAGCAGCTTAAAAAGTCTTGATCAAGTTAGTGCAACACTTAAATATGGAATTAATAAAATGAAAGAGTCAATGTAGCACACAAATATTAGATCATGTTCTACATGTTTTGATTATTTTCCATTTAAACTCAAAGAACAGGCTTTATATCCCAATTTTATCATTAACTCTTTCAGTCCAAAAGCCATAATTTTGCAGTTTAAGTTTTTAATTCTATAATTGTGTTTATGAATGAAGACATGAAATGTTTTTACAAGAGTTTGTTTCACTGTAGACCTGAAATGAATATGTAAATAGATAATTATGTGTCTGTATTCTGTGACACTGACCACCTGAAAGTCATCAAAATCACTGGCATATAAAGCTAATTATCCCAATAAAGGTATAAATATTGAAACAAATGATTTAAAGACACATCAAGTCTTGCAAAAACTTTATTTTTTTTGTCCTTGTGTTCCAGGTGTGTTGACAAATATTCATTTGCAACATGATTTAATGGAGCTGACGAAGTAAAGTCATTCTCACAGTCTGTTTCTCTGATGTTTTTGACATACAGCTGCTCTTCATCAGAGCAGAAAGCAACACTTATCCCCTTCGCAGAGCCTCACTGCGTGTACACTCGCGTAATGTCGTTGTATTTGCCCTCTGGAGCCTCATAGTTTGTAATTGGAGGTGTGTAACAGGGACCCTCGTGCTGGAAAGGGAACACGTCCGTATCTGGGCTGACTGCTGCTTTATAAAGCTCTTCTGATTCCAGCTTCAGCTCGTCCAGCGCTTGCCTCTGAGCCTCCAGAGCCTCCTGGATGACATCCATCTCCGTCTGGTGCTGAGTGCGCTTGTATCGGGACCACTCCTTCAGCAGATGGGCTCTGCGCTCGCTCTCCTCAAAAGAGAGTTTGGGAGCCTCGCGGATCCTGGAGTGTGAACGGAATCCGATTAGTTTGAGCTTCATTCAAATCACAAGTTCCAGAATGTATTTAGCCTTTAGTCTACTGTTTATACCCATTATTTCGTGAAAAATCAGTAATTAAAAAGTGAGAAATATAAGAAATTTAACATTTTGGTGTTTACACTACTGGTCAAAATTTTGGATAATTTTTTTATTATGTTTTTGAAGTCTCTTTTGCTCATCAAGCTGTATTAAAAATACAGTAAAAACAGTAATATTGTGAAATATTTTTACAATTTAAAATCACAATTTTTACAATTTAAAAATCTATGTGAATATATTTTAAAATGTAATTTATTCCAGTGATCAAAGCTGAATTTTCAGCATCATTACTCCAGTCTTCAGTGTCACATGATCCTTCAGAAATCATTCTAATATGATGATTTGCTGCTCAAGAAACATTTCTGATTATTATCAATGTTGAAAACAGGTTTTGCTGCTTAATAATTTTGAGGAAACGATGATACTTTTTTCCAGGATTTTTTGAATCAGAAAAATTTCAGCTTTGTCAGGATAGAAATAAAATACATTTTCAAATATATTAATAGAAATCAGTTATTTTAACCCTTTCACTGTCAGTATTTTATTGCCTTTTCCTATCACATATTTTATTATCAAATTAAAAAAAAAAAAAAAAAAAAAATATATATATATATATATATATATATTTATTTATTTATTTTTAAATATATTAAAATATAAATCAGTTATTTTAACCCTTTAACCCTTTTTCCTATCACATATTTTATTATCAAATTATGAACAAATATATATATATATATATATATATATATATATATATATATATATATATATATATATATATATAAAAAAATTTTTGTTTTTTATTATTATTTTTAAATATATTAAAATAGAAATCAATTATTTTAACCCTTTAACTGTCAGTGTTTTATTGCCTTTTTTCCTATCACATATTTTATTACCATAAATTATGAATATAATATATATATATATATATATATATATTTTTTTTTTTTTTAAATATAAATCAGTTATTTTAACCCTTTAACTGTCAGTGTTTTATTGCCTTTTCTCCTATCACATATTTTATTATCAAATTATGAATATATATATATATACAGTACAGTCCAAAAGTTTGGAACCACTAAGATTTTTAATGTTTTTAAAAGAAGTTTCGTCTGCTCACCAAGGCTACATTTATTTAATTAAAAATACAGTAAAAAACAGTAATATTGTGAAATATTATTACAATTTAAAATAACTGTGTACTATTTAAATATATTTGACAAAGTAATTTATTCCTGTGATGCAAAGCTGAATTTTCAGCATCATTACTCCAGTCTTCAGTGTCACATGATCCTTCAGAAATCATTCTAATATGCTGATTTGCTGCTCAATAAACATTTATGATTATTTTCAATGTTGAAAACAGTTGTGTACTTTTTTTTACAGGATTCCTTGATGAATAGAAAGTTCAAAAGAACAGCATTTATCTGAAATACAAAGCTTCTGTAGCATTATATATATATATATATATATATATATATATATATATATATTTTTTTTTTTTTTTTTTTTAAATATATTAAAATATAAATCAGTTATTTTAACCCTTTAACTGTCAGTGTTTTATTGCCTTTTTTCCTATCACATATTTTATTATCAAATTATAATAAATGCATAGTGTATTTTCACGTCTATGCACAAAAAGTGGGTGACATTAAATATTTCACAAGTATTTTTGATCAAATAATAGTGAACATAAGGTGAACTCTGACCAGAGTAGCAAACATAATTCCAATATCTCCATTTGTGTAATTTCATAGACTTCACCAGAACTCTAAACACATAGAAAATAAAGAATAAAGTAGGTGTGTCCAGACGTTTGTCCGGGGGTGTCTTTATGTGTATTACAGTATTTTACCTGGTCTCGTCGAAGCTCTTAGCTGATGTAATGAAGTCTTCAATGGGAATCAGTTCTGGAGGAACTTTCTCCAGCCGTTTAAGCTTCTTCTTCAGACGCTCCTTCATCATCATCTCTCGCCGCGGGTCCACCTTCTTCTTCTTCTTGGGCTCTGCTCTGTTGGATCAGACAGAAAGGTCAATGTTTCATACAGTTAAACACCATAACATGGTAAATTCATAGTTTCCAGGCCAAAGTGCTATATTTTCTACAGTAAACACATGAAATATGGCAGTCACATGGTATGCAAGAAACTGCAGCAAGTATATTTTAGAAGAAAGATAGTGATTTATAAGGATATAGTGTTTAATATTAGTATCTGCACTGACCTTAATGGCACAGATGTTTTCAGGGAAAGCATTGATGTGAACCAGTGACTGTGTCTGACAGCAACCACAGAGCTACTGCTGTAAAAGAGTGATTTATCATCATCATCATCATCATCATTATCATGACCTCTATAGAGAAATACTAATATTATCATCAGGCGCACATGGATTTATATACAGTTAAATACATACCATGATGCTTGACTCGATATAATCCGGCTTACAGTACGACACACAATCCCCGCCATAATTTACAGGAATATCGACTTTACAAACATTAATGATGCGAAATTAAAACTGTTTTACACCTTCCGGTGTCCAATGTGGATCTGTAGGTCATGGTAAAAACACGTTCGTTTTACATACGCACTTTCCGCGTTCTTATATTTTAAAAAATATTTTAAAAAAATCCTTGGACGATATTTGGAATATTAAATATAATATTTATTACATAGATAATTTAATGTAAGTTTACGTGTAAAATGATGCATTTTTTTTTAGCGTAATGTAATATTTGACAGGTTTGTCGAATGTTGTGAAGTGAATGTTGGGGTTTAGTGGGTGAAAGGTCGGCGCAGTGTGTTTCGCTCAAACGATCAAAAGCACCATCACAACTACAATCACTAACATGTCTCTCCTCAGAGGTAAACAAACTTTATATGTTTTACTTTGAATTAACGCGTTATATTAAAACTTCTCGAACGATTTGTTTGTTTTATCCGCTTTTCCACTTATACACTTGAACTTCAATGTCACTTTTCCCTTCTGTTTCCTATTTTAATATATTTTCTCGTTTTATTTTCTCTGAAATATTAATAGAAGTGCAGTTAAGTTTCTGTTTATTTAAAGGAATTTTGTCTTCAGCTAATTATTGAGAGATTCAAAGCTTAAATTTTGAATCATCATTATAAATCATAGCTTAATATAAGCAATATAAGTAAAAAGAGTGACCTGTTCTGTGTATAAAAGTCATAAAAAAGTCAAACTGTGTATGAAAGTCATAACTGACAGAATTAGGTTAAAGGTGAGGTCAGTGACACACATTACAAGTCTTGTTTACTCTTTATCATGAGGTATTTTAATGTATAAATGTGTATCTTTTGTATATTGTTAAGTGTTTATTTTCTTGATATGAACTGCTGGAAACTGCATCTCTCTCTTCTAGGTGTGTTCATCGTCTCGGCCAAGAGGACACCGTTCGGCACATATGGAGGAGTTCTGAAGGACCACAGTGCTACGGATCTGGCGGAACATGCCGCAAAAGCTGCTCTGGCTGCTGGGAATGTGGCTCCGGAGCTGGTCAACAGTGTCATCGTAGGAAATGTCATGCAGGTATGATATGATATGTATTTTGAGATTTTGGATTATTTTGCTTCAATAACTTGTCTTCTTTCAGACTAGTGGAAAGAAAACATCCAAAAATGCACATTTTAAAGGTGCCCTAGAATGCTTTTTCACAAGATGTAATATAAGTCTAAGGTGTCCCCTGAATGTGTCTGTGAAGTTGCAGCTCAAAATACCCCATAGATTTTTTATTATTCAATTTTTTAACTGCCTATTTTGGGGCATCATTAAATATGCGCCGATTCAGCGTGCTTTCCCTTTAAATGCTCGCGCTCCCCGCCCCAAGCTCGCGACTCTATAATACATAAACAAAGTTCACACAGCTAATATAACCCTCAAAATGAATCTTTACAAAGTGTTCGTCATGCAGCCTATCAGATCATGTGACTATAGTATTTATTTGGATGTTTACATTTGATTCTGAATGAGTTTGATGGTGCTCCGTGGCTAAAGCAAACATTACACACTTTTGGAGAGATTTATAAAGAATGAAGTTGTTTATGAATTATACAGACTGCAAGTGTTTAAAAATGAAAATAGCGACGGCTCTTGTCTCTGTGAATACAGTAAGAAACGATGGTAACTTTAACCACATTTAACAGTACATTAGCAACATGCTAACGAAACATTTAGAATAGGGCTGTCGCGGTTAAGGAATTTCCCTTGCGGTATTTTTGAGTGGCTCAATAGCGCGATATGCGGTATTACCGCCATATATATATATATATATATATATATATATAGAGAGAGAGAGAGAGAGAGAGAAAGAGAGAGAGAGAGAAAGATCATATTCAATAACGAAACTAAATAGAGCATTGAAGTAAAGAGAATGTCAAAATAAGGGTCTACAAAACAGAACATAAACCTGACAATAAGATGGTAGAGCTATTGTTGTATGTATAATAGTTAGTTCCGATCCTCGAATCTGACTAAACAAGACTTTCTGCTGATATTTCACGAGTATAAGCAGAACTAACGTTACTCATCTCTGCGCGTTCTAGACGGGCTGTCAGTCAGTGCAGTTACATTGTTGTGACACAAGGTGGCGGCAAGGGACTGTCTTTGAGTCTTTAAACCGTTCATTCAACCGCACGTTCAAAAACGCAGATTCATTCAGAGAGATGAAATGAAACAAGCTATTGAAATCATTTTAACGTTGAGCGCCACTTTATAAGGCTCAGCTGACCAGTAATGCTTCGATGCTAATGCAGAGATTTCGCTATCCTTGGACACGGCAACTTTTTTTCACGAATATATGTCTCGGCCTGAAGGACAGACGCAGGTAATCGCACGCGCTCAGTCGATCTCTCTCACATTCACTGTCTGTATAGGTTTGTTTAGTGCAAATCTACGGAGCCTCTGTACAAATGTGTACCACCATGGTACACATTATGCTATCATTATTACCTTATTTAATATTTAGTACACGTGTATGAAGTGTAAAACGAGAAGGACATAGCCTTTCAAAAAATAGAAAACATGCAAATATCGCGGTTGCTGCGGTTTTTGCAGTGTTCTGCGGTTGGTTCGTCAAAAGCGCGATATTACGAAATTGCGATTATCGCGACAGCCCTAATTTAGAAAGACAATTTACAAATATCACTAAAAATATCATGTTATCATGGATCATGTCAGTTATTATTGCTCCATCTGCCATTTTTCGCTGTTGTTGTTCTTGCTTGCTTACCTAGTCTGATGATTCAGCTGTGCACACTTTATTCCTATGAATATGGTCTAAATGTATTTATTTTTTCTGGCTGTTGACATGAAAAAAGAGATCCAAAATCTGTAAAAACCTTTAACTCTAATATGTCAATAAAATAAAACATGAATTTTGAGCCTGGCTTCATCCAGTGTTCAGATTTCTGTTCTGAAATATTTGCATATATATTTTACATTTATAATTTTATATTATTATTTATAATATTTATTTGATATAATATTAAAATTGTAACAAAAGTATCAGTCATTCATCTAAGATAGATTTTATATATATATATATATATATATATATATAATATAATCTGTGTGTGTGTGCATACATATATAAATAGACAAATCATACAAGTAAAATTAAGCATCAAACATTATGACGGGATGGATGACTGATACTTTTGTAACATGCCAATTCATATTTATTATTAATCCAGACTAATTTGACAATATGCTCACCAATATATCATATATCCCAATTTATTACAGCTCAGCACTTTACACTTGATCACAGCATTATGACACCACTGATCCATGATAACGTTTGCACATATCAGACTGATGACACAGTGGAGAAGGTCTGGTCTCCTCAATATCATTTTCTCTCTCTCTGTCATTCAGAGCTCTGCTGACGCCGCTTACATGGCGCGTCACGTGGGTCTGCGGGCTGGTGTTCCCATCCCAGTGCCGGCGCTGACTGTCAACCGCCTCTGCGGGTCTGGATTCCAGTCCATAATCAATGGAGCACAGGTACGAGCCCAAATGAAACCGAAACGGTGCAATAATTTCCTCACAGGAGATGCTGATCTGTGTGTGTTGTGCTGTAGGAGATCTGCCTTAAAGAGTCAGAGGTCGTCCTGTGTGGAGGCTCAGAGAGCATGAGCCAAGCTCCTTATGCCGTCAGGAACATCCGCTTCGGGACCAAGTTTGGAGTTGATCTGAAGGTAAGGATCATCACTTGAAGTTTACTGATTCTGAATTTAAGGGTCATGACATGGATTATATATATATATATATTTGGGAAAAAAATATTATTTTCAACCCTCATTCTGACCCTCTGTCTGAAACGATTGGTTTTTAAGGCACGGCTCCTTTAAGGCTTGTCAGTAAACAGGCAATGTTATGATTGGCTAACATCATTGCATAGGAAACAGTATTAAAGACCACTTGCTACACAGCAAAATCCCCAGAGTTAAATCAGCTCTGCTTAGAGTACATATGGTCCCTCTCTAAATAGTGTTAAAGTAACGGTGAAGCAGAGTTAAAGTTTTGTTTTTCTCTTTTCTTCAGTGATTCTGCTTGTTAACAGCAGGTGTTCATCACTAATGTTCAATCATTACTTAATTAATTGTTTAATTATCTCATTAACTTTAACTCTGCTTCAGTGTTATTTTAACACTATTTAGAGAGGGACCATATGTACTCTGAGCAGAGTTGATTTAACTCTGGGGATTTTGCTGTGTATTGCACAAAATGCTCCGAGCATGATCTGGGATCACGTTAAAATTTCCGCCCGCTTCTTTCCGATGCTGGGATCCTTCTGAAGTCAATATGCAAACAAGCTGTTTAACCCTTTAAGACCGGATGGAGCGTCTGCACAAAAATTCTTTTTGCATACAAAACCAGAGACTTTAAGCCTCCAACATGCTTCTGTTCCGTTGTTTTCACCCTCTAATGAGTTTGAGAAATATTTGTTTACAACAAAAATAGCACAGCCACTAACTGAATACAAATATGCATATTTCACGTGCTCATAACAAATCAATATAATATATTGCGTTGATCACAAGATATTACTCATGGAATGATTTAACATACTTGGCTAAAAACATGTCTCTCATCTGTCAGGGATGCAGTGTATATCTAATGTTCCCGGACCCATCCATGTTCGTTTTCCAATGTGGAATAACACAAAATAGATATAATTTTAAATCTTAGAACCTAATCTTTTTAATGCATCTAACCATTATGAAAAACTTCCAACGAGTGCTGAGAAGCGCCTCTAAACCAGAGTTTACTGCCCGTGGGCGCCACCTGGCTGTGGAAAAAGTGAATAACAATTTATTAAACTATTCTTTATGCTATCACCACGAAATTTGAACCAGATGCAGCTCACATGTTGGAGAGCATCACCAAAAAAGAATTTTTGCGTTCCTGAGTTATTCCATGTCAAATAAAAAAAAAAGAAACATTTATTTTAAAAAAAATTATATATATTTTTTGTCTTTTATCAGCTGTTTCTCAGCAAGAAAATGTCCAAATGTAATGTCATTTATATTTACTTAAAATCTAAAAGTCTTAAAACCTTTTGACTCTCCTTGCTACAGTTTTGGAGTTATGAGTCTTTACTTTTGTGTTTGTCACTCAGAAAAAAAACCTCTAAAAAAGCCTTCAGGTCTTAAAGGGTTAAAATGTCAGCCATTAAGTGACTGAATGCCAGTGGGCGGGCCTACGGTGAGATGATGTGTAACTATTGGTCGAAGTCTTGCTGTGGAGGCGGTCATATGCAAATGTATTTGATTGACGTATTTGATATCATGACCCTCTTTAATATTGAGGCTCCAGTAATGAATTTAAATTGGCTCTTAGTTGGAATTTTAATTGGCTTTTTATCTAGTATTGACAAATGAGGAGGAGTCATGGAAATTCATTGGTCAAAACCCTGAATATCATTATAGTTTTACATTAAAGAGCATCTACAGAAAACTGTAAAAATAATAATAAGAAAACATACACATACAAGAAATGGAAAAACGCCCATACATAAGCAAAATAAATAAATGAATAAAATAAAAAATAAAATTTAAATATATTTTTTGGGAATGCAGTACTTCTGAGACTCTGAATAACATGTGTTGTGTGTGTTTGTGAATCAGCTGGAAGACACACTGTGGGCAGGACTGACCGATCTGAACATCAAGCTCCCCATGGGCATCACAGCAGAAAACCTGGCAGAGAAATACCAGATCACACGCGATGACTGTGACCAGTACGCCTATCGGACGCAGCAGAGGTGGAAAGCAGGTGAGTGTATTGACCTCACAGCGGCTAAATGTACATTAATAAAAGAGTACATCAAAGACAACAAAAACATACATCATATGCATCAGACCTTATATTAAAAATCAGAAAAGAATAATAATACAACAATAGTGTTTATAGCTTATAAGCAAAATCAAATATGTAGGTTTTACAGTGTTAATTCACCCAAAAATGAAATTACTCACCCTCATGTCATTCCACACCCATAAGACCTTTGTTCATCTGTGTCGGTTCACACACACTCACACACATCTCTCTCTCTGCTGCAGCTCATGAGGCTGGCTATTACAACGCTGAGATCGCACCCATTGATGTGAAAGCCAAGAAAGGGAAAGTGGCCATGACAACTGACGAACACCCCCGTCCACAGACCACACTGGAGCAGATGGCGAAGCTGCCGACCGTCTTTAAGAAAGGAGGAACCGTCACTGCGGCCAATGCTTCGGTGGGTGGAACACAAGAAACACCAGTGTGCATCTAAACAGCATTTAAATTTGGTGATTTGATGCTCAAGAATCATTTCTAATTATTATCAATGTTGAAAACAGTTCATATTTTTGTGGAAACTGTGATTTATTTTTTTCAGGATTTTTTGATGAATAGAAAGCTAAAAATTACAGAATTTATTTTATTTTTGTAGTATTAAAAATGTGTTTAATGTCACTTTTGATCAATTTAATGATCAAATTGGTCCTTGCTGAATATAAGTATTTATTTATTTATTTATTTTTCTTTTTTTTCTTAATCTTAACCTCAAACTTTGAATTATTGTGTATCACTGTTTCCACAAAAATATGAAGCAGCACAACTGTTTTCAACATTGATAATAATCAGAAATGTTTCTTGAGTAGCAAATCATCATATTAGAATGATTTCTGAAGGATCATGTGACACTGAAGACTGGAGTAATGATGCTGAAAATTCAGCTTTGATCACAGGAATAAATTACATTTTAACATATAGTAACACAAAAAACTATGGAAGCTTGTTTCTGCCACTAAGTAAAAAAATAAAAAAGCAAATAATTGCAAGTTTTTATCACACAGTTCTGACTATATCTCACAATTCCTACTTCTGACTTTTTATATCTCAAAATTCTGAGGAATAAAGTCAGAATTGTGAGATTTAAACTTTTTTTTTTGCAGAATTGCAATCACAATTCTGACTTTATATCACGAAATTCTGACTTCATAACTCGCAATTGTGAGCTTACATCTCACAATTGCAGAAAAAGTCAGAATTGTGAGAGAAAAAGTCGCAATTACCTTTTTTTTATTTTTATTTCATGGTGGAAACAAGCTTCCATCAAAAACAGTTATATTAAATTGTAATAATATTTCACAATATTAATGTTTTTACTGTATTTATGATCAAATAAATGCAGGCTTGATGAGCAAAACTTAAAAAAAAACCAACCTTTTACCAACCTTATATATATAAATAATGTAACTAAGCAGTGCCACTGAAGTCATTCTGTGTTTTTGCAGTGTGTATTTGCATGTCTTTTATGATGTCGTTGGCTCCACCCACAGGGCGTGTCTGATGGAGCTGCAGCTGTGGTCATAGCCAGTGAGGACGCACTGAAAGCTCACAAACTCACCCCATTGGCTAGAATTGTGGCCTATCACGTCTCAGGCTGTGATCCCAGCATCATGGGAATTGGTGAGTGCAATATCCACCAACATATTCTTATATACTTAGTGGGGAGAAAAATAAATAACTGTATAATGATTTGTAAATACAACAGGGCCTGTACCTGCCATCACTGAAGCCCTGAAGAAGGCTGGTCTTTCACTCAAAGACATGGACCTGGTGGAGGTATGATATAATAACATACTCTAATTAGGCTCATCACATTATGCATGCGTTGACGTCTTTTTTAACTCCAGATAACGGCCACTTAAATGTTAACTAGAGTGGATTTAGTTGGCTATGGTCATGCAGATTTAATCCAGGGTTTCATATATCTGTCTGTCAGGTCAATGAAGCGTTTGCTCCTCAGTATCTGGCAGTGGCTAAAGCTTTGGGCTTGGACCCCGAGAAGACCAACGTTAACGGAGGAGCCATCGCCCTTGGACACCCGCTCGGAGCCTCTGGGACAAGAATCACTGCGCACCTCGTTCATGAGCTCAGGTAAAGACGCTCACAATAGCTGTGTTTCATTTTAAAGTGGTGAATTTGACTTGGAATGTGGCATAAAACATTTGCGAATTAAGCTATGTTTCCATCCCATGTGTTCAAGACAACAAAATTGTCACTTCATGGGAAATTGGCGCAAGATATCTGTAATAAAAATGGGAGATGCTGCAAGTTAGTCCAGTTATCCAATCACAGCCTCTGATTGAAGGCACAGGAGGGTTTTTTTGTTGTTGATGCACGTTGATGGATTTATTCAGTAAATATGTTTCTATTGCAGTTTTTGCACACGTTTTCTTATCGGATAAAAAATAATCCGCCTCAATTGAGTGCATACGTTTTATTTTATGATTATTTTTTTAGAATTTATGCGCATCTTGGCATTTCCATCCTTTTTTTAATGCAATATCTCAAAATTTGCATAAAAATAGGTGGATAGATACATAGCTAGTGCGACACATATTTACATGGACACTGTTAAATGTCAACATGAACTTTAATTCCTGGTCTAAATGTGCATCATTCACTGATGCATGTTGTTATGAAGAAATCTTTTTAAAATGTAATGCAATTTGCCTCTGAAATTACTTATCAAAAAGATATTTTAGCAATTGTTTATGCAATGCTGTTTGCAAGTGGTTAACACAGTAATTTAATGCTGGTTCAGAAAAACGATTATTGTAGTTATAGAAAAGAATGACGCATTTGAAAAAGAAACATCATGAAGCGTCCACTTCCTCCATATTTATTGAGCACTAATTAAAACAACACTTGTTCTAAACATCATCCTCAATGTACATTAATAAAAGAGTACATCAAAGACAACAAAAACATACATCAAATGCATCAGACCTTATATTAAAAATCAGAAAAGAATAATAATACAATAATAGTGTTTATAAGTTTATAAGCAAAAATCAAATAAGTAGGTTTTAAAGGGTTAGTTCTCCCAAAAATGAAATTACTCACCCTCATGTCATTCCACACCTGTAAGACCTTCGTTCATCTTCAGAACACAAATTAAGATATTTTTGATGAAATCCAAGAGGTATATGACCACTTTCAAGGTCCAGAATGTTATGTGACTTACAGTCATGTGACTGCAGTGGTTCAACCTTAATGTTATTAAGCGACAAGAATACTTTTTTGTGTGCAAAAACAAACAAAAATAACTTTATTCAACAATCTCTTCTCTTCTGTCATTCTCATACGTTGCTTACGTTCAGCGCTTCCAGTTTCTACGTCCGAATGCCGGCTCAGTATTGGCCAAAGCTGATCACGTGATCAGCATGACACGTGTGTGATGCTGACTCATGAGCCGACCAATAACGAGTCGGCGTTCTGACGTAGAACCTGAAAGCGCTGGACGTAAACAACGTATGAGAATGACAGAAGAGAAGAGATTGTTGAATAAAGTTATTTTTGTTTTGTTTTTGCACACAAAAAGTATTCTTGTCGCTTAATAACATTAAAATTGAACCACTGCAGTCACATGACTGTTTTAACGATGTCTTTAGTACCTTTCTGGACCTTGTAAGTGGTCATATACCTCTTGGATTTCATCAAAAATATCTTAATTTGTGTTCTTACGAGTGTGGAACGACATGAGGGTGAGTAATAAATAACATTATTTTCATTTTTGGGTGAACTAACCCTTCAAGTTCTTGCTCAGAAATAGTAACATCATGGCAGCAAAATGGGTTTTGAGTGTGTTATTTTTAGGATGTGTAATCCTGATCTTGCATTGCTGTATCTATACTGCATGAAGTCATGTGATGTGTTCTATTCTCTATCACAGGAGACGCGGTGGAAAGTATGCGATCGGCTCTGCCTGCATTGGTGGCGGTCAGGGAATCGCAATTGTCCTGGAAAACACAAACTGAGAACATCACACACACATTTTGAGGATTATTTAAATTCAAAACCTAATTCACACCGTCCTAAAATCTGTAAAGGAAAATAGTCCATCCACAAATGTGGAATAAAAAGTTTATTTGCACATGATTATTGTTCTTGTAAAATGTCTCCAGGATCATATGATTGGCATGCCCACGTGAAGCATGTTTAGGCGTTTGGTTACGGTTCAGTGATGTCGGAAGCAATGTGCCTTGCTGGAGTTTTGTCTTTGTGCCTAATTCAACATCCTGCTGGATTAACCATCTCCATGCACTTCTGCAGTTTTCCAGAAATGTAATATATTCACTCAACTTCAAATAAACTCTTGATTATGGACTTCACTAGATGGTTTTGTATAGAATGTTGACTAAACATGTTGTGAGTGAAATCTTTTCATATTCACCCACCCGAACCCTGACTGTTCATATCAATAAAGAATGAGCTGTATAATACCACATGTGTAATGCTCAGCCTTTACTTTTTCCCTCTTGGCATGCAGATTTATTAATATATAGGTGGAGTTATACATACTACAATAACAAAGGTGGATTAGCCACGGCACATGGATTCACATGGATGACCTTTGGATGCACAAACAGTCTTTAAATAACTGACTTTGAGGAGATTAAAGGATATTCTTATTCTAAATCAGTTTTCTGATTCAGTTTGAGTTCATTAATCCGGAACATTACTATTTTTAATGTTTTTGAACGAATTCTCTTATGCTCATTAAGGCTGCATTTCATAATAAATACAGAAAAAATATATTGTGAAATATTACAATTTAAAATTATGGTTTTCTATTTTAATATACTTTATTTCTGTGATCAAAGCTGAATTTTCAGC
Organism: Megalobrama amblycephala; assembly: GCF_018812025.1. NCBI lineage: Eukaryota > Metazoa > Chordata > Actinopteri > Cypriniformes > Xenocyprididae > Megalobrama > Megalobrama amblycephala. The sequence continues at coordinate 2,645,061 of NC_063055.1, read as the reverse complement.
ATCATTACTCCAGTCTTCAGTGTCACATGATCCTTCAGAAATCATTCTAATATGATTTGATACTCAATTATCAATGTTGGAAACAGTTGTGCTGCTAAATATTATTTTATAACCTGTGATACTTTTTCTTTGATGAATAAAATGTTAAAAAAATATCAGCATTTATTTAAAATAGAAATCTTTTGTAACAATATACACTACCATTCAAAAGTTTGGGGTCAGTAATTTTTTTTTTTTTTTTTTTTTTTTTTGAAGAAAATGAATGCTTTTATTCAGCACGGATGTGTTAAATTGATAAAAAGAGATAGTAAAGATTTATATTGTTAGAAAAGATTTATATTTTGAATAAATGCTGTTCTTTTTAACCTTTTATTCATCGAAGAATCCTGAAAAAGTATCACAGGTTCCAAAAACATATTAAGCAGCACAACTGTTTCCAACACTGATAATAACTGAGTATCAAATCATCATATTAGAATGATTTCTGAAGGATCATGTGACACTGAAGACTGGAGTAATGATGCTGAAAATTCAGCTTTGGATCACAGAAATAAATGATATTTTAAAGTATGTTAAAATAGAAAACTATAATTTTAAATTGTAATAATATTTCACAATATTATTGTTTTTTCTGTATTTATTATGAAATAAATGCAGCCTTAATGAGCATAAGAGACTTCTTTCAAAAACATTAAAAATAGATTTTTCCAAACTTTTGACCGGTAGTGTGAAAATATATATATATATATATATATATATATATATATATATATATATATATATATATATATACAGTACAGTCCAAAAGTTTGGAACCACTAAGATTTTTAATGTTTTTAAAAGAAGTTTCGTCTGCTCACCAAGGCTACATTTATTTAATTAAAAATACAGTAAAAAACAGTAATATTGTGAAATATTATTACAATTTAAAATAACTGTTTTCTATTTGAATATATTTCACAAAGTAATTTATTCCTGTGATGCAAAGCTGAATTTTCAGCATCATTACTCCAGTCTTCAGTGTCACATGATCCTTCAGAAATCATTCTAATATGCTGATCTGCTGCTCAAGAAACATTTAATGTGTACAATTGTACAAAATATTTGTGTACAGTATTTTTTTTCAGGATTATTTGATGAATAGAAAGTTCAAAAGAACAGTGTTTATCTGAAATCTAATCTTTTGTAACATTATAAATGTCTTTACTGCCACTTTTGATTGATTTAATGCATCCTTGCTGAATAAAAGTATTCATTTCTTTAATTTCTTTTCAAAAAAATTAAAATAAAAATTCTTACTGACCCCAAACTTTTGAACGGTAGTGTATAATGCTACAGAAGCTTTGTATTTCAGATAAATGCTGTTCTTTTGAACTTTCTATTCATCAAGGAATCCTGAAAAAAAAGTACACAACTGTTTTCAACATTGAAAATAATCATAAATGTTTATTGAGCAGCAAATCAGCATATTAGAATGATTTCTGAAGGATCATGTGACACTGAAGACTGGAGTAATGATGCTGAAAATTCAGCTTTACATCACAGGAATAAATTTACTTTGTCAAATATATTTAAATAGTACACAGTTATTTTAAATTGTAATAATATTTCACAATATTACTGTTTTTTACTGTATTTTTAATTAAATAAATGTAGCCTTGGTGAGCAGACGAAACTTCTTTTAAAAACATTAAAAATCTTAGTGGTTCCAAACTTTTGGACTGTACTGTATATATATATATATATATATATATATATATATATATATATATATATATATATATAGAAGGTCACTTAACTTGACCTTCTGATTCTAAAGCTGCTTTATTGCTTTATTGCTTTAATTCACTTGTCCAACATACAAATGAACAATCTGCTCCTATTTCACAAAAGACACAAGAATATTACAAATGTTTTAGTGTATTTACATTCTCGCCCGATGAGCGTCACTCGCGCGCCCGTCATGTCTCCACAGAAGCGCCTGCGCCTTTAAGACCAGAAGAAGCACGCCGAGCGTAACACGTCACGACTATAAATATGTCAAATGCCCGGATGTCGGTCTTTTTTTCTAGCTGAAGGTAATTGTGGCTTTCGTGTCTGTTTTGTCCAAATACAATCTGCATTAATCTGATTTATCAGCGCGTAATATTTCACTCTGGACCATATATGAATGTTTTAATATACATATAGCGCGAGTAGCTGCGAATATTAGTGGATGTGATGTATGTTTTAACGATTGTTATGAATGATCGGCGCGCGCTAAGGCCTGAAACCGGGTGCACGCGAATAGAAACGGGATTTATGTGTTTATATTATTATTAAAGACCATAAAGTCATATGTTACGGGCTGTCATATGAACAGAGCGTTAAATAGACTCTATAATGACGATTGTTAGTTTATAAATGTGTTTATATATGTACTTTAGCATGTTAGCATTGCTACAACAGGTCACGTTGAGTTACTGCAGGAACACCATGCTGAAAATATATATATAATATGTGTATATATTTATAATATGTGTGTGTGTGTATATATATATATATATATATATATATATATATATATATATATATATATATATATATATATATATATATAAAATGAGGGTTCTTTATTATTGTGGTGTCCATAGATTTAACAAGTTGATGATTAACAGTCTAAATGCAGCAGTTCAGATAAATTTCATGTTAATTACTATCTAATCTACTATATTTGTGAGTAGAATTGGTAAATGGCTGTGCTTATGTTGTCATGTGAAAAATACTATATTTACGTTAAAAAAAACTAAATCGACATCTTTTCAGAGCAAACTATTGTCTGATGTATGTTATTAAACTTTAAAATCTTTGTATGCATGCATATTTTAACATCTCTCTTATTTTCTCAGATGGCAGAGGGCGATAAGAAGAAGAAGGTTGCCCGTAAACACTGCAGCCGTAACCCTGTGCTGGTCAGGGGCATCGGCCGCTATTCCCGCTCTGCCATGTACGCTCGGCGAGCCATGTACAAGAGGAAGACTAAAGCTCCTGTGACGAAGGTGGGAATTTGCTGATCTCTGCTCAAGGATCAGTTTCGCCCTGTCATCAGCTGTTTTCTAAAGCTCTGTCTTGATGTTTCAGGTTGAAAAGAAAATAAAGGAAAAGGCACCCAGCACTGTGGTCAAGACTGTTGGTGGGGATAAAAATGGAGGCAGCCGTGTTGTCAAACTGCGCAAAATGGTGAGACATTTGACCAAATCCCTGAGAATTGGGGTCTGGTTTGGTTGTTTTTTTGTTTTTAATATGAGCATAACCATTTTAAAATGGGTTTGTATTCGTCCTTTTTGATCCTGAGGGCTTTACATATGATGATCAGATTTTTTTTTATATACACTGCCCTCCAAAAGTTTGGAAACACCCCTGGCAAAGTGTGGTTTTGGATGATATCAGCATAAATCCTTATTTTTTTGGTGCAAATACATTATAGTAACTTGACATTATCATTGAAGACCAGCAATAATAATTTTCATTTTGATTACATAATAATGGCAATATATACATGTCAAAGTCAGTCACGACCCTTTGCCAGCTGTGATGCTGGTTACAGGTTTAAACTTGGCCCAGGTTTGTAACAGATTTTTGGGTCAGCACACCTTAATAGCTTCAACAATTGATTGCCAATTAAGTTTAGAACACAATAAACCAATTAGATTAGGTCAGATAGCTGCTAATGGTGGATATTTTGATGAATCGCTAATTTAAGCTTTTTTCTATGTATAAACTGTTTATGTAATAAAATATGTTTTCGTAGTTTGTGTTGTCCCTTATCAGTGCAAAATTATCACAAATTAAAAAGGATTCATGCCAATATTGTCCAAAACCCCACTTTTCTAAAGAAACTTTTGGACGGCAGCGTATATGAAGAGTTTGGTTCCAAAACGCTATAAATCCATTTGGATTAATTTGAGTAAAAATGTTTTCTTTACCAAGACCTTTCATATAGCATCTTTTGGTTATAAAAACATTAAACATTCAAATTTAGATTGATTTTCAAAGGTTTATTTTAAAAACAGATTTTTTTTTCCCCCAAAATGCAATTAATCCATCAATATAAGTTACTTTTCATATTGAAAATACACAAAGTTGATTCATATATGACAGCATCTGAACTTTGTCAATATTTATCTTATATACAGGCATTTTACTAAAAATACATTGTCACTCACAAAATGATTTCAACAGTCATCTTGTTATATAAATTAATTATTTGTCATTACTGATTAAAGAGTATCTGGCGCCACCACACGGTTAAATAAACACGTTTGCCGAGTACATTGGTATTAAAAATGACTTTTAAAAACTGTTCATGATTCAGTTTTGGGGACTGTGACAGAAGTTTGATGCTGTCGTGGAACAAGCAACATCTTGACCGAGTGCCTCATCTTCTTAATCTCCTCACGTAAATTATATTTCGATGACTCTTGTTTCTTCCCCACCGCAAAAACCACCACAGGTTCATCAATTCTGTCAAAATTGTTCATTTTTCTGATTTTGTTGATCATAAAGTACCAAGCAGATAAGGAAAACTAGGAAGCTGGCTGTATTCAGAGCACCGCTATTACTGTTTACAGTGCGTGGAATGGTGCACTGTGATTGGTTGAGCGGATATTGTTCTGCGTTTTGGAAAGGGAGAAAACATGACAGAATAACACGACAGAAATCGACTTTTCAATACCGACCTGATACAATACTGATTTTGGTGGAAACTCAATTTTGTTTAAAAAAAAAAAAGTTTATTTTATATATGAGTTGTTATTATTGTCTTACATTTTAGTCTTATGGAAAATTGTTTCCTCCTCGCAATAAAAAAATTAAAAAGGTAATTGCTACTTTTTTCAACTTTATTTCCTCAGAATTGTGAGTTTATAACTCACAAATCTGAGGGAAAAAGTCAGAATTGTGAGATAAAAACAATTCTGAGGGGGAAAAAATGTGTTCGCAATTGTGAGTTTCTCAATTCTGAGATAAATCCGAATTGCGCAATAGTCACAGTTACTTTTTAAATTTTCATTCTGTGGTGGAAACAAGCTTCCATATAGTGTTTCCTGTATGTCACACACCAGATTGTTTGTACCTGTTGCAGAATAGGCCATTCCAGGATGTGAGACAAGTTTTTAATACCAGAAGATCTACCAAAATGTTCTTACTGTCAAAACTCTTTGTCATTGAAACATGTTTTATTAAGCCTGTGAGACACTTGTTTTCAGTTAACGCTTTTGACGATGTTTTTAAACCAAATGGTTTGAGTTTTTAGCAAAAAATTTACACTTGATATAGTTTTATCATTTTTCTTGCCATGAAAATGGCCACAGAAGCTGGCTTGGTGTTAAAAAAAACAAACACATCTCTCAAACTTTTAGGACTGAATTTTGTTAAATGCACATCCATTGATGTACTATTGCAGCATGAAAGTCGTGCCGGTATGAATTTGAGTAATTGTTGAAATTGAATATATGTTTCATAAAGTTCAAAGTTTGGTAATGCGTTCAAAGGAATTTAATTCCGTCCATTGATTTTAAAGAGTTGATGTTAGTAATTTGCAGATTATATGCTCTAATTTCATATGATATATTCAATTAATTTCTCTTGAATTTAAGTGTTTAAGTATTTAAAAACACAAAGTGGAGAAATAATTTTGTGCATTAACTCCTTGAAGTTATTAATCAGATACATGATTTTACTTATAAAAATATTACCTTATGACCCTTTTCTTAATGCAAAAATATGCAGATTTGGAGGGTTTGGCCAATTCAGTCATAGCAGCTGAAATGGCACCATATTTCATTTTTGACAGGAATGAAAATGAGGCTGTGAGGGAGAGAATACAGTGTGTTCAATAGATTGTACTGTTGTTTGACAATTTATATGGCGTCTAACCTGACTAAGGTCTATTGCATTCAACATTGTTGCATTCAACGCATTCATGTTCACGTCTCTTTCCCGTGTTCTGTGTCCAGCCCCGTTACTACCCCACAGAAGATGTGCGCCGTAAGCTGCGGAGTCACGGCATCAAGCCCTTCAGTCAGCACCGGAGGAAACTGCGCAAATCCATCACCCCTGGAACAGTCCTGATCCTGCTGACCGGACGCCACCGTGGAAAGGTACAGGTTCTCCATCTATAAACGGCAGAATTGTCATTTTACTAGTCACTTGTTTCACCCTCGAAGCACGGAAATCTGTCTTGAATATCAGCACACAAATCTCAGAATTTATCATCCAAACACAGCCATTGTTGTTCACATGCATACATGTATAGCAAATCAAGGGGCGAAACGCCTACATGCAAAACACCGCGACCTGCGCAGATGCTCTGCTCCCACACAAACACTCCTGTTCGCTTTACACTGCTGAATTGGGGTGACAAGTTGCACTTGATATTTGAATTGCAAAAGAGGTTCAGATGTGGACTGCAGCAGACGTCAGCAGCTGTTAACTGTGAACGTTTCTTCTTCTGCAGCGTGTGGTCTTCCTCAAGCAGCTGGACAGCGGCCTCCTCCTCGTCACCGGTGAGTGGATAGAGTTGATTTTCTCTAGATGTGGAGTTGGACTGCACCATATAGCGAAATAAAATGAGTATGGCTTGGTGTGATTATTGAATCATGCAGGCTGCAGTTTTCAGGTTTTAGAGTGAAGTGCGTGTAATTGGGCTACTTTTACACTGTTGCTGCAGGTTGTTTTTCATATCTTCGGATCAAAGTGACCCCAAATAACATGATATTTAGCCTGGAATGCATTTATTTTTACCAGGGGAACCCTGCCAAAAATGTAGATTTTACCCCCCGAAATGCGATTTTTACCGGGGGACCCTCCTAAAACATGATTAGGCTAGTTTTAAGTATCAATTGGGCTGGTTTTGTTGTGAAAACCTGGCAACCCTGAGCAGCACATTTATTTCAAAATAAAAGCTTGATGTAATATGGTTTGAAAATACTAGTATGGAAGAAATACTAATATATCATTATTAGTATTGTAATTATTAAAATTACTAGTATTTAAATATTCTACAGTAAAACTTTACAGTACGATTAGTATAACAATGCATTTCTTATTGGATAGATAGATAGATAGATAGATAGATAGATAGATAGATAGATAGAGAGAATTGGTCAAAAAGTGTGAATGTGGCCTAGTATGAACATCCAAATTTTCTTCCAAACCCTAAAGGGATTTCGCTCTTGTTTGGTTTGATTAAAACAAACCATTTTGCGATTGCTCTGTTAGTGCAGTTAATTTGAATAAGTGTGAACGTTGCCTTTAAAACCCTGGTGCGCATTTGAACCACACCAGTTTGTTTGAAAGCAGACTGAGACCCATCTTTTCAGCGGCCTCATTCCACTTTAAAATGAACTTTGGTGCGGTTCGACTAAAATATGAACACAGCACAGACCAAAGACATATAATCAAAACCAAAAACAGGACATGATGTCACAATATGAGACCCTAAAAAGTACAGAATGCTCAAGCATACCTGTTTTTTCTTGTCATTGTCACTTAACACATTTTATAAGCTCTTCGAGTTCTCAGCTGGTCAAAATGCCATCGTATGTAGGCTACGCACATACAACGATCCCATTTATCCCAGCACACAGCATTGTTTTGGATGTTAAGTTCCATCACAAAAAAATGTCATAAAATCCAACTAATCAGGTTGTGAATGCATCTCTATGCCTTTAGTGTTAAAATGTGAACGCTAAGCAGACCAGGACTTTTTTTATCTGAATCAAACAAACCAAAGGGAACCAAACTACAAGTGTGAACACCCTTTTTTTTTATACATTTTGCGTGCAGATGAACTCCCTAACAAAACCACCCCAATGACTAGTAGTTATTAAATTGTAACTTCCTCTATTTCATATCGCAGAAAAACAAAACCTCGCAAACTCACCCCCCCCAGTGTTGAGCAGCTCTACTGTCGAGTTTTTTTTTTTCAGTTTGAGGGCGTGAATAATTGATCGCCAGCTCTTGTCTCTCTCAGGTCCTCTGGCCGTGAACCGAGTGCCTCTGCGTAGAGCTCACCAGAAGTTCTGCATCGCCACAAACACCAAGGTGGACATCTCTGGCGTCAAGGTCCCCAGAACGCTGACCGATTCTTACTTCAAGAAGAAGAAGCTGAGGAAACCCAAGCACCAGGAGGGGGAAATCTTTGACACAGAGAAGGAGGTAAAACACTCTGTCCGGCTGCTTTTGACTGAGGTGTCTGTTAAGAATTGAGTGTTCTGATGTTTTTGTTTTGTGGTTTTTGCAGAAGTACCAGTTGACGGAGCAGCGCAAGACGGACCAGAAGGCAGTGGATTCTCAGCTGCTTCCTCTGATCAAGCAGGTTCCTCATCTCAGGGAATACCTGCACTCCACATTCTCCCTAACTAACGGAGTCTATCCACACAAACTGGTTTTCTAAAATGCTAAATAAAACCTCAACCCAGATCAATCTCCGTTCCTTGTATCATTTTGTTTGTTTCGTAAGAAATCATTCTGCATTAGTTTGTGTGAAAGCAGCTTTGCTGGAACACCATGTTTTGAAGTTTGCATGTAATTTATTATTCTAAAAATAGCTTTGCAAATGTTCCATTGCAGTCAGCTTAAAATTAGTAAATTGTTATGAGCAGTGGCACTTTTGAGTTTCTAAATCAGTCTGCTTTTGAGCATTCATCTTTAGTGGCTATTTTTAGGTTTTATGATGCATGCACACTAGTATTGTTAGGTAAAATCTTATGCATGTAATGTATATGTTGACATGTCAATGTTTCCATTTTTCCTAATGAGTTATGCCTAGCTTGTATAATTCTTATTGTTCATGTCCCATAAGATGCACAAATGTAACTTTTCAAGCTTAAGTTTGTTGAATGTAAGTGTTGGATTTGATAAGCAAATCCATCCACAGCAGATTACAAAGATGTTTGTGATTTTTAGACTTAAGTGGAGATCTGCATTTAGAACAATTGTGTGCAATGATCACAGTAGCACATTATTTAAATTATTCAAGTGAATAATAACTAAAAAAAAAATTAACTTAGTGTTAAAAACAAAATTCAAGAATTTATATTTCTCTTTTCCCCTCAGTAACAATTGTTCCTATTTCTGTTTTGAGAAAACTGAATCATGTTGGGCAGTGGACTCAAAAAGGCTGAGAACCAATGATTCAACGCCAGTCCCATCTGACACCATCTTAAGATTTTGCACCATAAACCTTCAGACATGAAACTCCAGGCGAACAGCCAAACCATTTTGCTTTAATTAAAAAAACGGAGGTGACATAAAACGTTCAAACCTTGTATAGAAAACAAAAATAAATACAATTGTTTCTTTATGGCATTTCCCTCTCACATGGCCGTTTTCTAAACAATAATCAGAATGAAAGGAGAAGCAGCCGAGAGAAGGCAGGTCCCAGTACAGGAATGGTTAGCCTCGTCAGTACAGTCAGTTCGTTAATGGTCTGTTAAATCATGTTGCTGTCGCTCAGCCCGATTTGAAGAGCAGGATGGCCACCTGACCCAGGTAGAAGTAGATGAAATGTTTGGTCTCGTGGGTCACGTAACTGCCGAAGTTCCTTCCCACGATGCAATGCCAGGTGGGGTTGTACTTTTTGTCAAACTCCTGTGTGGAAAGAATACATTTAAAGTCAATATGAAATTCTGTTCACAACCCATTCACTCAAAGACATGAAGAATATTTGGGATTTATAACCAACGAAGCATGCACAATAAGACCAAAAACATCCAGTAAATGTTGATTTTGGGTTGACATCACCAATAACCTGAATAAAATATTCACAACCGCATCTTCACTGCTAAATATAAGCCTTAGGGTCAAACATATCCATATTTGGATAGGCAATGATACTGAAATATCTGAAACTGTCCCAGTACTCATTTTCTGCAGTGTCGATACACAAATACCAGCTGTGTTCTCACTCTCTCTTCTTTTAGACCGCAAAGTGACACACCTTCTCCTCTCACTCACTCGTCTCATTCGCTCTGGTTAAATAAGGCTTGTATTGTGCATAATTTTACTTTCCGCAGGTTTCGCACTCAAGCCAAAGGTGCGCGCACCACTGCAAATAAAGCTGCCTCTCAAACAGCTCGCCAGTACCAAATTGAGTTATTTTTTGTGGTTTATTGTGCTTCAAATACGGTCAAATGCACAAAATTATGTCAAAAATGCCCGTCTTGTCGTGAATTCAGGTAATTAGTCCATTTTGGAACGTAAATAGTTAAGAAAAAAATGCATGTTGTGTAACAGTATATTGGATCCGCGCATAAGCTCTTAAAGGGACAGCAGCCTAATAAACCTGCTGCTGTCTGTCATTAATGTTAATCAGAGAACAAAAGACAAAGAGAAAATCACTTGCTGCTCTTGACTGAATAACTATTGTAATCTTAGGGTATGTTTACATGACAATAATACTAAAAATGGAAAAGTTTTCCCTTCGCATTTTTCATGTACAGATGACACAATCGTTAAAACGGATCCGCTAAAACAACTAAAAACGCTGTATTCTGCTGTCAGGCCAGTAGATGGCGATGTCACTTCGTAAAGAAACACTACGCATGTGCATGACGTCACAAATTTGATACCATATTGTTCTCAAAAACTTGCATTGTGAAACCTGTTTTCCCCAAAATGCCATTTTCATGTAAATGATTGGCCAAAACACAAAAATATTGACGTTTTTAGTTGAAAACAGTGTTGTGTAAACTCCCCCTTAATTTTAAGCATTAATCTGTATTTAATATTTACAATTAAGACTAGCTAGTGTTATTTTACATCCGATTACACTACTATTTCTAACCTAAATACTACTGACACTTGAAAATTTTTAAGCCACATTTATTTCATAATATCTCTTTTTATTCTATTGTATTTATTTGTGTTATCATTTGCAATTTGTTTATTTGTTCTTATTTTATTACCGACTGTTTACTTGCCTTTTTTGTGTAAATTTGGTTCAAAGATTCAAATAAAGCCTCCCTGTTAGGGATGCACGATATATCGGCCACAATATCGGTATCATATGTTCATTTTTAATGTTATCGTTATTGGCCAGGAAAGAAAATTTGACTGATATATTAAAGCCAATAAATAATGGATGGATTTCCTTCAGCTGATGCACACTGTTCGTAATTATGGTTTTGAATTGGTTAAAATATAATGGAAATCACTTCAGAATGTAAAATACATTTAAGTGCAACATGTACAGCGCAAGTCTGTCATATAAGCTACATAATATTATAATCGTGTGCTTGGGACATGGCTTTTAATGCTGAGACTTTTGTTTTTGTAATTCAAAAATTATATAAAAATCTGTATTTAGATTTATCAGCCAATATATATCGGTTATCGGCTTTCAAATATAAAGAATTATCGGTTATCTGCCAAAATGTTCATATCGGTACATCCCTACTCCCTGTGCTGTATGAAAGCTATTTCAACAAAATTATCAAAAAAATAAAAAAAAATATCTGTATGGCAGTTATCGAAAATAGTATCGAAAAATCGATATTTATCAAGGTATCAAATTTGTAAATTCCAGTATCGCAACAACTCTAAAGTCCAACAAACCGGTGTTTACCTTCTTGATATAGGCAGCGATGTCCTTCTCGATGTTGTACTTCTCCAGCGCCTGCGTGGCGCACTCCACAGCGTCCTGCTGCATCTCCTCGGACATGTCCGCATTTTTGATCACGGCCTTTCTGTCAGACATGATTATTCTGTAGCCAAAAACAGAGAGAGAGCCATTTCATGAGGAATGAATTAATTAAATCTGAGAACGCCCGAACAACACCCTCTGACGCACCCTCTTAAGTGCCCATAATGCTTTCTGCCCTGCCCCAATCCCACAATTCTCAAGCATCTGCTGGTGAAACTGGTGAAAGATGACCAGCCATCAGAGTCAGGGCGCACCAGCCGGGGCAGATGATGGGCGTTATATAATATCAGCACATGAGATGCTCCACTGCCATTATTCCATCTTTATTGCATAACATCACGTGGCATATTTTGCCAGGTTACTGTTGCCATGGACACCTGAACTAAAGCCTGTACTCAGCAACACAGATTTCACCAAACTTATACTCATTTTGAAATAATGTTAATGTAATTTTAGATGAATTATAATTGATTTTTTTAATGGACTTATAAAATCACATGATGCGTATTTTTATTAGTAGAATATAAATGAATGGTTATTTTTAGAAATTAGAAAGACTTCACACCTTTTTATGTTAGGTGAAAGACTTTTGCATCTTTCTATTTAAATTCTGATAAATCTTTATTATTATTATTATTTAATTTATGTTTAAGTCCGTAGCTGAATTAAATATAGGTGTGCAGTCAACTAGGTACAATATCGCTTACTCTGAACGAAAAAAAACACCAGATATTTAGTTGTACAGGCTAATATGCAGTAGAAATGGATAAATATAAAAGTTTTACCTTATTTATGTGAAGATTCCTGGACACAGAGAGAAGATAGAGTCGCTCGCAGCGCCTGTGATGCTCCCGCTGTGTGCTTGACCAAAGTAATGTAGGTGTGTAACTGCTGTTGGCTCCTCCCACTCTGATTTTCTATTGACTGTCGCTGCCAGGCCCGGCTCTGTGATTGGTCAGCTCTGCGAGAGTCTCGCTGCAATGTGTCCCTGCATTTTATTTCAGACCGTCATGCATTGCGTTCAAGACGCTTCGCTGGTCTCCATAGCAACAGAGAGGGAATTCTCCGGAAGATGGGCGGGAGAAATGTGGAAATGTGATCGTGGAGATGTTTATTCTTAAAAAAGGTTTTAATTTATTTATTTTTATAAATATATAAATGTAAAAAAAAAAAAAAAAACTGAGGTGAAAAGTTATTCACAGCAGAGAAATGAAAAAAGAAATGTTGTTGACATCAAGTCTCTGAAACTAATGCTAACACGATGACATTTAACCCTGTAAAGCATGAAATATATAATAATAATAGTCAGAACTGTTTAAATATAAGTTTATAGAACCTGTAGAGAAAGTCTAAAAAATTAAAAATGTATTTGTATTTGTATATGTCTTTGGTTGAGTAATAATTATTGTTAATATAATGAGTATACATAATTATTTTATGGCTTATAGGCTAGTGAGAATTGAGCTTATACTCGAGGAGGCAAAAAAACACCTACATTTTATTCAGACTAGACACAAACAACACAAATATACAATTTGGTGCAGATGCTGATATTTATAAGGCCTGAAGGTAAGATGAAATTCTGATGTTTGTAAATCAGTGAGATCTTTATAACAGTATAGCAGATTACACAAAATGCATATAAATATCAGTCGTCACTCAATATCTGCCAATAATATGTCTAAGATGATATTTAAATGCTTAGCAACAACAACAACAAAAAACATGCACACTGACACAGAAGCTAGGAGAGGTGTGGTATGTGTTAGGTATGTGTCAGTATTTCATTATTACTATTACTATTGTCATTTTATCATTATTATTATTATTATTATTATTACTGTAATTGTTATTAATATCACTGTTGCCGTCATCGCAAAATATCATCATCATCGCCATTTTTAGCATTTCTATTGTTTTTATTACTATTGTTATTATTATTATTATTGTTATGAATGTTATTATATTATTATTGATATTACTATTGCTGTCATTACAAAATATTATCATCATCATATTTAGTATTACTATTATTACTGTTATTACTGTTGCTATTATTATTGATACAAATGTTGTTATTATTATTATTATTATTATTATTATTGTTATTGATTTTACTTGTTCCATCAACACAAAATATTATCATCACCATCATTAGTATCAGTACCTCTACTGTTATTATTATCATTATTATCAATGTTATCTATTATTATTATATTACTACTGCCGTCAACACAACTTATCATCACCATCTTTAGTATTATTATTGTTATTATTATTACTGTTATTACTGTTGCCGTCATCACAAAATATTATTATCATTATTATTATACATGCTATTACTATTTACATACTTCTACTATTACCCATTTGTCATTTCTGCTTATTTTTCATTGCTGTTACTATCACTGCTGTTTTGTTGTTGTTTTTTGTTTTGTTGTTGTGTTTTGTGTTCACCCTATGTTGTAAGTTTTGCACTCCTAATAAAAAAATTAAAAAATGGTGTACTATGGATGATGACTCGGTTCAGTTCATCTTGAAATATTACTAAAAATATTAAAGTTATTCTTACATTTACTTCATAAAAATCAGCAGATTTCACAGCAGAAACTCACACCTCTGATCTTGAGTTTATTACAACCTCCAGCACTTTATCATAAGATGTATTTGAACTGTTACTGTTCCTCAGCTAGGGCTTGAAGAGCAGAATATATTTCTTGCCATCATAGAAGCAGATATAACTATTGCTCGTAAGGTGGTAACCAAAGTTCCCCACAATGCATTGCCAGGTGCCCCCATGCTTTCTGTCAAACTCCTGTAAGGAAAGACACAGTATTAATATTCCACAAACTCACATCAACAAAAACAATCAATCTCCACCATTAAGCTCCTGGTGAAATACAGAGCACATTTTCACAATACTGAATATACTTCAGCTTCACTCAGTAATTCAAGGAACTCTAATATCAACCTTCGCGATGCATTGAGCAATGTCGTTGTTCTCTTCATACATATGCTGAGCCATTAGCAGGCACTGTAGAGCGTCTCGTTGCATATCGTCACTCATGTCTGCAAATTTAACCTCAATAGATGCCTTCGACATGGTTGCTGTGTAGCCCCAAACAATGAAACAAAAATGTTTTAATGAGAAAGTATGAAATGAAATAGGACAGAGTCTGGAGATTAAAGGGATAGTTCACCCAAAAATGAAAATTTGATGTTTATCTGCTTACCCCCAGGCAGTGGCGTAGCCACGGGTGTGCCAGGGTGTGCCGGTGCCACCCAAAGTGGCAGCTGGCACACCTAAAATAGGTCCAGGTGAAATTGCAAGCACAACAAACCTCACAAGTATCGAAAATGGGCTACTTTCCCATAGACTGGAGTGAGACCATAGACGTCTCTCGAGCTGTCGCGATCATTCTTGGCTCTCTGTGGCTTGTAGCGCTAAGCGCTTCAGTTCATGCAGAGCGGGCGTGAACGGACCATCTCTTCCACATGTAATAAACATGAATGAACATCCAAAGGTATGTTGAAAGATATAGTAGAACTTACCAAAATCCGTATCATGTCATCTTTCATGTTCATGTTTCAACTGTGGAAAGGTGTCGTTAAAACATATTGTAATAATGTCAAATTTACCGTCACATTTACCTCAGAAAAGCCCTTCAATGTCCAAAAACGCATCAGTCAGCTACAAACATGAACTTCGAGAGGAGCATTTTGCTAAATATATGCACTATTGCATATTCATTGTATTTGTGCTTAACATGTACTTCAATATTGAATGTATAAATCTGTTTTATGACAGCCACCATTTAAATTTTTAGGTCTATATAAAAATGAGTAGAAATATAATTGTCATAATTTTTTTATTATAACGTTATTATAAAAACGGTGTAATTTATATGTAAGTAGCTTACAAATAAATTATTTTTTAATATTATAGTGATGTAGGCTACCAGCTGTGGTTCCCTGTATAGTTTACAGTGTTGAGAGAGATTTTTTTCTTTGAGGAAATTTGCTGTACCTGACGGGCACTTCGGTAAAGTTGGTTTTATATTCGCACATTCGGACTTCTGATAAATTCAGACTTTCCAATAAATGTGCAATAAATTAATGTTTGCGAATTTTAAGCAGCGACATGATATTGACAACAACGATTGTCAACTTACAACATTTTTCACAGTCGATCAAAATAGGCAAGTATTGTTTTAATGGCATATTTACTTGTGAATGTCCACTGAATGTCCAATGTAGTTTGATTAACAAGGCTATTGAATACGGATGTCCGAATGTGCAAATATAAAACCAACTTTACCCAAGTCTGACGGGCCCCAAATTAGTCAATAATGAATCAAGGAAATCAAATCGAAATCAAACCACAAGCTTCAGAATCAAAATCAAATCCAATGGTGAAATTTGTGTCAATGCCCAGCCGTCAATCATTTTTTTGTTTGTTTTGTTTTTATTTAAAGCAAATGTTGTTTTTTCCAATTATTTTCTTGTCAGAGTGCACCAGAATGCGTCGTTAAAATCCCGAAAATGGGGGAGGATGCTCCCAGACCCCCCTACAACAATTTCAATTACAATACTTTGTCCGGTTGCACATTAATCGGACAATAAATATGGCACACCCAGTTTTTCTGATGCACACCCAGAGTCACATTTCTGGCTACGCTGCTGCCCCCAGGGCATCGAAGATGTAGGTGACTTTGTTTCTTCAGAAGAACACAAATGATGATTTTTAACTGCAACTGTTGCCGTCTGTCAGTTGTATAATGCGTGTCAATGGGAACTCCATCTATAAGAGTCAAAAAAACATGTTCAGACAAATCCAAATTAAACACTGTGGCTCGTGACGACACATTGATGTCTTAAGACATGAAAGGATCGGTTTGTGCGAGAAACCGAACAGTATTTATATAATTTTTTACCTTTAATACACCACTACAGGGGCGCCATTGACACGGGGGACAGGGGAGTCAGGACCCCCGCAGTTTTGAAAAGAGAGAAATCGACCCCCGCACTTTTGATAAGGGCTTCAATCAGTCAAACTATATCATCTTTTAGCTTAGGATATTTTCTTTCAAATGAGACCATTTTCACGTTTCTGTGAGCTTTCGTTCGTAAATAATCAACTGTTTTGTCGCAGATGTGAACAGGAAATGCGTTCTCGAACGGAGAAACACGCGATCTCCAAGCAATCGATCAGAGCATGCTAACGTTTTAGGACAGGTCGATGGTATATATATCATGCCCGAACGTTAGCGTTTGTCAATCAAAGCCAAACTGTCCATTCAGAAACCGAGAAATTTGACATCTCAGGTTGATGCGCGAGCTGGATTGACTGAAGTTTTCGTGAGGATTTACAGTTTATGGACTGTTTTGATTTCGGTAATTACATCTAGAAAGGTTACGCATTGATGGCATCTATAAAAGAGATCTCTGAAAGTGAAACAAAAGTGATTATTGCCTCGACCAGCAATGCAGTGGGGAGGACGCACGAGAGGAGCGTTTAATAGGTATGTGTATGGGCTACTGTAATACTGGATAATGCTTATCAGTGGCATGCACTTTGATCGCAAAAGTGAAAGTGCCCTTTGCGGTCGCATTGCGGTGCCCCCGGGGCTCCAGTCCATCACAATGTAAGGCGGTTAAGGCCCGGGCATACTTCATTTCCCGCATTCCGCTCAGCCTTTCAAAGAAGCCCCCACCCCCAATGCAGTTTGGTCCCCCCCACTTTGAAAATGTCTCCTGCGCCCCTGCACCACTATGTCCAACTGCCCTCCACATCTGGCTAGTGAGGTCAGAAAACACGTTCTGATGACGGAACTGATGTCTCACGCTTTGCTTCAATGAGTGTGAGACATCACTTCTGCTGTCAGAGCGCGATCAGACCTCACTAGCCAGATGTGGAGGGCAGTTGGACATAGTGGTGTTTTAGAGGTAAAAAATTATATAAATACTGTTCGGTTTATCGCACAAACCGATCGTTTCTTGTCTTAATGTGTCGTCACGAGCCGCAGGGTTTAATTTGGATTTGTCTGTGCATGTTTTTTTGACTCTTAGATTGTGTTCCTATTGACATGCATTATACGACTGACAGACCGCAACGGTTGGAGTTAAAAATCATCATTTGTGTTCTACTGAAGAGACAAAGACACCTACATCTTGGATGCCCTGGGGTAAGCAGATAAACATCAAATTTTCATTTTTGGGTGAACTATCCCTTTAACACAGTTTTTAGTGATGAAACCTAACTTTAATACCACATAGTCAAGTAGGAAATCAGTGAAAAGTGGTATTAACAAAAGTTTTGGGTCGGTAAGATTTTGCAATGTCTCTTCTGCTCAACAAGGTTGCATTTATTTAATTAAAAATACAGGAAAACACTGCTGTACAGACTGCAATACAATGATGATTGACAGATGAACAAATAAACCTTCCTCAAATGCCTGATGATCTGATACTCATATTTGAACAAGACTCTTCTAAAATATATATGGATAATCAAGTAAACCAAAGTGTCTTCAGTTCAGTAAGTGTTCATCTTGAAATATTACTAATAATATCAAAGTTATTCTTAGGCTTACTTTAGATAAATCAGTGCAGATTTCACAGCAGAAAGACGCTGAAGGTGATTTAACTTGATAAGAGAGTCTATCAATCAGACAACAGAAGGACTGAAGCAGATTGTGTGTGACAGGTTTAAGGTTTTGACCATGTTGAGATATATATATATATATATATATATATATATATATATAAAGGAAAATTCTTACCTTTTTTATGTGGTGATTATATGATGATTCTCTCAGTGTCTGTGATGCTTCAGACGTGTTTGATCGAAACTAATGTGAAAGTGTATCTGACTCCACCTGTTCTTGCTTCACGACCTGACCAGATCTCACGTGACAACATTTACAATATTACAAAACTGATTTGCAAAAAATAATGACCATCTCTAAACATACAGAAAATCAAACCAAAGCATGTGGGAAACTTCACAAAAGGTTTTTTTCATGTGTTTATTGTTATTTGTTATTTTTTCTTTTTTTTTTTGTATTTATTACGTAAATAAATGATACAAATTGAGGTAATTCTGTCACATCAGCAGTGACATCATTACAGCCATCAAAGCCAACAGACAAACATTAAACTAACTATTTATAATTCATTAAATTATGTGAAATTAGCACCTCATTATGATTTTCACTTATTTTCTGTGTAAAGACACATATGAAGGTTTTGAACTGAAAAGAAAACCAAAACTATTTGTGTGAATTAGAACAAGTAGTAGATTATTAACTCTCAAATCAAAACAGGTGAATGTCGAGATCAAACACACCCATGACACAGATCAGTTCTGATAAACACTGCTGTCTCAGGATATCTGTGCTTTAAACTGACTTGAAAGTTCAAACTTCACAGACAGACGAGTCGTGACAAAGTACATTTTGTGTTTTATGATTCAGTCTTTGTCGAGTCTTTGAACGCCGAATAGAAAGTAAAGATATGACAGTATAATTCTTTCAAACTCATTATTCCAATGAACATTAATGGACCGAGAGAAACAAAAATGTCATGGTTTTTGAATGACAGTGTTTCAGTTCATATTTCCTGATCTATATGGTTCTCCCACCATATTATCCCAATACATTTATCAATAAAATTTTAAAAAATATTTTGTAGACATCAAGTCTGTGAAACTAATACTAACATGATGACATTTAACCCTGTAAAGCCTGATACTGAACCTTTAGACTAAGTATAAAAAATGTAAAACAAAACAAAAAAACATCTCAATTACATTCAGGAGCACAAACAGCACAAATATGAAATTTTGTACAGATTCTGATATTTATATGAACAAGAAGTAAGATTAAATTCTGATGTTTGTAATGTAAATCAGTGAGATCTTTATATCAGTATAGCAGATACTTAAATAAAATACAAATATCAGTATCTGCCATTAATATATAAGATGATATTTGAGAGATGAACAAATAAACTTTCCTTAAAAGTCTGATGATCATATTTGATACATTTGAACATGATTTATTCAAAAAAAAAAAAAGATTTATGGATTCAGTAACATTTCACTAATCTTATATTGAATCTGTACTTTGCTAAACATCAAAACTCATTGAATGACATTGTCAACCAAAGTAAGATTATTGTCATTAATCAGACCGGGTTATCAATGGATTGTTTTACAGAAAGATATTCTTGCAGATTCATCTCATCCTCCATGATTTAAACATGATTCATTCTGGTGTGATTTGGCTTTTAAACCTGTAAGATGTCACAATGTTGTTTGTTTATTGTGTGTTTTACATATTTTATACTGCGCCAAAAATCCCCCTTTGGGATAATCAAATAAAGTGTTCATCTTGAAATATTACTAACAATATCAAAGTTATTCGTACATTTACTTTATTAAAAAAAAATAAGTCAAGATTTCACAGCAGAAAGACACGTGAACCACAAGCTGAAGGAGGATGTTTTATTAATTATGTGGATCAAATAAATTGTGTTTGAACTGCTGCTGAATCTCAGGCAGATTTGAAGAGCAAAATTCTTTTGCCATCAACAGAGAAGTCGATATAACTGTTCTGTTTTGGTGTCACGTTGTAAGCACAGTCGCCTATAATGCAGTGCCAGTTTTTCTCATGCCTTCTCTCAAACTCCTGTAAGGAAAGACAGTATTAATGTTCCACAAAAAAAACAAAAAAAACAGCACACTTTCACAATAATTAAATTTCACTCAAGACATTCAGTCTCTCAGTAAAACTCTAGAACTGACATTCTTGATGTAGTTAGCAATGTCCTGGTTCTTTTCGTACATATTCACAGCCAGAAGAGCGACCTGAAGAACCTCACGCTGCATCTCATCACTCATGTGTGATTTATGGATCGATGTCGATATCTTCGGCATGGTTGATCTGCAGCTGTAAACACAGAGTTTGTTTTAATGAGCAAGTGTGAAATAAACAGGACAGAACCTGGAGATTTTTTGTGATTGTTCAACAACTCTCCATCATGAAGTCCAGCTGCTGCCATTTATGATCAGTAATTGTTGGTCCATGACACTATTATCAGATGAAACCAAACTTTAATACCACAAGACATAAGTGTGGAGAAGAATTAACAAAAGTTTAGGTCTGTAAGATTTTATCATGATTTTGAAGAAAGTCTCTTCTGCTCAACAAGGCTGTATTTATATCATCCAAAATACAAGAAAACACTGCTGTAAAACCTGACCTGAAATAATAGTCAGAAAACTGAACATTTAAAAACAATTTATTGTGCTTTTAAATATATTTGTTGCACCAGGTTTTTATAGCTCATATAATGATCAAAACCCTGATGATCGATGATATGGCTACTATTATCATGATTTTCCTAAAGAAAAAAAGATGATGTATGGATAATCAAGTAAACCAAAGTTTCTTACTAACAATATCAAAGTTATTCTTACACAGAGATGGGCATAAATACATGGAAATGTATTTAAAATGCAAATACAAAATACTGTGTGGAAAAATGTATTTAAATACAAATACAGTATTTTGTATTTTGAAAATACACAAAATACATGTGAAATTGAAGATTCAGTGCAGGTATCCCTATTAGGCTGAAATCTATCTGGGCCTATTCTGAATGCCAAAAAGCATTTAGATGTGTGCAACTACTTAGAAACTTACCTCATTTCTGCTCTCTCTGTCATTCTCTCTCTCTGTCATTCTCTCTTTCTGTCATTCTCTCTTTCTTAAGTGCTTGCTTCCTTGCTGGTAATTACAAATAAACTTATGTAGTGCAAAATAGCAGCCATTTATATACTTACTTCTGACAAGGTTACAATGTAGTCTATTACTTATGGTGAACACTACAAAAAAAAAAAACTGTAAAACTGTGGGAACCTTTTCTGCTATATAGCAAAGAATAGGGATGGGTGATATGACCAAAATCTTAATTTTACTTCACAGTAACAATATATGGCATGGTTTCACAATTATCAATATCAGTTTTGATACCACAGCAAAAACTGAATTTCAAACTCTTTTGATGCTTTTTTTTTACGCAAGTAGTATAGTAACTTTTATATTTATTTAATGTAAAGTTTATTTGTTTCTATATACATAATTAGAAAATATAAAGTTTATCTAAAATAAAAACTTTTTTAATTAGAAATCATTTGGCACTTTTTTTTGGTGAACAAAACTAAAAGTGTAGTGTATCTTTCATCATTGTCATCACAAATGCACACAATCACTACACTAAACTGATGGAGACAGACAATGATTAACCTAATTATTTCGTCTCTACATAAACAAACATTTGCATAGATGGGTAAACATAATCACAATTTGGAAATGTGTCCAGTTACATTTTCATAAAGCACCATGTTTGTAAAATTTAAAATGATTACATTTACAAAATGAGCCTGCATAGCAGAAATAATGAATAAAGTAATGGTCGTGTTTAATACAATCGTTAATTGAAATAAAATAATTAATGAATTAAAAAACATATATAACACAGTATTGTTCAATTTAGTGTTATACATATGTTATCATATTAATATGTTTTGTTCTAATGTCACAAGTCACAATTTCAAGTTTACTGGTCATGAAACCCCCCATGTTTTACCCTGGTCATTCACACCTCTGAGTTTCAAAAAGTCTGTGAAAATGGGCGTGTAAAGCTCTGGAAAAGTGGGAGTGTAGAGGGGGAGAAGAGGGGAGAGAACAACCAATGAAACAGAGACATGCAACACACTCATTATACAGAATAATGAATATTAATATATGAGCACGGAGAAAATGTCAACAAACTCCCAAGCCCAAGGGAGAAATGCGAAAGAATATTTAA